>NC_035108.1:346025014-346367369 GCF_002204515.2 Aedes aegypti | reverse complement strand
ACATTACATTCATTTCTTATATCTAGGTGTTCTGTGTTATTTGACAACACTATCATCCTAATTTGGTAAAACAAATTTAAGATTTAATTAACATTTTGTTAACAACATATTACATTTCATTGCCGTAGCAGTTCAGTTTTTTTTACAGGTGAGTTGATTTCACCTGCTTATAAGAGAAAAAAAAGTTTTTAGTATACTTAACCTAACTTAACCTAAACATATAACGCATTAATCGTGGCAATAGAAGATTGTAACGATTTTTGCCTGAAATTATTAATGATTGTATTTGACATTTGTTCCAATGTTTCAACATTGGATATTCTATGTAACTCATTGTACTATACCAGGGAGGAAGTCTCAGAATCATTTTCAAAATTTTATTTTGAATTCTCTGCAGAGCTTTCTTCCTGGTATTACAACAGCTAGTCCATATTGGTACAGCATACAACATGGCTGGCCTGAAAATTTGTTTGAATATCAACAGCTTGTTCTTAAAACAAAGTTTTGATTTTCTATTAATAGGGGATAGAGACATTTTACATATTTATTACATTTAGCTTGAATGCCCTCAATGTGATTTTTGAAAGTTAAATTCTTATCTAGCATGAGCCCTAGATACTTAACTTCATCTGACCAATTTATTGGAACCCCTCTCATCGTGACAACATGTCTACTTGAAGGTTTCAAATAAAGAGCTTTTGGTTTATGTGGGAATATTATAAATTGAGTTTTGGAAGCATTAGGAGAAATCTTCCATTTTTGCAAGTATGAAGAAAAAATATCCAAAATTTTTTGCAATCGACTACAGATGACACGCAGGCTTCGTCCTTTGGCGGAGAGGCCTGTGTCATCCGCAAACAAAGATTTTTGACATCCCTGAGGTAACTCAGGTAAGTCAGATGTGAAAATATTGTATAATATTGGTCCCAAAATGCTGCCTTGAGGACACCAGCTCTTACAGGAAGTCTTTCAGATCTGGAGTTCTGATAATTAACCTGAAGTGTACGATTTGACAGATAACTTTGAATTATTCTAACAATGTATGTTGGAAAATTAAAGTTTTTTTAATTTTACAATCAAACCTTCATGCCAAACACTGTCGAATGCTTTTTCTATGTCTAGAAGAGCAAGACCAGTAGAATAGCCTTCAGATTTGTTGGAACGGATCAAATTTGTTACACGTAAAAGTTGATGAGTGGTCGAATGTCCATGGCGGAATCCGAACTGTTCATTGGCAAAAATTGAATTTTCGTTGATGTGTTAGAAATCGAGTTTATATATCTCATTAGCCCACCATGATTGAGGGGGTATGCTATGGCCGGAATAATATAACCACCGACATGATCCTTTCAATTGCTCCTCCGGCAACTTTTGAACAAACTCAGCGTTGTAATCCACAGGCACAGTCACATAAAAATGGAATAGGTCCACGGACTTTTAGCAGACCTACTTTTAGCCGATTTCACAATGAGAAAGTCATTTGAGATCAGAGAGCGAAATTTGATAAACAAAGAACTCAAAGTGACGTTGGAGGGACTAGCGATCCTTTATAGAGAGATAAGCGGAAGTAAAATTGAATGATTTGGCAACAGACCTGCAGTGTTGAGTTTGCTCGGGCTCAAGAATAATATTATAACACGACATGACTTCCTCATTGCTAAAATGTGTATTTTGTTCCGTTATAGATCTTTAAGCTGCATTTCCAAACTAATAAACAGCAAAAGAAATCTAAATATAAAAACCGCATTGACAAAAATTTAAAAAAGGATAATATTTCATATATTTTGCTTCATGCAAAACAACTTTTACCGAAATAATTTCAAGCGGATTACATTACTCTTCAAGAAAAATTCAAAACAAACATAACGAATGTTCGTTTGGCTCACGCTTTGACAGCTCTCGCTGCTCGATTGGCTCACACTATGACAGAAATGTCAGCTTCCGCGAATCTCTCTTATAAAAGATCACTAGGAGGGACTAATACGGCAAACTCAATTCTTCACAAGAAGCATGCTTTAAGATTTGCTTCAAAATAAAAAGGGATTTACTTCGGAGCACCCAGGTAGCCAGTAGGTAGGCTGAAGAACCTTTTTGATAGTAGCCTGGATCACTGGGTTCCAAAAGAGGTACCAACTTCTTTCTGGGATAGGCTTATATATCCAAGATAGTCCACCTACTGAATGGAATTCAAAACGTGAAAGTTGATCACTACACAACATCTCTTTATTCGTTACTCAAGACGTTTATTATTCTTGTGGTTCAACATTACAGCTTCAGAGAGATGAGTTTCACAGAACTTAAATCACAGTTGAAGTGCTGCGTCAGCCAAAGACTCAATAGAACTCCCGCCTCCACGCCGAGGACCTGGAATCGAATGCCATTCCTGAGATATCATGACGTCAAGGTAATATGACGAATCCCTTCGGAAGGGAAGTGGAGCCTTTGGTCCCGAGTTGAACTAGCCCAGGGGTTAATATCTCGTTGAAAAAAAAACTGTTGGAACTGTTGGGTTTACCACCCAAGGCATTTTAGAATAATTTTCTTTGAGAGACTCAAAGAAAGAATTCCACAAGAGCTCTAATAAATATTTTTGAGGAAATTCCTAAATTAATGGTTATGTAAATGTAATTACTTTCGAAGTTTAACACTCATTTGTAAAAGTGTTGGAGTTGGAATTTCTGTAGAAAGTCTAGAAACATTATTGTGATATTCCCAATAGATTTCCTAAAAGAACTTAATTGAAAATCAGGGATTGAATCCTGAGAAAATTGATAGAATCTCTCACGTATCGCTCTCTGTAACTATCATAACATGCTGCACATTATGAGAGACTGTTTATCATATAGGGTAGAAGTACCAATTATGGCTATAGTACCAATTATGGCAATAGTGGGAACAAAAAGAGATTTTTCTTATTGTTTCACTAGACTATAATGGCTTATATTCACAGGAATGATTAAACTAAATGTTTTGATGGTAACTAAACCTTGAAAAGAACATTCGTGCAATAAGCTTCGAAAAATGAACATTTGAAAATTTTGCCTCACATATATGTCACCTTCTTAGCAATTGGCTAAGGGACCTCCGTTACGAAATGTATGTTTTCATCCGGATAAACTGTTTCAACCGATCAATGTATGTTACCTAGTGAGAACAAATGAATAAATTCAGCTGGTATGCAATCAATTCTACTGTTTTAAGTCGGAAATCGTGTTTTTTCCACTATGTCGATAACTGGTACAAAGAGTGTATGAGAGCCCAATTATGGCAATACTCTGGAGGCGGTTTGTTTACATTTTTTGATCAGTAAAATAAAAGAAGTAATGCTATTTTACTGGTGACTTCCACGACGGGACGGTTCGGTAAGGCATTATCTTCATGTTTTGTACTCAATTACTAAGATTTTTCAATCACACGTTCGAAAACGTTCGCGAGCGGAAGATGCTAATTTCATGATAGAGAGGGGTTTTCAGCGACACTCGATTTTTGTATTTTCCCTCTTTTTTCGTTAAAAATTGGCACTGGAAAGGTAATGTAGATCATTAATGCTGTTTTGTATCATAATTTGCATTTAAACTACATTTTGACTTATTTTTCGAAAATTAATTTTCTCCCATGAACCTATTGCAAAAAATTGATTTAACATATATTTTACCCAAAATTTTTGGAAAATTTTATGAGCGATATCTTCATTACATATAAGCGTTGCATTATCATTCGCTGTTCATGGCGTTTGAGTTCATTTCGTGCAAATATTCGATAGTCCATAATTGGCACAGTTTTATGTCGAATGCTAGGAACGCTATTGCCATAATTGGTACAAAGACAACGCCTTTTAAAATCCATTTTTAGAAGCTTAAAGTCATTTTAGTACTAAAACTGTTTAAATCAACAGATTCGCAAGGCTTCAAACTAGTAATTGACACCAACAAGTCATGCTTGCGTTTTAGAAACGCGGTTACAACTTGATTTTTATTACTACTGTTGACATATTGCATCCATAATTGGTACACCTACCCTACTGCTACAACTTTGATCAGATTAGGGGATTAGTAGTGCATTATAAAACCCCTCTAAACATGCTCCAAGCCTGGGGGACACTATTGCTATTGGGAGTTCGTGGATTGTTTATCGTGCCAGTGAAGAAAAACACCTATCCCCAACGGTAAACAAGCGAGAAAAATGGATTTTATCATCGCTATCTCTTCAGGGCTCTTGCTCGCTGCTTCTATTTATCAGACTTGTTACACCTTGCGATACAATGACGATCGTGGACCGCAACAGATGGGATGTTTTTCTTTGCTTGCTTAGATCGTGCTTCATACTCAAATGAGAGCGAATTCTGCAATGCCTGTTGAAAATATTTGAACCATTTACAAGACTTAGTAGATATTCTATGATATACAAAAAGAGTTTTCCTTAGCCGAGTGGTTAGAGTCCGCGGCTACAAAGCAAAGCCATGCTGAAGGTGTCTGGATTCGAATCCCAGTCGGTCCAGGATCTTTTCGTAATGGAAATTTCCTTGACTTCCCTGGGCATACGTACCTGCCACACGTATAATGGCGACTTTGGCAAAGAAAGCTCTCAGTTAATAACTGTGAAGTGCTCTTTGAACACTTAACTGAGAAGCAGGCTCTATCCCAGTGAGGATGTAACGCCAAGAAGACTAATTAGAAGATACCGAAAGAATGAATTACCCTAGTTTGTTAATACAATGATGCTATAGAGCTCATATGCCACATATTAGTCGTATTATACCCTAGTTAGCCTTGAAAGGCAAATAAGAGTGTTTTTGATTACTTGGGTATTGATAAATTCGTATAATAGTAGTTTACGGAAGTTGCAGAATGATGATTTTACAGCACGAATCGTAAATTTATCCTACGAGGCTTGCCGAGTAGGATAATTACGATGAGTGCTGTAAAAAAACGAGTTCTGCAACGAGTTACGTACAACATTTTTTGCAATTCCGTATAAGACCACTTGAGGGTATCAGAAATTATATCAGAATGCATTCATAATCATTTGACAATTTCTGAAAAATTGTTGTGTAATGATTCATTACGCAACTCAAAACAGTTGCGTAATGAATCATTACAGCACTGGTTTCAGTTCCTTAATGACTATTCTCGCACTGCATCTTCCAGTGCAGGAAAGTAGGCCGCTTCATGACGACTGGCGTGATAAAAAACAGCCTATTACGATGAGAAATAGCAAAAAAAAACTTTATCTAATTGAAAATGTACCTACTCTTTCTCGTTTTATTCCAGATCGTTCTGAACTCGATGCACCGCTACCAGCCGCGCATCCATCTGGTGCGGCTCGGGCCGGGCCAAAACATTTCCACCACGCCAAAGGAGCTGCAGGAAGTCGACCACAAGACGTACGTCTTTCCGGAGACGATCTTCACCGCCGTGACGGCGTACCAGAACCAGCTCATCACCAAGCTCAAGATCGACTCGAACCCGTTCGCCAAAGGCTTCCGAGACTCGTCCCGGCTGACCGACTTCGATAGGTGAGTTGATTTTCGTCTTCTGGGGGACCTGAACTAGAAATTCAAAGTCTTCACTGAACCGGGTTAATTTCTGGAAGATTCCAATCATGAAACGATCGAAACGAATCTTTTGCTTCACATAGTGCACCACTGACATTCCCCAACTTTGGTTTGTTTTCAGTTTCCCGGAATGTAGTATCCCACAGACCATAGACGGAAGTGTCGGATCTCCCCGCACGCATCCGGCCACCAAATTCGTAAATATGAAAACACCCTTTTCCAAATGCACTAATCTTCTTACCTACTAATTCTAAGCGAAGTTTTTTACTCGCTACGCGAATCATTTTCTTCATTGCCCACGCTTGATACTAATCTTCGCCAATAACCGTTCTACATTTCTCGCATAACTTCTGATCTCGCCCCAAAAGCCATTGGTAACCATGTGTGTAGCTAGTTATTTCTGAGCATTTAAATTGAGTTACATGTTGTTTTACAACGGTATGGTGAAGAAAGGATCATTTTCTACACGCCAGTGATGTTGGTTTGGACCAGGGATGCCAGGTTGGAAGACATGTCTTCCATTGGAAGACATTTGAGTAGTGTGGAAGACATTTGGAAGACGGAAGATTTTTGGAAGACCTTTCAGAAATTGTGGAGACATTTGGAAGACAATTTAAAATAATTGGCATTTTTAAAATTCCTACAATTGGAAAAAGAACATATGAGTTGGAAATTACAGAAACTCTTCTAAAAGATTTTGCACATCTAAATCAAACTATAGAGATCCCTCTCCGAATTCCGTTGAAAATTCTCCAAGGATTTCTTCAGATATTGATCTGAGAATTCTGACAAGGATTCTTCCAGAGTTTCTTTAGGAACTCTTGCAGAGATTTATTAAGACATTTTAGTAATGTATTTTAGTATTATTCTATGGAATCATCAAAGTTTTTCAGGGATTCCTACAAGGATTTTTCGAAACCTGTTTCAGTGTTGCTCGTGTATTTTTTTTACGAATTGATAAAAAAAAAGTAAACTGTTTCTCATATGATTTTTTCCTGTTATTGCTACAATTTTTGCTTCTGAAATTATCCCAGGGATCTTGCAAGATTTTTTTCCACTGGTTTCTCCTGAATTCCTTCAACAATGGATAATCCTAGGGCAACTTCACTGGTGGTCCAAATTTTTGAACCATGTTATAATTGGAGCAAGTGTTGCAAATATTTTTCCAATTTTATTTAATACCAGTTTTCTGGTCTATTTTTTGGAACAGAATAACTGCCTGATTAATTTTTGGTCGGATTTGGACCAAGATTAAAACTGTTCCAAAACTGGTTCGATACATGTTTGTTGATCAGTTCGAATTTTTCTCGCTGATACTGCCAGCGTCTCTAGTTCCTAGGTAAGTTAAAACAGAAACAATATTCCATCGCAGCTGTTTTCCAAACAACATTTATTACTCTTCCAGCGATTCCTCCGGCTATTCCTTCAGGAACTCATATAGGACATCTCAAGGAATCATAAGGGTATTTCTCCGGGAAATTCTTAAAGAAATTCGTCCAAGGACTCCACCACATATTTCTACGGGGATATATTCAAATATTTCATAACGAAGTCAGCCTACAGATATCTCCAGGAGCTTTTCCAGGAATACTACTGAAGTTCCTCCGATTTGTCCAACTGAATTTACAACAGGAACTCCTCTGGGATGTCTTTCAGGCATTCATCCGGGAGTTTGCTGCAGGAATACCTCCGGGGATTTGCTGCAGGAATTTCTCTGGGATTTGCTCCAGGAATATCTTCGGGTATGTATTTCCTTTAAAAACTTTTCTCAATGTATATCGTCCAGATATTCCTCCGGAGATGTCCTCCAGGAATCCTTTTTAGGATTTTATCCAAAAATTTATCTGGGGATTCGCACCAGGATTTTTTCCGGAGCTTTAGGCCAGGTATTCCCTTTGGGATTTTTCCGGCAATTTGTTCCAACAATTTATCTGGGTATTTTTCCCAGAAACTCCTTCGATGATTTATCAAACAACTGCTCCGGGGATTTCCTCAGAAGATTCCGTCCAGGAATTTCTCTGGGGATTTCGACTAAAAAATCATTAAGATGTACAGAAATTTCTTCGGAGACTTTTTCAGAGAATTTATCTGAACATTTCTTCCAGGAATATCTCTGAGGATTAGCACCAGGAATTTCTCCAGAGATTTGCTCCAGGAATTTCTCCGGAGCTTCCATCCAGGTAATTGATTCCCCTCTAGATAATTCATACAGTAATTCATTACGGAGATTTTCTCCAGAAATTGTTTCGGCGATTTTTTCAGAGATTTTTTCAAAAGATTTCCTCCAGGAAGTTCTCTGGAGATTTGGTCCAGGAATTCCTCCGAGGATTTCAAGGATTACTCCGGGGATATCCCCCTACATTTATTCCAGGGAAATTCTCCAGGAATTCTTCAGAGGATTTTCAATAGCAAATTCTCCGGGGATGTACTTCAGGAATTCCTTCAGAAATTTTTCTGGAGATTTCCATCAGATTTTGTTCCGGGGATTTGCTTCAGGGATTTCCACCAGGGATTTTATTTCTCCAGGAATTCTCCAGAGCTCCTCAAGTACAGTCAAACCTCTCTGAGTCGATATCTGAAAGGATCACTGACTCATGGAAATACCGAGCCATGGAACAGAAATGCTTTGGAAAGTTGTATGAGGGGACCATCATAGTAACCATGAAATTATGGGTTTTTGTATGGTTTCATGTGTCGATATCGAATAATGGAACGTCGACTCATGGGGGTCTCACTATGATTCCTCGAAATGGTCCAGAGCTCATCTAGGAGTTTTTCTGAAGTTGCTTCGAAAAAATCACTACATTCCCTCCGGGAGTTTGTCCAGAGTTCCTCAGGAAATTTCTAAAAAAAATTCTCCGGGAATTTCACTAGACTTCCTCAAGGAATTCATCCAGAGTTCCTCCAGGTTGTTTTAAGTCATCAAGAAATTATTTCGGATTTTCTCTGGAAATTCTTCTGGATTTTGTCCAGCAATTCCTCAGAATGTCCTCCGGATTTCTACTGGCAATTCTTCTAGATTTCTTCCAGAGCTTCTTCTGGAGTTCCTCTAGCAATTCCTTGAAAGTTCCTCCGTAATCCCTGGTAGGTTCCTTCGGTGTTCCTTCCCAACAGTGGGAATTGCTTCGAATATCCCCCTTTGTTTCTCTAGGAATTTCTCCGGAGTTCGTCAAGAAATTTCCCGGAGTTGCTCTGGGAACGCCTCCGGAGTTCCTCCAAGAATTGTTTCATAGTTCCTTCAGGGTTTTCTTTGAAGATTCTCTAGGATTTTGTCCAGAGTTTCTGCAGGAATTAATTTAGAGTTTCTCCGGGAATTCCTTCGAACCTTCACCGGTAATTCCTACGGAGTTCTTTCAGCAATTCTTTTGGATTTTATCCAGCATATCCTCCGAAGTTCCTCCAAAACTCCAGGAGGAACCCGGAGGAATTGCTGAAGGAACTCCGGAAGAATTCTGGGAGTCAAAAAGAATTCATGGGGAACACGAAAAGAACTCTGAAGAATTCCTGAAAAAACTGCGCAACAATTCCAATAGACCTATGAAGGAAATCCGGTGGAGCTTTGGAGGAACTTCGGAGGATATGCTGGATAAATTTATGGAGAAAATCCCTTTGAGGTCGTCCGGGATTTATTTCTGGAGTAAATCTCCGGAGGAATTGCTATTTGAGATCTCCTGAGAAATTTCTGGAGAAAATCCCAGAGGAGTTCATGGGGAAAATTCGCGGAGGAATTCTATCAGGATTTTCTTAAGCAAATTGTCAGAGGATATCCTCGGAGGAATTCTTGGATGAATTCCACGGAGGAATTTCTGGATGAAATCCCCGAGAAGAATTTCTGGAGGAGTTCCCAGAAAAAATCTCAGGATAAATTCTCTGAAAAATCTCCGAATGAATTTCTAAGTGAATTTCTGGACGAAATCCTGGAGGAAATCTCCGAAGGAATTCCTGTGTGAAATCTTTATCTAATGAAATTTTTAGAGGTACTTCTGAGTAAAACCCTGGAAGAATTTCTGAATGAAATCCACAGAGGAATTCCTGGACAAAATCCTCGAAAGATTTGCTGTTATAAATCTCCTGAGAATTCTTGGGGAAATCTCCTTAAGAATTCTTGGAAAAAATCTCCGGAGAAATTTTTGGAGAAAATCCCCGGAGGAATACCTGGAGCAAATTACCAGCGAGGTTTCTGAAGGAAATTCTCAGAGGAATTCCTTGGCAAAATCCTTGGAGAAATTTCTGGATGAAATCCCCAGAAGAATTCCTGGAAGGAAATCCCCAGAGAAATTCTTGAAGGAAATCCCCGAGAGAATTTCGGACAAAATACATAGAGTAATAGTTTTTTAAAAGGATACCCTGGAGGAATTCCTGGATAAAGTAATAAGAGAAATTACTGGAAATCTCCTGAAAAATTCCCTGGAAGAATCCCCTAAAGAATTTCTGGAAAAAATCCCAGAGGAATTTCTGGACGAAATCCCCAGAGAAAATCCTATACCAAATCCCCGCAGAAATTGCTATCCGAAATCCTCTGAGGAATTCCTGGTGCAAATCGTGGACGAAATCCACGGAGGAATTGCAATTAGAAATCACATGAGAAATACCTGGAGAAAATCCCGGAGGAGTTCTCCGGGGAATCTCCGGGGGAATTTTTGGAAAAAATCCCCGAAGAATTTCTGGACGGCTTGATCGGGAATTCCTTTCGAGCTCCACTGGAAGCTCCTTCGGAAATTCCTTTGAGCCGGGAATACCTTCGGATTTTCACCGTAGTTTCTCCATGAATTTAATCAGAGTTTCTCAAGGAATCCACCAGTAATTCTTCGAAAATCCTCCGGAGTTCCACTAGGAAAACTTCTGGAGTTATTTTGAGTATTCCCCTAGATTTCCTCGGGAAATCCTCCAGAGTTTTTCCAAGAATTTATCAAAAATCGTCCTGGAATTTCTTACGAGTTTCTTCTAAAATTCCGTCAAAGTTCCATCTGAAATCCCTGCGGATTCCTTACTTTCAAAAATTCCTCCAGTAATTTCTTCGTAGTTTCTCCAGAAATTCTTCCGGGGTTCCTCCAGGAATTCCTCTGGAGTTTCTCTGAATACTCCTTCAGTCTTCCTCCGGGACTTACTCCAGAGTTCCTCCGGAAATCCTTCACAGTTTCTTAAAGAATTCCTCCACAATTGATCTGGGAATTTTTCCAGAATTTCTCCAGAATTCATACAGAGTTTTCCAGCAATTCTTCCAAAGTTCATCTGGAGCTCCACCGGAAATTTATTGGCAGTTCTTCCGGAAAAAAGCGAGGTTTTTAAACAGTGTTGTACAAAACTGTTGTCGCGACGATTGAAATGTAAAAAAAAATAAAATAAAAGGAGTTCTAGGGTAACTTGTTTGAAAACTGTGTAGCGGTCAGGGCGAGAAGAGGACTTACATCACTTTGTCATCAATCGACTCCAGTGTCGAGAGGATGGTTAGCTAGCCAATTAGATGGTTCGGAGTAACCTTTTCGTATCGAAGCAGATAACAACCACTATTCACAGTTTAGGAAACACTACGTATCGTTTATTGGCACTACTTTACGTTTAATTTGATTTATTCGCAATTTCTTACACTACTAATGAGAAATTTTATTGCTATCACACTCTACATCTTCATAAATGCTCACACTGATTAGTTAACTACCGATCCCGGCGAGGTGTAAATGCGTACTGTCTGTCCTTTGGTTTTCCCGACGATTCGCTGGCTCATCTATCGAGAATGTACTACGTGCTCTCGTTGAGGATCGTACGTTCTCCCGCTCTGGATGATAAAGTACATAGTAACTCGCAGCTAGTACTCAGAGACTATGAGCACTAAGATGAACTGATTCGACTCCCGTTGAAGATCCAACAACTCGTAGATCCGACGACTCAGGGGTGGTGCGACATCCAATCTAAATCGACATGTTGCATCCCTCGTCGAGTATAATACCGTACCACTTCGCATTTGTACGCAAACTCCTGCCTCCCTCAGAAATAACTATTTCTGGACGAATCACGAATCATCTCTGATGGTTATGGAGGCCTGGTATCGCTGGGTTAACTGAAATCCATTCACATGTTTTCGTCGTCGCTCGATGAATGGCGGTCAGTCGTCGATTGTACATGTAATGATTAAGACCCGGTAGATCCGGAGGGGAAACATAAAATATTGGACAGGTCCTTACCTTGGACCCAAGGAATTTGGGCATTGTATGATTTTATTGCTGTGTCTGCTCCGCATTGGTTGATGCTTCGCCGTCGTTGGATATTGAACCGACACCGGCTGGCATCGAAATCGGTAGAAGACTAATTTTGCCACCGGTCGGGTGACGAATCCACGTGCAGTTTGCAAGGTGACTACCCGGACTACGCCGTCCTTCCCCGGGTGGAGTTCGTGTATTCTGCCAGTTGGCCACTGTAATGGTGGCAGATTCTCGTCTTGATGATGACCAATCGATTACGTTGAATTTCTACTGGGGGGTTGCACCATTTGGCTCTCGGTTGCAAAGTTGCCAAATATTCCAGGTGCCATCTGCTCCAAATGTCCTGGAAGGCCTTTTGAGTTTGCTGCCATTGGGTCAACCGGTTATACGGAATCGAAAGGACATTGGCATCCGGTACCGCCTTTAAAGCTGAGCCCACGAGAAAATGACCCGGAGTCAATGGATTTAGGTCGGACGGGTCCTCGCTCAACGGAGTGAGAGGACGAGAGTTAAGGCAGCACTCAATTTGAGCCAACAGAGTCCTCATATCGTCATGCGCAATCAGCCTTGATCCCAATACTCGAACGAAATGTTTTTGAGCCGATCTTATTGCCGCCTCCCAAAGCCCGCCGAAATGGGATCCTTTAGGAGGGTTAAAATGCCAACGTATGCCGTTTTCAGCACACTCTTGAGCAACTTGGTCTTTGTGCTCCCTGCTTCGTAAAAGCTTCTTGAGTTCGTTCGCTGCTCCCACAAAATTCTTGCCGTTGTCCGTATATACATCAGCACAGAGGCCTCGGCGGAGCACGAACGCCGAAAGGCTTGCAAAAACTTGGCTGTAGTCAAATTAGCGACCAGTTCGAGATGAACTGCCTTGGTCGCAAAACATACGAACACGGCTACGTATGCTTTAATGGGTGCGTCGCGCCTATGCCGAGGTTGTAGCTGTATGGGTCCCCAGAAATCTATGCCCACACGAGAGAATGGCCTAGCTGCCGTCACACGAGCTGCTGGGAGCTCGGACATAAATTGCTCGATGAGCTTCGGTCGAGCACGTACACAAGTGACGCATTTGTGCACTACCTGCCTAGCCGCACTCCGCCCCCCAAGAGCCAATATTTTAATCGAACTGTGTTGACCATCAGTGTGGGGCTGCGTGTAGTAGTTTTTGATGATACGACGAAAGAAGCAACGTGGATAGTTGGTGAGTGCCAGGTAGCAAGATAGGATGCTTGAAGTCGTCGCGACGACTTCAAGCATCCTATCTTGCTACCTGGCACTCACCAACTATCCACGTTGCTTCTTTCGTCGTATCATCAAAAACTACTACACGCAGCCCCACAGCTGATGGTCAACACAGTTCGATTAAAATATTGGCTCTTGGGGGGGCGGAGTGCGGCTAGGCAGGTAGTGCACAAATGCGTCACTTGTGTACGTGCTCGACCGAAGCTCATCGAGCAATTTATGTCCGAGCTCCCAGCAGCTCGTGTGACGGCAGCTAGGCCATTCTCTCGTGTGGGCATAGATTTCTGGGGACCCATACAGCTACAACCTCGGCATAGGCGCGACGCACCCATTAAAGCATACGTAGCCGTGTTCGTATGTTTTGCGACCAAGGCAGTTCATCTCGAACTGGTCGCTAATTTGACTACAGCCAAGTTTTTGCAAGCCTTTCGGCGGTTCGTGGCTCGCCGAGGCCTCTGTGCTGATGTATATACGGACAACGGCAAGAATTTTGTGGGAGCAGCGAACGAACTCAAGAAGCTTTTACGAAGCAGGGAGCACAAAGACCAAGTTGCTCAAGAGTGTGCTGAAAACGGCATACGTTGGCATTTTAACCCTCCTAAAGGATCCCATTTCGGCGGGCTTTGGGAGGCGGCAATAAGATCGGCTCAAAAACATTTCGTTCGAGTATTGGGATCAAGGCTGATTGCGCATGACGATATGGAGACTCTGTTGGCTCAAATTGAGTGCTGCCTTAACTCTCGTCCTCTCACTCCGTTGAGCGAGGACCCGTCCGACCTAAATCCATTGACTCCGGGTCATTTTCTCGTGGGCTCAGCTTTAAAGGCGGTACCGGATGCCAATGTCCTTTCGATTCCGTATAACCGGTTGACCCAATGGCAGCAAACTCAAAAGGCCTTCCAGGACATTTGGAGCAGATGGCACCTGGAATATTTGGCAACTTTGCAACCGAGAGCCAAATGGTGCAACCCCCCAGTAGAAATTCAACGTAATCGATTGGTCATCATCAAGGACGAGAATCTGCCACCATTACAGTGGCCAACTGGCAGAATACACGAACTCCACCCGGGGAAGGACGGCGTAGTCCGGGTAGTCACCTTGCAAACTGCACGTGGATTCGTCACCCGACCGGTGGCAAAATTATGTCTTCTACCGATTTCGATGCCAGCCGGTGTCGGTTCAATATCCAACGACGGCGAAGCATCAACCAATGCGGAGCAGACACAGCAATAAAATCATACAATGCCCAAATTCCTTGGGTCCAAGGTAAGGACCTGTCCAATATTTTATGTTTCCCCTCCGGATCTACCGGGTCTTAATCATTACATGTACAATCGACGACTGACCGCCATTCATCGAGCGACGACGAAAACATGTGAATGGATTTCAGTTAACCCCAGCGATACCAGGCCCTCCATAACCATCAGAGATGATTCGTGATTCGTCCAGAAATAGTTATTTCTGAGGGAGGCAGGATGTTTGCGTACAAATGCGAAGTGGTACGGTATTATACTCGACGAGCGATGCAACATGTCGATTTAGATTGGATGTCGCACCACCCCTGAGTCGTCGGATCTACGAGTTGTTGGATCTTCAACGGGAGTCGAATCAGTTCATCTTAGTGCTCATAGTCTCTGAGTACTAGCTGCGAGTTACTATGTACTTTATCATCCAGAGCGGGAGAACGTACGATCCTCAACGAGAGCACGTAGTACATTCTCGATAGATGAGCCAGCGAATCGTCGGGAAAACCAAAGGACAGACAGTACGCATTTACACCTCGCCGGGATCGGTAGTTAACTAATCAGTGTGAGCATTTATGAAGATGTAGAGTGTGATAGCAATAAAATTTCTCATTAGTAGTGTAAGAAATTGCGAATAAATCAAATTAAACGTAAAGTAGTGCCAATAAACGATACGTAGTGTTTCCTAAACTGTGAATAGTGGTTGTTATCTGCTTCGATACGAAAAGGTTACTCCGAACCATCTAATTGGCTAGCTAACCATCCTCTCGACACTGGAGTCGATTGATGACAAAGTGATGTAAGTCCTCTTCTCGCCCTGACCGCTACACAGTTTTCAAACAAGTTACCCTAGAACTCCTTTTATTTTATTTTTTTTTACATTTCAATCGTCGCGACAACAGTTTTGTACAACACTGTTTAAAAACCTCGCTTTTTTCCGGAAGAACTGCCAATAAATTTCCGGTGGAGCTCCAGATGAACTTTGGAAGAATTGCTGGAAAACTCTGTATGAATTCCTGGAGAAATTCTGGAAAAATTCCCAGATCAATTGTGGAGGAATTCTTTAAGAAACTGTGAAGGATTTCCGGAGGAACTCTGGAGTAAGTCCCGGAGGAAGACTGAAGGAGTATTCAGAGAAACTCCAGAGGAATTCCTGGAGGAACCCCGGAAGAATTTCTGGAGAAACTACGAAGAAATTACTGGAGGAATTTTTGAAAGTAAGGAATCCGCAGGGATTTCAGATGGAACTTTGACGGAATTTTAGAAGAAACTCGTAAGAAATTCCAGGACGATTTTTGGATAAATTCTTGGAAAAACTCTGGAGGATTTCCCGAGGAAATCTAGGGGAATACTCAAAATAACTCCAGAAGTTTTCCTAGTGGAACTCCGGAGGATTTTCGAAGAATTACTGGTGGATTCCTTGAGAAACTCTGATTAAATTCATGGAGAAACTACGGTGAAAATCCGAAGGTATTCCCGGCTCCAAAGGAATTTCCGAAGGAGCTTCCAGTGGAGCTCGAAAGGAATTCCCGATCAAGCCGTCCAGAAATTCTTCGGGAGATTTTTTCCAAAAATTCCCCCGGAGATTCCCCGGAGAACTCCTCCGGGATTTTCTCCAGGTATTTCTCATGTGATTTCTAATTGCAATTCCTCCGTGGATTTCGTCCACGATTTGCACCAGGAATTCCTCAGAGGATTTCGGATAGCAATTTCTGCGGGGATTTGGTATAGGATTTTCTCTGGGGATTTCGTCCAGAAATTCCTCTGGGGATTTTTTCCAGAAATTCTTTAGGGGATTCTTCCAGGGAATTTTTCAGGAGATTTCCAGTAATTTCTCTTATTACTTTATCCAGGAATTCCTCCAGGGTATCCTTTTAAAAAACTATTACTCTATGTATTTTGTCCAGAAATTCTCTCGGGGATTTCCTTCAAGAATTTCTCTGGGGATTTCCTTCCAGGAATTCTTCTGGGGATTTCATCCAGAAATTTCTCCAAGGATTTTGCCAAGGAATTCCTCTGAGAATTTCCTTCAGAAACCTCGCTGGTAATTTGCTCCAGGTATTCCTCCGGGGATTTTCTCCAAAAATTTCTCCGGAGATTTTTTCCAAGAATTCTTAAGGAGATTTCCCCCAAGAATTCTCAAGGAGATTTATAACAGCAAATCTTTCGAGGATTTTGTCCAGGAATTCCTCTGTGGATTTCATTCAGAAATTCTTCCAGGGTTTTACTCTAGAAGTACCTCTAAAAATTTCATTAGATAAAGATTTCACACAGGAATTCCTTCGGAGATTTCCTCCAGGATTTCGTCCAGAAATTCACTTAGAAATTCATTCGGAGATTTTTCAGAGAATTTATCCTGAGATTTTTTCTGGGAACTCCTCCAGAAATTCTTCTCGGGGATTTCATCCAGAAATTCCTCCGTGGAATTCATCCAAGAATTCCTCCGAGGATATCCTCTGACAATTTGCTTAAGAAAATCCTGATAGAATTCCTCCGCGAATTTTCCCCATGAACTCCTCTGGGATTTTCTCCAGAAATTTCTCAGGAGATCTCAAATAGCAATTCCTCCGGAGATTTACTCCAGAAATAAATCCCCGGACGACCTCAAAGGGATTTTCTCCATAAATTTATCCAGCATATCCTCCGAAGTTCCTCCAAAGCTCCACCGGGATTTCCTTCATAGGTCTATTGGAATTGTTGCGCAGTTTTTTCAGGAATTCTTCCAGGATTCTTTTTGTCGGATTTCTCCCATGAATTCCTTTTTGAGTCCTCCAGCAATTCTTCCGGAGTTCCTTCAGCAATTCCTCCGGAGTTCCTCCTGGAGTTTTGGAGGAACTTCGGAGGATATGCTGGATAAAATCCAAAAGAATTGCTGAAAGAACTCCGTAGGAATTACCGGTGAAGGTTCGAAGGAATTCCCGGAGAAACTCTAAATTAATTCCTGCAGAAACTCTGGACAAAATCCTAGAGAATCTTCAAAGAAAACCCTGGAGGAACTATGAAACAATTCTTGGAGGAACTCCGGAGGCGTTCCCAGAGCAACTCCGGGGAAATTTCTTGACGAACTCCGGAGAAATTCCTAGAGAAACAAAGGGGGATATTCGAAGCAATTCCCACTGTTGGGAAGGAACACCGAAGGAACCTACCAGGGATTACGGAGGAACTTTCAAGGAATTGCTAGAGGAACTCCAGAAGAAGCTCTGGAAGAAATCTAGAAGAATTGCCAGTAGAAATCCGGAGGACATTCTGAGGAATTGCTGGACAAAATCCAGAAGAATTTCCAGAGAAAATCCGAAATAATTTCTTGATGACTTAAAACAACCTGGAGGAACTCTGGATGAATTCCTTGAGGAAGTCTAGTGAAATTCCCGGAGAATTTTTTTTAGAAATTTCCTGAGGAACTCTGGACAAACTCCCGGAGGGAATGTAGTGATTTTTTCGAAGCAACTTCAGAAAAACTCCTAGATGAGCTCTGGACCATTTCCGAGGAATCATAGTGAGACCCCCATGAGTCGACGTTCCATTATTCGATATCGACACATGAAACCATACAAAAACCCATAATTTCATGGTTACTATGATGGTCCCCTCATACAACTTTCCAAAGCATTTCTGTTCCATGGCTCGGTATTTCCATGAGTCAGTGATCCTTTCAGATATCGACTCAGAGAGGTTTGACTGTACTTGAGGAGCTCTGGAGAATTCCTGGAGAAATAAAATCCCTGGTGGAAATCCCTGAAGCAAATCCCCGGAACAAAATCTGATGGAAATCTCCAGAAAAATTTCTGAAGGAATTCCTGAAGTACATCCCCGGAGAAATTGCTATTGAAAATCCTCTGAAGAATTCCTGGAGAATTTCCCTGGAATAAATGTAGGGGGATATCCCCGGAGTAATCCTTGAAATCCTCGGAGGAATTCCTGGACCAAATCTCCAGAGAACTTCCTGGAGGAAATCTTTTGAAAAAATCTCTGAAAAAATCGCCGAAACAATTTCTGGAGAAAATCTCCGTAATGAATTACTGTATGAATTATCTAGAGGGGAATCAATTACCTGGATGGAAGCTCCGGAGAAATTCCTGGAGCAAATCTCTGGAGAAATTCCTGGTGCTAATCCTCAGAGATATTCCTGGAAGAAATGTTCAGATAAATTCTCTGAAAAAGTCTCCGAAGAAATTTCTGTACATCTTAATGATTTTTTAGTCGAAATCCCCAGAGAAATTCCTGGACGGAATCTTCTGAGGAAATCCCCGGAGCAGTTGTTTGATAAATCATCGAAGGAGTTTCTGGGAAAAATACCCAGATAAATTGTTGGAACAAATTGCCGGAAAAATCCCAAAGGGAATACCTGGCCTAAAGCTCCGGAAAAAATCCTGGTGCGAATCCCCAGATAAATTTTTGGATAAAATCCTAAAAAGGATTCCTGGAGGACATCTCCGGAGGAATATCTGGACGATATACATTGAGAAAAGTTTTTAAAGGAAATACATACCCGAAGATATTCCTGGAGCAAATCCCCAGAGAAATTCCTGCAGCAAATCCCCGGAGGTATTCCTGCAGCAAACTCCCGGATGAATGCCTGAAAGACATCCCCAGAGGAGTTCCTGTTGTAAATTCAGTTGGACAAATCGGAGGAACTTCAGTAGTATTCCTGGAAAAGCTCCTGGAGATATCTGTAGGCTGACTTCGTTATGAAATATTTGAATATATCCCCGTAGAAATATGTGGTGGAGTCCTTGGACGAATTCTTTAAGAATTTCCCGGAGAAATACCCTTATGATTCCTTGAGATGTCCTATATGAGTTCCTGAAGGAATAGCCGGAGGAATCGCTGGAAGAGTAATAAATGTTGTTTGGAAAACAGCTGCGATGGAATATTGTTTCTGTTTTTACTTACCTAGGAACTAGAGACGCTGGCAGTATCAGCGAGAAAAATTCGAACTGATCAACAAACATGTATCGAACCAGTTTTGGAACAGTTTTAATCTTGGTCCAAATCCGACCAAAAATTAATCAGGCAGTTATTCTGTTCCAAAAAATAGACCAGAAAACTGGTATTAAATAAAATTGGAAAAATATTTGCAACACTTGCTCCAATTTATAACATGGTTCAAAAATTTGGACCACCAGTGAAGTTGCCCTAGGATTATCCATTGTTGAAGGAATTCAGGAGAAACCAGTGGAAAAAAATCTTGCAAGATCCCTGGGATAATTTCAGAAGCAAAAATTGTAGCAATAACAGGAAAAAATCATATGAGAAACAGTTTACTTTTTTTTTATCAATTCGTAAAAAAAATACACGAGCAACACTGAAACAGGTTTCGAAAAATCCTTGTAGGAATCCCTGAAAAACTTTGATGATTCCATAGAATAATACTAAAATACATTACTAAAATGTCTTAATAAATCTCTGCAAGAGTTCCTAAAGAAACTCTGGAAGAATCCTTGTCAGAATTCTCAGATCAATATCTGAAGAAATCCTTGGAGAATTTTCAACGGAATTCGGAGAGGGATCTCTATAGTTTGATTTAGATGTGCAAAAATCTTTTAGAAGAGTTTCTGTAATTTCCAACTCATATGTTCTTTTTCCAATTGTAGGAATTTTAAAAATGCCAATTATTTTAAATTGTCTTCCAAATGTCTCCACAATTTCTGAAAGGTCTTCCAAAAATCTTCCGTCTTCCAAATGTCTTCCACACTACTCAAATGTCTTCCAATGGAAGACATGTCTTCCAACCTGGCATCCCTGGTCCAAACCAACATCACTGGCGTGTAGAAAATGATCCTTTCTTCACCATACCGTTGTAAAACAACATGTAACTCAATTTAAATGCTCAGAAATAACTAGCTACACACATGGTTACCAATGGCTTTTGGGGCGAGATCAGAAGTTATGCGAGAAATGTAGAACGGTTATTGGCGAAGATTAGTATCAAGCGTGGGCAATGAAGAAAATGATTCGCGTAGCGAGTAAAAAACTTCGCTTAGAATTAGTAGGTAAGAAGATTAGTGCATTTGGAAAAGGGTGTTTTCATATTTACGAATTTGGTGGCCGGATCGTGCGGGGAGATCCGACACTTCCGTCTATGGTCTGTGGGATACTTACATTCCCGGGAAACTGAAACAAAACCAAAGTTGGGGAATGTCAGTGGTGCACTATGTGAAGCAAAAGATTCGTTTCGATCGTTTCATGATTGGAATCTTCCAGAAATTAACCCGGTTCAGTGAAGACTTTGAATTCTAGTTCAGGTCCCCCCAGAAGACGAAAATCAACTCACCTATCGAAGTCGGTCAGCCGGGACGAGTCTCGGAAGCCTTTGGCGAACGGGTTCGAGTCGATCTTGAGCTTGGTGATGAGCTGGTTCTGGTACGCCGTCACGGCGGTGAAGATCGTCTCCGGAAAGACGTACGTCTTGTGGTCGACTTCCTGCAGCTCCTTTGGCGTGGTGGGAATGTTTTGGCCCGGCCCGAGCCGCACCAGATGGATGCGCGGCTGGTAGCGGTGCATCGAGTTCAGAACGATCTGGAATAAAACGAGAAAGAGTAGGTACATTTTCAATTAGATAAAGTTTTTTTTTGCTATTTCTCATCGTAATAGGCTGTTTTTTATCACGCCAGTCGTCATGAAGCGGCCTACTTTCCTGCACTGGAAGATGCAGTGCGAGAATAGTCATTAAGGAACTGAAACCAGTGCTGTAATGATTCATTACGCAACTGTTTTGAGTTGCGTAATGAATCATTACACAACAATTTTTCAGAAATTGTCAAATGATTATGAATGCATTCTGATATAATTTCTGATACCCTCAAGTGGTCTTATACGGAATTGCAAAAAATGTTGTACGTAACTCGTTGCAGAACTCGATTTTTACAGCACTCATCGTAATTATCCTACTCGGCAAGCCTCGTAGGATAAATTTACGATTCGTGCTGTAAAATCATCATTCTGCAACTTCCGTAAACTACTATTATACCGAATTTATCAATACCCAAGTAATCAAAAACACTCTTATTTGCCTTTCAAGGCTAACTAGGGTATAATACGACTAATATGTGGCATATGAGCTCTATAGCATCATTGTATTAACAAACTAGGGTAATTCATTCTTTCGGTATCTTCTAATTAGTCTTCTTGGCGTTACATCCTCACTGGGATAGAGCCTGCTTCTCAGTTAAGTGTTCAAAGAGCACTTCCACAGTTATTAACTGAGAGCTTTCTTTGCCAAAGTCGCCATTATACGTGTGGCAGGTACGTATGCCCAGGGAAGTCAAGGAAATTTCCATTACGAAAAGATCCTGGACCGACTGGGATTCGAATCCAGACACCTTCAGCATGGCTTTGCTTTGTAGCCGCGGACTCTAACCACTCGGCTAAGGAAAACTCTTTTTGTATATCATAGAATATTACCTAAGTCTTGTAAATGGTTCAAATATTTTCAACAGGCATTGCAGAATTCGCTCTCATTTGAGTATGAAGCACGATCTAAGCAAGCAAAGAAAAACATCCCATCTGTTGCGGTCCACGATCGTCATTGTATCGCAAGGTGTAACAAGTCTGATAAATAGAAGCAGCGAGCAAGAGCCCTGAAGAGATAGCGATGATAAAATCCATTTTTCTCGCTTGTTTACCGTTGGGGATAGGTGTTTTTCTTCACTGGCACGATAAACAATCCACGAACTCCCAATAGCAATAGTGTCCCCCAGGCTTGGAGCATGTTTAGAGGGGTTTTATAATGCACTACTAATCCCCCTAATCTGATCAAAGTTGTAGCAGTAGGGTAGGTGTACCAATTATGGATGCAATATGTCAACAGTAGTAATAAAAATCAAGTTGTAACCGCGTTTCTAAAACGCAAGCATGACTTGTTGGTGTCAATTACTAGTTTGAAGCCTTGCGAATCTGTTGATTTAAACAGTTTTAGTACTAAAATGACTTTAAGCTTCTAAAAATGGATTTTAAAAGGCGTTGTCTTTGTACCAATTATGGCAATAGCGTTCCTAGCATTCGACATAAAACTGTGCCAATTATGGACTATCGAATATTTGCACGAAATGAACTCAAACGCCATGAACAGCGAATGATAATGCAACGCTTATATGTAATGAAGATATCGCTCATAAAATTTTCCAAAAATTTTGGGTAAAATATATGTTAAATCAATTTTTTGCAATAGGTTCATGGGAGAAAATTAATTTTCGAAAAATAAGTCAAAATGTAGTTTAAATGCAAATTATGATACAAAACAGCATTAATGATCTCACATTACCTTTCCAGTGCCAATTTTTAACGAAAAAAGAGGGAAAATACAAAAATCGAGTGTCGCTGAAAACCCCTCTCTATCATGAAATTAGCATCTTCCGCTCGCGAACGTTTTCGAACGTGTGATTGAAAAATCTTAGTAATTGAGTACAAAACATGAAGATAATGCCTTACCGAACCGTCCCGTCGTGGAAGTCACCAGTAAAATAGCATTACTTCTTTTATTTTACTGATCAAAAAATGTAAACAAACCGCCTCCAGAGTATTGCCATAATTGGGCTCTCATACACTCTTTGTACCAGTTATCGACATAGTGGAAAAAACACGATTTCCGACTTAAAACAGTAGAATTGATTGCATACCAGCTGAATTTATTCATTTGTTCTCACTAGGTAACATACATTGATCGGTTGAAACAGTTTATCCGGATGAAAACATACATTTCGTAACGGAGGTCCCTTAGCCAATTGCTAAGAAGGTGACATATATGTGAGGCAAAATTTTCAAATGTTCATTTTTCGAAGCTTATTGCACGAATGTTCTTTTCAAGGTTTAGTTACCATCAAAAACATTTAGTTTAATCATTCCTGTGAATATAAGCCATTATAGTCTAGTGAAACAATAAGAAAAATCTCTTTTTGTTCCCACTATTGCCATAATTGGTACTATAGCCATAATTGGTACTTCTACCCTATATGATAAACAGTCTCTCATAATGTGCAGCATGTTATGATAGTTACAGAGAGCGATACGTGAGAGATTCTATCAATTTTCTCAGGATTCAATCCCTGATTTTCAATTAAGTTCTTTTAGGAAATCTATTGGGAATATCACAATAATGTTTCTAGACTTTCTACAGAAATTCCAACTCCAACACTTTTACAAATGAGTGTTAAACTTCGAAAGTAATTACATTTACATAACCATTAATTTAGGAATTTCCTCAAAAATATTTATTAGAGCTCTTGTGGAATTCTTTCTTTGAGTCTCTCAAAGAAAATTATTCTAAAATGCCTTGGGTGGTTAACCCAACAGTTCCAACAGTTTTTTTTTCAACGAGATATTAACCCCTGGGCTAGTTCAACTCGGGACC
Source organism: Aedes aegypti (assembly GCF_002204515.2). NCBI lineage: Eukaryota > Metazoa > Arthropoda > Insecta > Diptera > Culicidae > Aedes > Aedes aegypti. The sequence continues at coordinate 346,343,777 of NC_035108.1, read as the reverse complement.
AAAGGCTCCACTTCCCTTCCGAAGGGATTCGTCAATATTACCTTGACGTCATGATATCTCAGGAATGGCATTCGATTCCAGGTCCTCGGCGTGAGAGGCGGGAGTTCTATCTGAGTCTTTGGCTGACGCAGCACTTCAACTGTGATTTAAGTTCTGTGAAACTCATCTCTCTGAAGCTGTAATGTTGAACCACAAGAATAATAAACGTCTTGAGTAACGAATAAAGAGATGTTGTGTAGTGATCAACTTTCACGTTTTGAATTCCATTCAGTAGGTGGACTATCTTGGATATATAAGCCTATCCCAGAAAGAAGTTGGTACCTCTTTTGGAACCCAGTGATCCAAGGCTACTATCAAAAAGGTTCTTCAGCCTACACTACTGGCTACCTGGGTGCTCCGAAGTAAATCCCTTTTTATTTTGAAGCAAATCTTAAAGCATGCTTCTTGTGAAGAATTGAGTTTGCCGTATTAGTCCCTCCTAGTGATCTTTTATAAGAGAGATTCGCGGAAGCTGACATTTCTGTCATAGTGTGAGCCAATCGAGCAGCGAGAGCTGTCAAAGCGTGAGCCAAACGAACATTCGTTATGTTTGTTTTGAATTTTTCTTGAAGAGTAATGTAATCCGCTTGAAATTATTTCGGTAAAAGTTGTTTTGCATGAAGCAAAATATATGAAATATTATCCTTTTTTAAATTTTTGTCAATGCGGTTTTTATATTTAGATTTCTTTTGCTGTTTATTAGTTTGGAAATGCAGCTTAAAGATCTATAACGGAACAAAATACACATTTTAGCAATGAGGAAGTCATGTCCGTGTTATAATATTATTCTTGACGCCGAGCAAACTCAACACTGCAGGTCTGTTGCCAAATCATTCAATTTTACTTCCGCTTATCTCTCTATAAAGGATCGCTAGTCCCTCCAACGTCACTTTGAGTTCTTTGTTTATCAAATTTCGCTCTCTGATCTCAAATGACTTTCTCATTGTGAAATCGGCTAAAAGTAGGTCTGCTAGAAGTCCGTGGACCTATTCCATTTTTATGTGACTGTGCCTGTGGATTACAACGCTGAGTTTGTTCAAAAGTTGCCGGAGGAGCAATTGAAAGGATCATGTCGGTGGTTATATTATTCCGGCCATAGCATACCCCCTCAATCATGGTGGGCTAATGAGATATATAAACTCGATTTCTAACACATCAACGAAAATTCAATTTTTGCCAATGAACAGTTCGGATTCCGCCATGGACATTCGACCACTCATCAACTTTTACGTGTAACAAATTTGATCCGTTCCAACAAATCTGAAGGCTATTCTACTGGTCTTGCTCTTCTAGACATAGAAAAAGCATTCGACAGTGTTTGGCATGAAGGTTTGATTGTAAAATTAAAAAACTTTAATTTTCCAACATACATTGTTAGAATAATTCAAAGTTATCTGTCAAATCGTACACTTCAGGTTAATTATCAGAACTCCAGATCTGAAAGACTTCCTGTAAGAGCTGGTGTTCCTCAAGGCAGCATTTTGGGACCAATATTATACAATATTTTCACATCTGACTTACCTGAGTTACCTCAGGGATGTCAAAAATCTTTGTTTGCGGATGACACAGGCCTCTCCGCCAAAGGACGAAGCCTGCGTGTCATCTGTAGTCGATTGCAAAAAATTTTGGATATTTTTTCTTCATACTTGCAAAAATGGAAGATTTCTCCTAATGCTTCCAAAACTCAATTTATAATATTCCCACATAAACCAAAAGCTCTTTATTTGAAACCTTCAAGTAGACATGTTGTCACGATGAGAGGGGTTCCAATAAATTGGTCAGATGAAGTTAAGTATCTAGGGCTCATGCTAGATAAGAATTTAACTTTCAAAAATCACATTGAGGGCATTCAAGCTAAATGTAATAAATATGTAAAATGTCTCTATCCCCTTATTAATAGAAAATCAAAACTTTGTTTTAAGAACAAGCTGTTGATATTCAAACAAATTTTCAGGCCAGCCATGTTGTATGCTGTACCAATATGGACTAGCTGTTGTAATACCAGGAAGAAAGCTCTGCAGAGAATTCAAAATAAAATTTTGAAAATGATTCTGAGACTTCCTCCCTGGTATAGTACCAATGAGTTACATAGAATATCCAATGTTGAAACATTGGAACAAATGTCAAATACAATCATTAATAATTTCAGGCAAAAATCGTTACAATCTTCTATTGCCACGATTAATGCGTTATATGTTTAGGTTAAGTTAGGTTAAGTATACTAAAAACTTTTTTTTTCTCTTATAAGCAGGTGAAATCAACTCACCTGTAAAAAAAACTGAACTGCTACGGCAAATGAAATGTAATATGTTGTTAACAAAATGTTAATTAAATCTTAAATTTGTTTTACCAAATTAGGATGATAGTGTTGTCAAATAACACAGAACACCTAGATATAAGAAATGAATGTAATGTTTGAAATGATACTAATAAAGAAATTAAAAAAAAAAAAAAAAACTCGATTTCTAGCATCAAACCGAACAACATCGAAAACGATGGTTCTGATTAATCAATTTCGGAAACACCGATGGCGTCAGCATTTCGAACGCTTTGATTTTGAAGAATATTTAGGTGGCCAAAAGCCAGAAGAAGAAGAAATACTCTATTGACAAGTCTGAAATGTTGCTCATGGAATGTCAAGTATTTATCCTTGTGAGTATATTAGGTACACTGTTGTTGAAATAAGTATGTCCCTTAAATATTTTTTCATAATATTAAACAATTTTTTGCAATATACAAAATAACAAAACTAAATATATTTTTTATCTCTGAGATTACAATACTTTCTCACGAGATCACATTACTCTCTCAGAAGTAACAAAGCCACAATCTGGAATGTTTGGCTCCGACAATCAGGCTCCCGCTTGACAAGCATATTGAGTCAGACCGCAGCACCCAGATGGCTACCAAAGTTCGATGACCCCATTGTTCAATGAACTAATTTACAATGACGTCACGCTGCTTCTTCCACCGGGAAGAACACCTTTTACTGCGGGCCGTGGTTACAAAAAATGAACGATTTCGTTGTGCATTCATCCACTTCATGTTCATCCGGTGAACATTCGTCTTCCGGATGTTGGTCCGGATGTCATTTTATGTAAACATTGCCGCATTTAGAGCAGAAAAAGAAAGTCGAGGATAAAAGAAGACCGTGGATAAGACCATAAGTTCGAATACAACTCTCGCGAAACATTACTGAAGGACCTATGTACATATGAGAGATTCTCTCCTCTCTCGCTCTCTTTCGATTATAACAATGGAATACTAGAGCTTTTGGGAAGTTTTTCACTACAGATCGAAAGGCAATTTCCTTGACTAGCGTTTCATACAAAAAACGCAACAGAAGAGGTTAATGTGACTCAGTTATTGATCAAAGAGAAAGTAAACAAAGAGAGCCTCTCATTTGTACATAGGTCCTTTAGTAATGTTTCGCGAGAACTTTTCATCGTGGTTTAAGGGGGCAGAATCCGTCATTGATTTCGGAATTTTCAAAAGCAGTTTTTTCGTTCAAAAACAAGAAAATTTTCAGGAAAATGTGTTCATTATATTCTGTTCTCTTACCGAAACACAGTGAACACATTTTCATCGAATAATTTTTGGTTTTGAACAGAAAAACTGCTTTTCAAGTTTCGATGATGACGATGATTACAATGACGGAGCGTTGATCGTTAAGTGCACACCATGTGCATTCAGTGTATTGGTATTGGTGTCAGCTTTTGCCTCGTGTATAGAGCTTAGTGACATTTGAACACACGTAGACTAACATACGCTCGTCATACGCGTCATACACAGTTTGTTTTTGTTTTCCTCAAAGAAACTTGCACACACTTTCCAGACTCATCAAAATGCATATGGAAATATTACCCAATTTGAAAAATTTACACCCGGTTTCTGGGTGTTTTTCTAGACTGAGTGCATATTGTTTTCCTCTAAGGTTCACAACTACATCTACACTAGGGCACCCATACCATTGGGCGTGATAACCACTATAGGCTAAGCGACGCGCATGATGTCGACTTGCTGTCATCTGTTGTTTGTTACCTCGCACGATGAAGGAGTACCGCGACGTCATAGTATAGTTGTTTGCGAGAGATGAGCGACCCAGTGACATATTCCGGAGGTTGAAATCCTAAGGAATGAAGCGGAATTTCATTTATACCACCATCCATCGGGACCGAGAGACGGGCTCGGCCAAGGACCTTGTGAGATCCGGGCAGCCGCGTTCGGCGAGGACGCCAGTAGCCATCAAGGTGGGAGGGAGCGGGTTCGCCGAAAAATGAACCGCTTGATCCGAAAGACCGCTGCTGACCTGGAAATTTCGATCGGGACTGCTCGCAGCATCATGACGAAGAACCTGGCGTACAAGCCGTACAAGAAACGCAAGGTTCATGGTGTAATGGAGGCTACAACGAAAAAAAAGGCGGAACAAAGCCGAACTGATACTTTCTCGGCACGTAGGTCAAGAGTTCGTGTTTAACTCTTTGTCTTGCAAAAGCCGCGCAAAGTCCATAAGGATCAGCTGTGGACGCCGACGTTCGCCAGCATTCCCCTGACCCTCATACGAGTCCAAAGCGCCGCGCCGTGATGGTTTGGCTCAGCCATTCACCATGGTTTTCTGAACGTAAAGCAATCTGTCCGTCTATGCAACTAGTAAACCGAGAAAAGACGAAATCACAGTCATCACAGCTAGCTTTCACAATTCCGATGTCAGCAATTGCGAAGAACAACGGTTGACAAAAGACACCTTTGATACTTCTAGATCTTCCATGACAGAAGACAGACAAGTCTCCAGCTGTTCTGGATGGTGTTACCGTTTCTGGTACGGCCTCTTAGCCCTCGAGGATCTGCTCAACGTACCCAGAAGGGGTTGCTGTTCGCCCCAGGTTGCTGTTCTAAAACCAACGGCAACTTACAGGGCTGGCACACAAAGCCTCTTTTAGGTATCGAGTCCCAGAGCCGTTGGAGGTTATGGGGAGGTTTTCGTAACTTGCTAGTGGTAGTTGAAGTAAATTCAGGCACTTTATTACTCACGGATCTAGGATGCTCTAGATAGATAGTTGGAAGTACATTGCGTGAACTAGACTTCGGGCTGATGGCATGGTGGCGAGTGGACAATGGCGGGTGGCTTGACGGGGGTAAAGGATTCTCAGCAATGGCGGCGGTGTATTGGAGGCGAGCGGCAGAAGTGGAAGACGAGGCATGTGTCCAATGGCTGCGGCCGCGACGAACACCGGCTTTCCTCTTTTTAGGTTAGCCGTGACGATTTAAAACCGTGCAGAGTGAGACCAGTATACTCTAACCAATTCTTGGCGTTCAACCAGCCACTAGGGGTGGTGATCGGGACACTGTAGTCAGTTGCACCGTCCCAACAGCTCACTCGATAACTTTTTAGGGAAAACTTATAAGCACAAGGATTCTTGAACTGTTTACGACCACAGTTGCAACTTAAGAGCCCAGTCTCCTTCTCGAGGCTCCAGCCGCCCCTTTGGGTACGTTCGTTCCTCTTTCTACATTTGCCGTTTGCAGGGTCACTGCCTTCTACAAAACCTGTTGGTAACCACACCCACCCAAGCCATTTAGAGGTAATTCGTGAATAGGGTTCTGATCATGACGTCCTATCTCGGACAACTTGCAAGATGGTGAGAATCGCTATCTACATTTCTCTTGGAGATCCTAGCCAAACGTTACATTGTATGCTCTCAAAGGAGTTTGCCTAGAGATTCGATAGATCACCCGATGAATCCGCTGAAGAGTACTTGAAAGTCATCTCGGTATGCATACGTTCACGGTAAGTGCATATTCAACTTCAGGTATATGACCAGAGAAATGGAGAATTTGGTTTTGCAGACGCTTCCGTTCGGCTAAAGTACTACGAAACACTGCTTATTGACAGTTGCTGTATCGAAACTGGAATGACTATAGATTGTGCACTATGCTGCGAAGTTGATGCAGTTGAGCTATCCATCATGATTGCTCAAATACTATCCAACCAGTCGGTCTAAGCGATAAGTGATGTTTCAGAGTACTATGCAGCTAGTCGTAGATTATAATTATGCCTTCGAGCTAGAAGAACGCGGAGCAGCATTCAAAGACGCAAAGTAAGCTCCCAAAAGGGAAATCAAGAGTCGAAAACAAGCATACTTTGATAGTCTATGCCTATGTGCCAACTCGAGTCCGTGGGGTGACGCCTACAGAGTGGTAATGGCTAAGATCAAAGGTGGCATGGCTCCTCAAGAGAAGTCGTCCAAGCTGCTGCGATCGATGGTTTATTACCGCATCACCCTACAAGCCCAAAGGCCCCCAGCGTCGTATGCGGCAAATGAAGGAGAAGCAGTGGCGAATAGATGACAGAGGTCGTGAAATCATTTGCGTCAAATAAGGCACCCGATGGTATCCCGAATGTTGCCCTATAAGCGGCAGTCAATGCGGATCCGGACATGTTCAGAAGCGCGATGCAACGTTGCATAGATCAAAGAATCTTCCCGGATGTATGGAAGCGACAGAAATTGGTGCTACTACCAAAGGCGAGGAAACCACCAGGTGACTCGTCGGCGTATAGACATATCTGTCTACTAGCTGCGATGGGAAACTCGTTGGAGAGGTTGATCCTCAACAAGCTTGAACCCTATACGGATGGTGCGGGGACGGCCTGTCCAACAACCAGTTTGGATTAAGAAGAGGTAAATCTACTCTGGACCCTGTCCAGTCGATCAGACAGCTATCAGAACGCTATCCAGTCGATCAGACAGCTGAGGTAGCAATCAAGTATCAAAGAAGTGGCATCCGTTTAAGCGCGGTTGTCACTTTGGTTGTGGAGAATGCGTAAGCTGGGAAGCCATAGTACAGGCACTTTAACGCCTCAAAGTACCGGTGCAGTTGTGTAAGCTTCTAGAAAGCTAATTTGATGGGAAGAGGGGCAGAAAAGCGTTCGAATTTCTGCGGGAGTAGCTCAAGGTTCAATCCTGTGCCCGATGTTATGTAATATGATGTACGATGACGTATTGAGCCTGCCCCTTCTGACTGGGGTTAAAATTGTTGGCTTCTTCGACGACATCACCTTAGTGGTCTATGGCGAATCGATGGAGGAAGTACAGTTGACAGCAGCGCACTCTTTCTCCATAGTTGAGGAATGGATAAGGTCTAGGATATAAAGACTGGCCTATCACAAGATTGAGGTGGTGGTGGTCAACAAACGTAAGTCCGAGCAAAGGACACTTATCTCTCTGTAGGCGACTGCACCATAGATTCCAAGCGATCCCTTAAGCATCTTGAAGTAATGATCGATGACAAGCTCAGCTTCGCTAGCCACGTTGAATATGCTTGTAAAAGAGCATCTACGGCTATAGCGACGCTTTTGAGGATGATTTCTAACAGCTCTGCTGTAATTGCCAGCAAACGTAAGCTCCTGGCAAGCATGGCGCTATCCATACTGAGGAATAGAGGACCAATCTGGTCAAAATTGCTTAGAACGGGCAGAAACCTAAAACGGTTGGATAGCACGTATAGGATCATGTGCTAATGAGTAGCAAGTGTATACCGAACGGCTTCTAAAGAGGCCGTGTGCATCATAGCCGGGATGACGCTCATCGGGCTCATCATCAAGATGGAAGATGTTCGATGCTTTAACGAAAGAGGAACCAGAGGAGTCCGCAACGCGTTTAAAGAGGCAACGCTCAGAGGTTGGCAGCAGGAATGGGATAACTCCACTAAAGGTAGGTGGACCCATCGGCCAATTCCAAATGTGTCAGATTGGTATCAAAGAAATCATGTGGTTGTGAACTACATCCCTGACATAGGTTCGGGCACTTAAAATCTCCTGCGTGCCCCGATTGTGCTGGTGTGGAGGAAACAGCGGAGCATGTCGTGTTCAACTGCCCGTGTTTCATTGTGGTGAGAGATCGCATGTTCGCTACATGCGCCGGACAATATAATCCAGAGAATGTGTGCGGATGCCGAGTGCGGGAATGCAGTAACTACGGTTGTCACTCACATTATGCTAGAATTGCAGCACCTATGGCGTGCCTACCAAGAGTCAACTGCAAAGGATCCGCTTGGCCGAGGCTGGTCCCTTGGACATTGTTGAAGTCGGCTAGGAGAAGTAGGATCACCGTCGGGTTGCGTGTGGATACTTGACTCATTGACATTGAGAACAAACGATCGATTTTATGCAGTTTTGAATCAATCATGGAAGCTTAATACGAGACTGAAAGAATAGTTCCGGAATTTTGGAATCACTATGGCTGAAGCTCATTAAGTAAGTAAGGATAAATTGAAATTAGCTCTCGAACCGGTGAAAAGTTTATTACGAAGAATCTTTATGTAAAACATCGTTTCCATTACAAGTGAAACAGCATTGCCTAAGATACACATCCTTCATCGTTCAGAACCATGTTTTATGAAACAATCACCTCTTTGTCAGCGCCCCCCACCTTGTCAACGTCGTCGATGACGACACCCATTAGCGACATCCGTTGACCCCGGCCATAAAACCGATCGCGCTAATTTCAACACATATGTGTCACTAATTTATGCAAATCGAACAACGCGCCTGCCAGCCAGTCAGCCTGCCTATAATGTGGTAATTAAAATTCAAACCGATAATCCGTCGGCATCACCACGTCTAGTTAGCTGGTATCTGCAGCTTCACATGTGCCTTGAGAGGTGGCAGACGAGAGCAAACCTGAGGCTAAGCTGTCTAACATTTGCGGATAATTTAATCCAGAAATAATATGTTCCGTGGCTCCCTCACGCGAATTGCCACGGAAACAGATTCGATCCTAATCAGGGGGGAGTCGGAAATAGGCTGTGCCCCAAAAATCTCCCTCAGCCTATCTCTATAGATTGTAAATAGTCACAAATTAGCTGTTGGCCTGGCAGCAACCAACCACCGGCTGACGTGGCTCGGTACGGAACCGACCTTACGGAGCTTCCCCAGAATTCTAAATACAGTCCAAGGACCAACAAGACAAGGATGACGACGACGGCAAAAGGCTCCGCCTGATGGGGCTGGTAATTAAAGATGTTGAAAATGAACCGTTCTATATGCTGACAATGTCTTCTGCCAGATTAGGTGCTGTACTGTTGGGGGGACGGGAAACACGACGAAGAACGAAGGACGACAACGATGGAGATGAGCTGTGAAAAGCTCTAACGAAAGGCGAGGAAGAATCGATTTGTCGTCTGCGTCGTTGTTCCGGAGTTTGTTAGTCAGGGTAATCCTTTCCCCGGGACTCGGGACCAGGATGGTGGTTGTTCTAAACTAGTGTTGGTGTCGGATCGTTACCATGGTGACCCCCCCGAAGAGGTGTTGGTGTGCGAAGATTAGAACATCGTTGAAGCGCATGTCTTCGAACCAACACTTGCTCAGTGGTGCTTTGAACGTCGAGGACGCCAACCACCCACCGACGCCAAGGGGGTGTTTGTATGTTGTGTACATAGAGAGGAGCGTGTTTAGCATAAAAATGGCTCTCGTCTCGGTGGTCGTCTCTAGGTAGGTACATATATCGCTGTCTCGTTTGCCCTAAAACCGTGTCAGTCGCCGGGTGAAGATGTGTTTGCGAACAGAGCTCGGCGCGAGGTGTTAGTTTGATAAATTAGGTACGAAGCATAAAATACGCTGTTGATGGCGGGGATGGTCACACAGTGAAAATTTCGTGCAAAACTTAACTACCGAGTTGGCGAGTTGGGGCGGCAGCCGAGAGACGCGGACCAACGAGAGGATCTTGACAAATTGATCTTTTTCCAGAGTCATTTTTCGTATGGGTAGATATCTCTCGGACTGACTGCACCGGAGAGGACAAGCGGATCTTTGCGGTTTACGACCAACGAAAGGATGCTACTGGGACGATGCTGTTGAAACCCAGTGGACCGTGACCGGTTAACCGGAGCACACTGATTCAAGATACGGAGGCGGGAGGGGGTCCAGGGAAGATATGCACAGCCAGAGACGTGTTAAAATGTGACTGAAAACTATCTGTTATCGAGAGTGTCCACCGGCTAGATGAGATGGAGCGCCAGTCAGTGCAGCAGCAGCAGTAGCAGACGGCCGACTTTGGTTTGATTGATTTTCTGGTCGGACCAGAACCAGAACACTGCTGACCGTTTGACCGTCAGCCCCGGGGGGAGGAAAACTGGTTTTGTCCCAAATTCAGTCGAGCGTTTCAATTAGAACATTGTTTCGATGGAAGGATAGGGACGAAAACGGGGTGCAGTAACCGTGTAGTGAAGTTGAACGCGCGTAGAACCGGTATAAATTACATTAATTTATATGTTCGTCTCCCACACCTAGGGGCAGAGGCGAACAATCCGATCTGCTGCCGAGGGTGACACTTGGGAACGAGCGTTTTTGAAGAGGGTACCACCCTCATACTAATTATCCGGAATGTCTCAATAAAAACTCCGGTCGTAAATTATACGGTTGCGACGGTGGTGTAGTGAGGTGATTGTGTGGAAATTTTGGGAATGAATTACTCATATGGATACCGTGGGGCAATTCAATCGATTATTTTTGTGTTTAGAGAGACTTCATCCAGAAATGGCATTCGTCTCTATGTCAATCGATTATCAATCTGCATGTTTGTGGGCTTCGTGGCCGCGTCTAGATTCGTCAGGTATTTACACATATCGTATCATGGGGTGTGGGTTCAATTCCTACTTCGGCCATTGAAATTTCTCGTATGGAATGTTTCTTGACTGTGCCATTGGAGCATGCTTGTCCGCGTCTTTAATTAGTTTAAAATCTTATCCAAACCTTTAAATTTCTTGTACAGTTAAATTGTCAAGTTCTGAAAGAAGCTTTTGAAGCTTCTGAGAAAAGTTTTTGAAGCTTCTGAGAAAAGCTTTTGAAGCTTTTGAGAGAAGATTTTGAAGATTCTGAGAGGAGCGTCTGAAGCTTCTGAGCGAAGCTTTTGAAGCTTCTGAGAAAAGGTTTTGAAGTTTCTAAGAGAATATTTTGAAGATTCTGAGAGGAGTTTCTGAAGTTTCTTAAATTTAATTTCACTTGAGTTTGATCTTAGAATTTATTTATTTATTTTTAGCCAAAATCCGCTGAGTTATACGATAGAATCTATAGTCCTAAAGATTCTATTGAAGATCATAATAACTTACCTAATAAGACAAAATATGTCACAAATTCTGTCAGAGCTCATGTTTCCTGACCTATAATAGAACTAGGAGCGGGTTCCGAATGAATTCATATAGGTTAACCCTCGAATTTGGAAGTAAATGCGCTAAGTTGGTACTACAACCCTTGAGACAGTCAGTCATCCCCCTGACCTTTTCCCCTTTTCTGGGTAACAGAAAAAGCGTGGACCCGAGGGGTCGAAAATTGTTCATTACCATCAGTTCACCGGATATCTCAAGGTCCCGATGAGCTAGAAGGTTGGTGTCTTCGACAAAGCTGTTCAGCAGATGAAGGGCTATCTGGCGGTGAAGAGTCTGATTGAAAATTCATTCGCTGGGTGGCGCTTGTATCAAATTTTCTTTAATCGTCTGTATCCCAAGGCGTTATCAAGCTAGAAGGTTGATGTCTTCGGCAAAATTGTTCAGCTGATCAAGGGCTATCTTGTGGTAGAAAATGTGATTGGAAATACATCCGGAAGGCACAAATTTTCTTCATTCTTCTATATCTCAAGAATCTTTTAGGCTAGAAGGTTGGTGACTTCAGCAAAGATGTTTAGCAGATCGACGGCAATCCAGCAGATTGATTAATTTTAAATAAATTTAGAAAGTAAATGGGTTAGTAATATAATCATCCTTGGATAAGACATCCCCCTGATCCCTCTTCTTTCTTCTAAATAACGTAAAAAGCGCGGGCAAGAGGGGTCCAAAATTGGCCTTAACATCTATTCAACGGATATCTCAAGGTTCCGAGGACCTAGAAGGATGGTTTATTCGACAAAGTTGTTCAGTAGATCAAAGGCTATTGGACAATGAAAAATCTAATTGTGAATTCAATCGCTAGATGACGCCAGTAACAAATTATATTCAATCATACGTTTCTTAAGATCCTGATCAGCTAGATGCTTGGTAGCAGTTCAGCAGATGAATGGCTATCTCACGAACATCTAATTAAGAATTTATCCGGTAGCTAGCGCTAGTACCAAATTTTCTTCAATCTTCTGCATCTCAAGATCCTTATCAGCTAATAAGTTAGTGTATTTGGCAAAGCTATCCGGCAGATGTAGGGCTATCTGGCGATGAAAAATCAGGTTGGAAATTTACTCACTAGGTGGCACTGGTAACAAAAGATTTTCAATATCTTGTGACCAGCTTGTATGTTGGTGTCTTCGGTAAAGTTGTATATCGGATGAAGTCTCGTCTATCGGTAAAAATTTTGATAAGCACTTGTGTTTATGTGCTAGGTGACGATAATTACACAATTTCTCAAATCTCCAGTTTCTCAAGATACTGAAAAGCTAGAAGGTTCGTGTCATCGACAATGCTTTTCAGTCATCTGGCGGTGGATCGATAACTTAAGGTGTCACGGTTTGGTTTCATTCAGCCTTTGAAACTATTCGTGCTAATTGTGCGTTCTGTAATGTTACAGTCTCTGAAGTTGAATTGTTGAAGACGGTGTTCGTTTATTTTCTCTTGAAAAATAGGTAGAGTCAAAACCTCATATACAATATACTTCGGTAATCGAAGCCTCAGATACAATATTTGTCGATAGATGTGTGGATTTATAGAGACAGTTTTGATAAGGAGTGTATCGAAAAGTAGTCGCAAACATTCAAAACGGTATATCTCAGAGCATAGTTCATATTTTTAAAAGCTTTTTTCACGCAAATCTTCATCATGTCATCAAATAATGAAGCAACTAAAAAAATATTGAATAACATGCAGTCCTCATATATGTACAACAAGGTTTATAATCTTGTACAAAATTACATTTTTGAAGTGTCTTCTGAAGATTCGATGATTTGTATTGGATAAAATGTATATCAAACAAAATAGGATGAAAAGCTTATTCTATCGGAAAATATGTTTACTTCACACAGCACGTAAGACGGATTTCAAAAAAATAAATTATTACTCTAAGAAAGCTCAATTATTGCAATAAGGTCGATTTTAGAAAGTCACCTTTGTATAATCAACTTTTGAAGCTCTGTCATATACAGCAGTAATTATATAGAGTACAATTTTTTGCTTACGTTACTTCATAAATATGCAAAGAAACTTTTCTAATCAAAAAACAATTTTTTATTCGTTACAATCGTTCGATATTACCATACACGTGAAAAAAGAAAAAATCAAAAAACGAGGTCCTTAAAAATCGACTTTTTTCAATTTTTGTATTTGCTCTCAAATGCTTGTTAATGTATTTTTCAAAATATTTTTTACACTATGTCATGAGAATTTTGGCACAGAATAAATTGGCATAAAAAAAACATTTTTTCTTAAAATTTGACACATTTATTAACATATGATTTTTTTCAAAGGTGTGCAAGATTTTCATCGACATATGTTAGTAATTTGCAAAATTATCATACAAAATGCCACTTCATTGAAAAAAATATCACCGCATCATTATTTTTAAATACATTGTAGAGCATTTCTTATCAAAAATTTGTTTGTAGGTTCAGCCCAATATTTTTGAGACTGTTTTGAATGTTTGCGACTACTTTTCGATACACTCCTTATTTTGAATTCTTCTTCTTTCTGGCGTTAGGTCCCAACTGGGACAAAGCCTGCTTCTCAGATTAGTGTTCTTATGAGCACTTCCACAGTTATTATCTGAGAGCTTTCTTTGCCGATTGACCATTTTTGCTTGTGAATATCGTGTGGCAGGTACGAAGATACTCTATGCCCTGGAAATCGAGAAAATTTCCTTTACGAAAAGATCCTTGACCAGCGGGATTCGAACCCACGACCCTCAGCATGGTCATGCTGAATAGCTGCGCGTTTACCGCAACGGCTATCTGGGCCCCCTCATTTGACTCATTTGAAAAGAAAAAAAAACAGAGTCGCAGCTGCTGATTGAGGTAACCGCCATAAGCCGTCTAGTAGATGTAAGCAACTATTGCATTGTTCTTCCCCGTGGATTACAATCGGTTATGAGCGACCAAGCCTAGCTATGATCTGCGTTGTGGACGCATTGCATGAAGTTAAGTTACGGTTACACTACAGTTTGACTAATCAAATCCAGATTCTTTGTTTCTAATTGAACTTGGATAAACATTACACATTCATTTTATTCTGATAAGGGCCATGTTAAACAATACATCCAATAATATAAAACAATGCCTATAACAAGCTCTAAACTGCTCTACCACTAGTATTGGACATAAAAGACCAATGGATCCACCACCCTGCTAAAAGATGTAGAGAAAGGGATCCTTGCGAAAAGATTTATAACGAATCAGCAAATCAGGTGTGATTTCACACCAATGCTTTCGAATGAGACTTGAAGACGAATATAAAAACGGACTTATTTGAGACCTCCATGCGTCACTTTGGTATTGGGGTTTTCCTCGATCAGATTGTCTGAAAGTTGACAATAAAATGCTCTTATATGGAGTGTTTTCTATTTTTATTTTTCTTATCCAGACAATACGTGCAAATGTCTATCGAAATCTAGATAAAACTTTTGTAATCGCAAAAGTTCTTCCAAATTTTCAAGAGTTTACATCCTGTGATTTACAAAGGTTTTGCAAGCTTTGCAAAATATATAGATCAAAATCATCAATTGCCTGTAAAATAGAAATAATTTTTACGCTTTTTTTGTATAATTTGAAATTGTACCGCTTCGGACGACGGCTTTTTTCTCATTCTGGCGAATCTATTTTTACAAAATCTGGAAGCCGATTTGTTCCACTAATGAAACACATTGGTTGTAACACAAATGTAACGCATGTCGGACAGACCGTTACGTGGCCAAATTATATACGCGTAACGCTCTGCCCAAAATACATAAAACACCATATAATAATTTCGGTTTTATTGCGGATTTGAAGACCAATTTTTGATTAAAAATCATCAATAAAACCAGAAATGCTAAATATCGACTCAAATACAACTTGAACTGGTAAGATTCTGAATCCCGAAAGCAAGTTTGAGAGTTATATATAGCTCATCATTGAAAGGCTTTCCTACATCACAAAACGTATGAAATTCAAAACATTATCATGTGAATGATTAGTAAAACATATTTTGAAAAAAGCTACTATTTACCAGTGCGCCTCTCTGTGCAGATCTAGATGAATGAATCTGTAAGAGAATAAAACGACATCTTAGGCAAGTGTATTCAGTTAAGTTGTAATTTATTGGCATGAGGTTTTGGTAAAATTAAAAGAAATCAATCTCGACTTGGGGCATCTACAACTAAATCTTGTTCTCTTTTTGGAATGAATTCTTATTTCCTATTTTTTCAACGATGAATATTTAAAGTAACTTGAAAACACGATTAGCGGCCATCCATGTGAAAACCGCATTAGATAAGATGTTGTATCTGAAGGACTTACATTTGGGAAGGTGCAACATTTAAGCACTTTTGAATTTCCGATGAAGAACTTTCAACGAAACCCATGAAAAGAAAGAATCCAAATCAAAGAGAAAAACTTCGAACGATACCAAAGAAAGATCGAACCCAAGTAAAGATTTCTAACTATTTTCAAATAAAGAATTTTTGGCTATACCCAGAGGTAGGATACTATTCAAACATCAGAAAATGGAATTTTAATACCATTAATGCAGGATGTTGTCCGAATGTATGGAAAGGATACACAACAAATCAAGAAGACGGCATAGGAATGACACCAGAGGAAGGATTCTGGACAAATCCAGATGATGGAATCTGCATGACACTGATACAAGTTATCTAAGCGAAGTGGGAGAGATTTCTGTATTAGTTCTAGGATTCGGGATGAACCCAAATAAAGGATTCTGGAAGAATACATAGAAAGTATTCGTAATGGATCCAAAAAATGGAATCGGAACGAACATTAAAGGAACAATCATCGATAAATTTGTTGAAAAAATACCTACTCAGGATGAGACTGCACTCATGGATTAGTGGGAAAAATGAATCATGAACTTTTGTCTATAGCGTATTAACACGTTTTAATGCCTACCGAAAAGCTAAACATTACATATAATTTGCAATTGGATTAGATGGACAAATTGATGTGAAGATTTGCGAAAAAGTTACACGTCTTCTCAGTGAGAATCGAACTCACGATTCCCTGATCTCTAGTTAGGGCGCGTTACCCCTACGCCACGAGAGGACTCATAAACGTAAAGTTAACCTCAATTCGATTTCAGCTCAATAATCACGTGGTCCTTTTTCGCAAAGTGCACCTCTTTCGGAAGAATTAGATGCCCATCCAAACACAACGCTTTCTATATATATCCGCATGCATGGAGAGAGATCATTGCACGAATCGAAAGAGATGGCTCTGGACAAATCGGAAGGAAGTCTTATAGATGAATGAAATAAGTGTATGGTCAAGAAAAATCCAGAGGAAGTGATTTTGGGTTTCTCTAGAGGAATGATTTTGGATAAATTTTTAAACAAAAGAGCAAACTAGAGGAAACATGCTGAAAGCCAAAGGAAGAATTTTGTATGTTGCAGAAAAAGAGTTTCCAATATTTCAAACATATTAAAAACTAATACACAGGAAGCATTGTGTATGGATTCTGAAGAAAAGTTTGAGGATTTCTGCGTGAATATCATAAACCAAGTTTTTTTTTAACATCCAATAGAAATGTTCTGGTTCAGACTCAGAGACTTCAGAGTAATCTACATATTCTACATACAGTCGAAGCTCGTTATAACGACAACTTTCATTGCGACAAATCTCTCTATAACGACATTTCCGATGGTCCCTTCAAATTCCCATACTAATTTCAACTTTTATAGCGATATTTCTCTGTTTTGACCGTTCTCTATTGCGACATTAGTGCTATATTCAATAGTCACTCAATATAACGACATTTGCTTAGCTATTTTAGTACATATTATAATCGTTTTATTCCTCCATGCTCCATAACGACATGCAACTTCTTTATAACGACGATTGTATAGCGACATCTCCGTATACCGACGGTCCCTTGCGATGTCGCTATAACGAGCTTCGACTGTATATACATATTATGCAATGATCAAGAAACTAATTTTCCGAACTAATTTCAAAATAATAACAGGAACGATTCAGACAGAGGATTCTAATCGGATTCAGAGAGTAAATTTTGGCTCAATTCCGAGGAATATCTGAGGAATCTGTGAACAACATAAGACGACTCCATGAATGTTCTGGATGTACCAATAGAAAAAAATACGGACTAATCCAATGAACTATTCCAAAAAAAAAACAGGAAAAGTACCTGGCCAAATTAAGAAAAATCATTCTGAAAGATTCCTGGTAATGGTAAAATATTGGAGTCCAGAAGAAATATTCTGCTTCATTGAATTTAAGGTAACGAACTCCGAGGAAATTATTGAAACATTGAATTGTGTAACTGTTCAAAATGGTTTCTGACGGCATCTTAAAAGAATATTTAATAGAAATTGCAAAACTAGACCCAATATTTTCATAAATTTTCTGAATTGTAACTGGATCAAAGTCGGATAACTGGATGATATTTAATTGATAGCAGTTTTATTATCATATCTACTTCTGAATGACTTCACACGTTTTCCAGACCCCTTACTACGTCAGCGATCCCCGCAAAAGCGTCAGCCCGTGGATATGTTACACCGAACCCCCGACCACTCCAGATCATCCCTAAGTTGTTCCGAAAAAAAACCCTCTTCACTTTCGTTTATTCCCCCTGTTCTTTGTTCTGTCTGTTCTTCATCATCGTACTGAAGTGGGTACTGGCAACCCGGGAAAGGGATGCCATCTCCTCCGGGTCGCCACCGATATAAATATGGAGAACCCCACTAGAACAACCATTCCACCTAAAAAAGGGATATATTCCCTGCTGTTCCGAATCACACCGAAAGCTTGTGTCGAGTTCATGTTGTTTTTTTTTGTCTATTGCCGTCACCGCCTCGAGGGCCGCCTGGACCAATTGAGGTTATGTACAACACAAAGTCTCCTCCGGATTGTGACAGGGGGTGTGAGATCTCCGCAGTACACAAAAAGCGCAAACAAAATGCTAATAACGACGATTCCCTCCCTCGCTCTCGGGGTGGTGCTGAGGTTCCGAACGGGGATAACACAAAATAACAAGAAAATACTTGTAGCAAAAACAAACACTAGGGGAACGACGCTCGCGGTCCAGAGGAAGGAGACTGCACAACAACGAGGTGGAAATAAATTTACACAAACAAACGGATGACATCTCCCCGAGGGAGAAAGATTGTTTTAGATTAGCGAGCTAAATCCTCCCATTTGTTTGTGCGTTTGAGGTTATGATTCGTTTTTAATCCGATGCGAGTGTGGTGCAGGGTTGCGAGCTGGGAGAGGTGGGATGGAAGGTGAGTAGGGTAACTGGGGGTAAAACGCGCCCTCTAAGGAAGGAAGCGTTTTTAGCTATGAAGAACATTATTATAAGCCTTTTTTTATTCACTATCTCATAGACAAACATGTTTTCTATCAAATAGTAGAAACAGCTATCCATTTTCTTTTTTCTGGAGTTAATAAATCAATTTTTATAAAATGCTTGCTTATCTGCATTTTTATTTTTTGCGGGGTAAAACGAGCCACCAGATCTTGGCGTTAGCCGTTCGCGCGCACGCATGCGCGATCATGCTTGCAAATAAGTTGCATACATAAGGGCGTTTGATCAGATGTTATTGTTCGAATATAGTATACATGCTGTTTCGAAAAATGTGCATTTGTAAGGTTCAAATTGGCACGTAACTACAGCTTGGCATTACGTTTGCTGGAATTTGAATTCAAACGGCTGTTTTGGTGTTATGGAATAGGAGTGGCCGTTTTGCCCCACGAGTTGATTAAAGTTTAAGTCCTTCAATACGCTTTTTAAGGATAAATTCAACACTTTTTTCGCATGGAATACAAACTATGGGAGTGCACAAGTCGATTTTCGGGGATAGTTTCAAAAGTTTTGTTGTTTATCGGCCTAAAAATGGCCTAGAAAATAACACAAAATTACAACGAAAAACGTTTTTTTGAGTTTTCCACGATTTTTGCCAGGAAAACACTTAAAAATATATATAGAGAAGCATTTTAATACATATTCCATTATCTCTGGTGAAAAACATCGTCCCAAAGCACGTCGTTCGTTCTAAACACGGGTGGCGCGTTTTACCCCAACGGCGCATTTTACACCCAGTTCCCCTATCATTCGAGATCGACCACACCCCTTCGGTTTGTGCGTTCATATCTGTATTTTATTGATGTATCGGTACGGGCTGGGAAGTGGGAAGTCTTCTGGTCTAGGATTTGAATGGGGTATCGCTTCCAACAAAGTGTGAACAATTTATTTGAATGAGACATTTCAGGGTACGATTTTCAGGGAATGGTAATACTTGTGATGATCTAAAGTTCTTCATACTCTCGTGATGCGCGCTTTATGCTATGTTGATGGATAATGTTGATAATTGCATCGAAATGAGCAATCAGTTCGATGCTTTAGACAAATTTTTCGAACATCAAATCGAATCAGCCTCTAGCCCAGGCTCTTTGATTCAAGTGAGGAAACAAACAGTGTCGCCTATCGGGGTCAGTTGTTCCGAATTTGGTGGATTTAGTCAGGAGATCTAGAGCTCCATTAGGGGAATCAAGGTTTCCTTCCAAATCGCAAAGAAAGGAGACTGTCGTGATTTGCCGGAAACTCTTAAAGATAGCAAACTTCTTCTCAAACATCTTGAAGAAAAGAAGAACAAATGTTTTACTTATGACGACAAAACTGAATGTTTGTTCAAAGTCATCTTGAAAGGTCTCTCAAGTGACTATATGTCACCTGAAGAGATCAAAAATGTAATAAATGATTTACTTGGATTTTCCCCAGTCCAAGTAATCATTACAAAGAAAAGAACCCAATCTGACATTCGTCGAAAAAGGCTGTCCCAAGAACATTATTTGGTTCACTTTTACAAAATTGATCAAAAGAATATTAAAGCTTTAAAAATAGCAAGACTTATGTTTGATGTCCGTGCGACATGGGAACAATTCCAGAAACTTGGAAGAAATTATCAGAACCCCACTCAGTGTCGTCGGTGTCGAAAATGAGCCATGGTACAAAAAATTGCCGCATGAGTGCTAAATGCATGATTTGCGGAGGTCCTTCTCGCGCTAAGGACGTCTATCCGGTGAAGGAGATACCGATAAGTTCATATGCGCAAATTGCGTGGGCAATCATAAGTCAAACTTATGGGCTTGCTCTTCGCGTAGGCGAGTCGTCGAGGTTCGTGCCAAGCAGATGAACGGTAATGTCCGTTACGATAACGGTCATTTCCGGAATTTCTCTGGTAGAGTATCGAACAATGCTCATTTTTCAATTAACGATCGTTTGATTAAGAATCATACCCATCAGGAAGATTACAATCACGCTCATTCACAAACTAATTTTAATCCGTCGGGTAGCCGTTCGAATCTTTTAATTTCGAATGGATCTATTCAAGGAAAGTCCTATGCCGATATCGAAGCAGGTAATTTGAACTCCTCCACTTTTCATACTATGAGTACCCGTTCAAATTGTTTCAAATCAAATGGAAAAAACCCTGCCACCACAGGTAACTTCTACTCCGAATCTTCGTCTACCGAAAATTCTAACGGAAAATCATCAAATAATGTACTCACTCCAAGTGATATGTCTCCCTCTGATTTTGTTTTTACTAACTGAACAATTGAATCAAATGATTGATGCAATGTTCAAAGCCACCACTATGACTGAAGCAGTCCAAGCAGGTGTAAAATTTACTAATCAAATTGTTATTGGATTACGTTTTTCTAATGCATCCAAATAATAATTTAAATTGGAATGCTCGTTCTTTGAATAGTAGAGAGGACGAGCTGTTAAATTTTCTTACATATAATAACGAACATATAGCAGTTATTACTGAAACCTATTTGAAACCTGGATCCAAACTCAAAAGAGATTCAAACTATTTCATTTATCGTAATGATCGACTTGATGGGGCATGTGGTGAGCAATCATCATAGGCGTATAAAACATCAACTGTTTTCGTCATTTGAAACTAAAGTTTTTGAAACTTTAGGTGTTTATGTTGAAACACAGCTTGTTAAATATACTTTCATAGCTGCCTATTTGCCTTTTCAATGCTCTGGGCAGCAAGTTAATTTGCTCCAAACTGACTTGCGAAAATTGACTCGTAATAAGTAATTTTTTTTTTGTCGTTGATGACTTTAATGCCAAACATCGGTCATGGAATAATTCTCAAACAGCAGAATTTTATTTGATGAGTGCTCTTCAGGATATTTCTCAATTCAATACCCTGATAGCCCTACATGTTTTTTCTCTTCTAGAAACCCATCTACGATTGATTTGGTCTTAACCGACTCTAGTCATTTTTGTAGCCAACTCATTACTCATGCTGATTTTGATTCTGATCATGTCCCTGTTACATTTCAAATATCCCATGAAGCAATTCTCAATACTATTAGCTCCACTTTCAATTATTGTTGAGCTGACTGGAATAAATATGAAACATATATTGATAGTAATTTTGATGTTAACATTTCTTTTCAAACAAAACTTGATATTGACAATGCTCTTGAAACTTTAACAAATTCCATTGTTGAAGCCAGGAGCATTGCAATTCCAAAATGTGAAGTAAAATTTGAATCCGTGATTATAGACGATGATCTTAAACTCTTGATCCATCTTAAAATCGTGAGGAGGAGGCAATTTCAACGCACTCGCGATCCTGCTATGAAAATTATATGGCAGAATTAGCAGAAAGAAATTAAGAAAAGCTTTTCACAATTGAGAAATAACAATTTTGAAGGTAAAATTTCTCAATTGGACCCTGGCTCTAAGCCCTTTTGGAAATTATCTAAAATTTTGAAAAAACTTCATGATGAATTCCTCCATCAGCAAACTTTTTGAGAAGGTCATTTTGAACAGAACGATGGTCCACATCAATGGAAATTCAATTTTTGCCAATGAACAGTTCGGCTTCCTACATGGACATTGGACCACTCATCACCTTTAAAGGGTAACCAAGTTGATTCGTTCCACAAAATATGGAGACTATTCTACTAGTATTGCTCTTCCAGACATAGAAAAAGCATTCGAGAGTGTTTGCATAAAGGCTAGCTTGTAAACTAGGAAGAAAAAAAAAATTGATTTTCCAACAAACATTTTTAGAATAATCCAAAGTTATCTGTCGAATCGTACACTTCAGGTTAATTATCAGAACTCCAATTCTGAAAGAGTTACTGTTTCTCAATTACTTAATTAATTGGGATCAATATAACACAATATTTTGACATCTGACTTACCTGGGTTACCTCAGGGATGTCAAAAATCTTTGTTTGCGGATGACACAGGCCTCTCCGTCAAAGGACGGAGTCTGCGTGTCATCTGTAGTCGATTGCAAAAAAGTTTGGTTATTTTTTCATTATTCCTGCAGAAATGGAAGATTTCACCTATTGCTTCCAAAACTTGACTTATAATATTCCCACATTAACCAAAAGCTCTTCATTTGAAACCTTCTAGTAGACTTATTGTCATGCTGTAATGTTTGAAACAAGGAAAAGGAATTCGACATTCGCCTGAAGAACATCACAATCCACCTTGTCAATAAACACGCAACTCAAACCACGTGACAGCCAACATCGCCGGGTGACATTTCTGTCCCCATAATGATGATGCTTCGACAGACTCTCCCGATTGACACGGGAAGACCTTCAAGAGGTGAAGATTGATAACCGCTGCAGCATGGCTACCGCTGGAACTGGACCGCTCAATTAATTGGGAACCGGTTTCCGCTGATAGCCGCTGTCTACAATCACTGACTGGCGTGGTAGCGTTACGCGCTAATTAGCCGCCATCTTGACAGTTGACAGCAGTGGTGGATGCATCTCGCATCACCCCTCGTCAAAGCAAGAGAGCAGACGTGTTAATTCGTGAAAATGGCACCCAAACCGGAAGGGCTGACTGGAAATAAACTAGAGCAATCGGCTGCCGGCGGGATTCGACAACTCCGGCTCATTAATGCAAATGAAGAACATGGACATTAGGATAACTAGTTCTCGCACCTTTCGAACGGGAAAATAACATGAAGCGAGGCGCCGAAAGCGGTATAAAACAAGGATTATTTCCTTATGCTAATGCGTCAAGTCCGAAAACCGGGCCCGGAAACCTGGTGAGAGCTGTCAAAAACGGAAGAAAAGCTCGATAAAGCCGACAAATTATTACCACCTTGGCACCTAGAATCCAACAAAACATAACCCCGAAAATGGCGCATTTGACGCTTTTCTCCGATCCAGGGCCGAATCTACGGACTGTCGAAACTATCAGAACACCTCTAATCATGCGGCTGAACACCTCAAAACGGAATTCCTTTAATGAAGTATAAATTATTGTCTTTATGAAAACCTAATTATACTTCACTCCGGCGTTCGCGGCGTTAGATATCGATTTTCTGTGTGGACCGCACGTGGCCATCGTCTCCACCAACGAAAAAATACGATTATTGGGAAATTATGGAAATTAACCTCTTTTTTCGGGCCTATCGATGTCCAACCACTTTCTCCGGGAAGGGTGACGGCACTGATAGGAAGTGTGGAATGGGACGCAACACACGAACGGTGCCATCATTAAAATATTGTTTGTTTTTATGACCTTCATAACATGAAACGATCATCGCACTTCATAATTTTCCGTTCACCCGTTTCGTTGTTCGACGGATGAGTCAGTCACTCGCAGTAGGCCCCATGCTCCGGAATCCGAAAGATTAATGAAACATGTCACGATGCACTTGTCATCTGTCAAAACAAAAGACAGATATGAAGTTTGGCGTCGCCACGGCGGTTACCGGTTAAGGCGGCGCCCCGAACATTTAGTTCGCGGCAAATTGACGGTGAAGAATGCTCTCCGTCGTCGTCAACAATCGCTTTTTGTTTGGTCGTTCCATCTAGGATTCCGGGAATTTCGGGACCGCAACTGCCGTGGGTGTTACGTTTCGTCGATTCCGGTTCTTGCTTGGAATCATCACAGATGACAGACGTCTAAATTTGTCTCGAAATCTGGGCAAGGGATTTGGCGGTATTTGTGATGGCAACACTAGTAGCAACATCGTGGTGGCGCTGCTATCACAAAATTCCCCATGACAGTGACAGTGGTGAATATGAAACATTTTCACCACTGAACGACGCAACACGCTTCGGCGCTAGTGTTCTAAGCGTAATTTAGTTTGAAGTGTTACAGATCTTCTGTTCAGAAAACTGTTCTAACTAGAAAGTCTGTTCTCTGTGGATTCGTTAGCCTTATTGGTCGCAATGTGGCACGAGCTGCATCCCTCCCGGGAATTAAGTCAGGTTGAAATAATTTGACAGACAGAAAATCGTGTAAATCATGTCGAAGCGCATGTTTGGCTCCGCAGCGGGACCTAATGATGCCGAATTTATCACGAATCCGATCGCGCGCAGAGGTTCGACTGGTGGAACAACAACGGACTCTGCGCACGCTCTCGCAGACCCCGAAGTCTTCGGGTGATTTATAAGATCGTATCAAATTACTGTATTCCTCCTGCGCACACGGGGAACCTACCTGGCCGTTCTTGTCCATCTCGTTGTTGGTGAGTTTGACTTTCTCGAAGGAGATAACCTGTTTGCGGAGGGCATCCGCGCCGATGGGAGTATCCGGGTGGGCGTAGAGTCGGGGCGGTGGCGGAGGATCGGCCTTACCGGCCACTAGCCAGGCCGAACGGTGGTACGCGTAACGGTAGCGCCGGTTGTCGACGGGAACCACGTCTAGGAGGACCACGTAGCGGTCGGCGGGGGTCACCTGCCGGAGCGGACCGGAGAACGACACCCGGACGGTGGGGAACATACGCCTGGAAGAAGAAGAAGAAAGGTTTGCGGTGATTAGATATTTGTTTGTTTGGTTGAAAGGGGTCTCTGAAATAGATATTTGAAGACTTAGTAGACTTGGAATTCCGGAGATGATATTTGATAAGTGTAACAGTTATGATGAATATCAGTTGTTCCAGGTAGGCAGATACCTGTTTCTGTACAATATACGTTATCAAAATTTATTATTCGTTAAACAAATTTATCAACTAGCAACATAGTCATGTTCCTGCTGCCCGGTATTTTTGTAACATGACCTGCTCAAAGTATCATTCCAAGTGTTATAATGAGTAAAAATAAGCTACCTATTTTTTGGTTAATTCTTGACGCTAATGAGTAAAACCGGTACCGTGTGTACACTTTATAGGAACGCAATAAAAACAGTACTTTTTGAGTTGGCATCACAACAAGAAACACGAGTTTCATTGCTTGTGTCTAGAAGTAGAAATTTTCGCGATCTTCGGTCGAAGTATCGGGTATAATTCTGTCGGAACAAGTAGGCGCCATGCGTCCAGTTCGGCGATAATCAATCACAGTAGGCTAAGGTTTTCTATGATAAATAAATTTTCACTTCCCTAACAATCGTTAAACAGTGTAATTTGAAAAGGTTGTGTGCCTTGCAGAAGAAAATTCAAGAATTTTTCAAAAAAAATTCAAGATGTCCACCGAAAATGGAGCATGTGATCCTCAATCAGTTCCGCAAGGCGCGCAGCAGCTACAGCAAGCCTCGTATCAAGTCCAAACCCTCAGCCAGTGAGCTACAGCGAGGCCGTCAAGTGTCCTGAAAATGATTCGTGGAAGTGTACGATGGACGATTAGTACCAGTCGCACATGAAAAACCGTACTTGGTAGGTGAGTGAACTGTTACCCGGGAAGAAACTCCGCTGGGTGTGTAAGATAAAATGCAACGTAGCTGGCGATGTTGTAAAGTTCAACACACGGATTGTAGCGCAGGAGACAGCAACAAGGTCTTTGATTTTGAGGTAGTGCTTGCTCCTGTCACCCTTTATACAATTTTACGGACGATGCTGGCTGGGATGAGCTTGAGGTTGAAGCATTTGGATGTTAAAATGGTGACATCGACGAGGAACTGTATATGCGTTAGCCGCCAGGCTATGCAGTACGTGAACAAGAGGAGAAAGTGTGTCATTTGCGGCGTAGTATCTACGGCTTGAAGCAGAGCGGACTCGCAGGGTGACCTGCGAGATATGGAAGTTTTTCGAGCAACTGTAGCGACATTTTGAAATAAACGGGCTTGGAGATGCAAGATTCTAAAGTACATTGAAAAGGTGATTACTCGGCTGGGATTCGAAAATGCAAAAACTGCGAAAACACCAACGGATGTACGTGGCGACTTGTGGACGTCCTGACATAGCTACGAGTGCTTCGACCTTGGGTCGAACGAGCTAGACTGGACGGCAGCGAAACGAGTGGTCCGCTTTCTGAAGGGGGCCAAGAACTGAAAACTAAAGCTAGGCCATTGGAAATGTAAAGTGTTGGAAGCCTATTGTGATGCTGACTGGGCCGGTGACACCCGTACTCGAAAATCGATGACCGTTTTTGTGGTGTTCTTTTCAGGAGGAGCTGTATCGTGAACCAGCAGGCGCCAATATAATGTAAGTCTGTCCACTATGGAAGCCGAGTATGTGGCACTTGGAGGCGTGCCAAGAAGTCCTCTGGATGCGGTGATTGTTGGTGGATTTGGATGAGAAGCTTGCAGAATCTATTTACTGTCGTTTACGAGGACAACCAGGGCTGTTTGAGTTTTGTGGTTGTCCGAATGAACTCTACTGGCTCCCGTGGATCAAAAGACACCACACCGTCTTTTGAAGACGACAAATTTGACACTGGTGGGTGCAATCGACACCTGACAGCACAGAAACTGTTGGAAGATAGGATGGCAGCTATGACCCTGCGGTCCGGAACCATCGACGGAGGTGATTGCAGAGGTGGATAAGAGTGCACGGAAGAAGTTTGAATCGTTCGGAGAAGCTTGTAAGTATTGTGAACGCAGAGACCACAACCTAGGAAACCGAGAGAACTGGCCGGCGTATGAACTGCCAGAGTGTGCAAGAACACGGATGGATCGCGAGAAGCTGCAAACAACAAACAGAAAAGTGCGAAAAGGGTGAAGCTAACTGGCGACTATTGCGAAGATAGTGATGATGTGGTATACATCACCAGCAATGAAACAGGGAATGTCGTGTAGAAGAAGATTACCATGTCGGTGGGCTTCACCGTGCGCAAAGGCGACGCACCGAAGAAGATCTGTTGCCAAACAGACACAGGAGCATCCTGTAATGTAATCGCTAAGTAACATTTGGAAAAGCTGATGGGAAAAATGAAGCTCGAGTCCAGTGCAACGGAACGGCGTAGGTTCGGTAGTGATTAAGTAACGGTTTTCGGAAAAGTGATCCTACGACATGAGAGTATTCCAGTGGACAGCAGTGCTCAAGAGGCCACAATTGGGGAAAAACACCAACATCGCTCTTGGTACTTATCCAAGATGGAGAGCAAACTAGGAAGTAATGAAACAATGAAGAAATTGAAAGCTGAACAGATCGTGAAGAAGTACGAAGAGGTGTATGTCGGAAATGCAAAAGGTTCGTAACGACATCGAGCTTCGCAAGACCGCAAGATTAGCCGAAGCTATTACGAGGTCAAGAGGTGTTTGTTCTACTGAAGCCCGAGAAGACTCCAGAAAGCAGGAAAGATTACGGTGGTTATGAGCGACAAAAATTATCATATTACCGCCAACGGTCAAAACTGAAAATAACTGCGTGATCAGTGCTCTACGGTTAACTTAAAGGAATCGACGTTGCAGGAATCTGAAGATCGAAGCATATTTTTTTAATGTTGCCAATTTTACGGATGTTCCGGGTTAAATCCGGAACATAAAATAACCGTAATGGTCAAACATTCAGATTACTAAATACGAATTGTAACAGTTATTCTTTCTAACAAACAAGAGACAAAAGAACTATCAGAATATTTTTTTTTCAGTATTTCCAATTTTTTGGATGTTCCGGGTTAGTTCCAGAACCATAAAATGGCCGTAATGGGCAGACATTTAGATTATTAAATTCGAATTGTAAGAATACTTATTTCGAACAAACAAGAGACAAAGGAACTATCAGAACATATTTTTTAAATATTGCCAATTTTACGGATGTTCCGGGTTTATTACGGAACCATAAAATGGCCATAACGGTCAATCATTCATTTCACTAAATCCCCCATGTAAGAATATTTTCGTGTGCTACTTCGCAGCAAAACGTAATCATGACAGTTTATTTCAGTTCCATTAATTCTACTTGCTGTAAGGAACTCAGGATGGTTCCAGGGCTCTAGGTGGCCAGGGCGAAGTCTCCGGTCAATGGGACCGCAACCAATCGATTCAGCAGCCTTTTTCCGATCTAGAATGGCCAAAATCATATCCTGGAACCGTTACCCAGCTGAGATGTTGCATTTAGTCGCGTTTTGGAGCCCGATTTTCTCACTGTGCATTGCGTCGCCGAGTGCTTTCTTCGGTATGTCAGAGGACAGTAGGCATCTGGTGGCAGTTACTCCAAAGCCAACAGTTCGGACGGAATCTCAACCGGAGCAGTAAGCACTCAACAAAAACCACAGCAATCTACAATGAAGATGTCACCAACGGAGCATCCAGCGGGTTGCATTGAAAGATTAAAAAGACCAAAACGAGTTGCTCGTCGACCAATCGAGGTAAGAATTTGAGATAATGCCATTTGGAGTCATGGGCCGTTCGGGGAATTTGGAATTATGGGGTAGAATCAGAGACGAATAGCGACAAAGTAGTCGGGTTCAGATTCAGTATCACTTCAAGTACTGCATTTGATCCCTTGCTACTGCAAAAGGTACCCAATTTTGACAGATCGCAGTACAGATTTCACGGCATTCTAGGTTTAGTTCTATTACCTTATGTGCTATCAGATTTTGGACAACTGCAAGGAACATGAAGGTCTTTATTTCGTATTTGGTAGATTCATTTCACGCTCATTTTCATGTTTCGATTTGCAGGGCCGATATCGATAACTATCGTACAAAAGTTATATAAGTTATTATTATATGAAATTATGTTTGAGATATCATGGAATCGCTTCCCCGGCTACATCTCCTCTTCTCTTCATCAGCTTATACTCCCCCATCGAAAGTTTCCGCAGACATCCAGACCACCCATCACGCACCGACACACAACATAACCTTTAGCCGCGTACCGAGCAAACAAGCTCCTGCACGCTAAAACCTAGCACATCACACTTTTGACAGCTGATCGCAAGATAAAGTCAGCAAAACGCATTCCGCATGAAAGGAGCAGCAGCAGCAGAAGTCGACGAAACCTAACGGCAGCAAGCAAGCAACCACCATCGCCAAACAAGTGTCGGTGAAAATTGGCCGATGGCAATTTTCAATTACTTTTCCGCATACATTTACCGAGCAGGCGATACCTACGTCTCGGTATTTCTTCGTTTTTTCATTCATTTTTATTGTTGCTCCGAAAGTAGCTGGTTGCCTTAAGGCGATTTTTGTTTTCAGTTCGGCGTCGGCAACGCTCGGACAATTACTACAATGATTGAAACAATTAACAGCCTACTACGATCGGTTCGGCGGGCCGTCGTTCGTTGTGTGACGACGAGGAGCTGCGGCGCAGTTGCGAGTGTTCACCACGCGGTGGCGCTTCGGTGCTCCCAGTCTGTCAGTCCGTTGCCGACCGTGGCAAGTGTGTGAACAGAGCAAATAGTGATATTTAAATGAACGGGTTAATGATTGTAGTTAAAGTAAATTATTGGAATCGTTGCTGGTGAACGAGTGAATGTTCAGCACTCATATCGATCTGCTGCGGTGGGAAACGATTCAATCAGGATACATTATGACGTTGGCTATTGCGAGTAAGATGCATAAAGCGACGGAAATTGCGGGTCGTTTTGTAGAAGATTGGATAGATGGAGTTGATCTGTCATAACTTTGTATGACGCGAGCGTCATTAGCGGTGTTGAATGAGGTGGGAAATTGAAATTTCTTCGTGGAGGTGTAACCCTTTTGTAAACTCTAATTTCTGTCCGCGGCGATGGTTCTTCTGACGCTGCCATGTAACAATGTTCTTTCGTGGGTCATTGATCTTGCTCGCGCATCTTAAAACCACCGAGCGGAACTTGTTAGTCGGAGTTGTGTCCAAAGCGGTTCACGTTTTACGGCGCCATAATCTTTAAAAACCCAGTTCAAACGAGCATAACGATTTGTAAAGCGCACCCGTCCAGACCAAAAAGTAAACCATTCGCCACGGTTCGGTTAGCTTGTAGTTATTTCAAGAATGTCCAACTGTGAACCGCCGCCATTTTTCCTTCCGATGAAGTGTTTTGATATCGGGGGTAATCGAAGCGTTTCTCATTCCTGTCGAACGTGTCATCATCGTCGTTATTTGACATGTCAACCGACACGTTCCATGATCACTAGTGGCGCCACCGTCGTCATCGGCTGGTGTGAGAGAAGCGCCCCCTACTCACCGCGCAGTTCTGCCAACCACACACAGCGAGAGAAACGTCAAAACCGCAAACATATTACCGAGCCAATCACGTTTCAAACGGGAGAAAACATAAATAATCATAGCCGTATCGCTTCTGCACTGCGCCAACCGATCCAGCCAAACAACCTCGCCAACTGACGCCATTATGTGGTGCAGGGACCGTCGGGGGAGCGGAAGCGAAAGCGAAAAAGATGCACCTTAAATAATCATAAATTTAACACTTTTGCATCCGCCGGAGTTGCAGTTTTCGCCTGTGCCCCCAAGTGGTGAACGTGGACGGTCCCCCCTCTTTGGAAGCCAGCGGCAGAGCGCCGTTGGCTGCCATGGCAGTATGCAAAACAATCTCTCGGTGCGAAAAAATCGTAAACTAGCGATAATAAATAATAAATTAATTAAATTCCATCAACATTTTGCCTCTTTAGAGGTGTTATCGATGCTGGTGGTTCGTCGAAGCGAATAACAAATATTTGCTGGTGCAGCTTCGGCTCGCAGTCAGTGCGAGAACAGACAAACAGATGGAACAATTAGAACGTTTTCCTTCAAAATCCATCGCGTCAGTGATTATGTCAAATAAGGCCTGCAGAAGGCGCTAGTGTGAAACGTCAAATACAAAACAAAAAGATGTGCGTATCACTGGTTTTGAGATTTAAAATGGTCGTTAAAAGCGTGGTCGCTGAGAATTTCATCAGTGATACGTCTGCTTATCAGTGGTACAAGGCAAGGTTAGAGGATGCGTGAGCGTGATGCTGATAGTGTGGCAGACCCCTCGTCATCTGCGGCAGGGGGTGCGTGCGCGAACGGAGCGTTCGTTTAGCGTGTAGTTGCGATTGCATACACTGATTCTGGCAATCGCAGCAGGTGAGAACTAAACGAGTTGTGGTGGGCGATCACGTCATCTGGGATTGCGTTGCGTTGAGGTCGACGTTTTGTCCGCCGGGGATGTGGTGGAATTGGGAACATCTGCCAGTGAATTCGCGGGTGGTGGGGACGAATTCGACCCGTATTCATTGATAATAAATCTTTGTATTGATTATAAGATATCAGAAATTCAAGAACTGAGGAAATGATTTCTCTTGGATATGATCCAAGCAATTTTTCCAAACATTTCTCAAAAAAATCTTCAAAAGTCTATTCAAGGTTCAACACCAGTGAACACTAGAGCAGATTTTTCAAGAAATTCTCCGATCATTTGGATACAATATTTTTAGGGATTTCGTTTGATGTTTTCCAATGATTTCCTTCAGAAAATCCTGCGAGATATTATCCAGAGATTCGATTAATTTTGCTTTTTTATTATCTAAGCAATTTTTCCAGGATATCTTTGACGACTTCTTTGGGAAATAACTCAAAAAAATACTGGAGAAATTCCTGAAGATATCTTAGTTTGAATCTCTAGAGTCATCTTTGTAAAAGTGTTTGGCCGAATTTTTGAAAATGTTCTAGGGAGACCGATTGAATAATCACCTGGTAAAATCCTGGAGGACTTAGGATTTTATTTAAAAACTATATCAAAAATGATAATAAATCTTCGAGCTGTTTAGTAGAATACCTATAAGTATAATCTACTTATATCAAAAAGATTCTTGAGAGTTATTCCTGATGGTTGGTCAAAACAGTTGGGTATTCTTGGAAAAGCTAACTTTGTATTCTTGAAATATCGAAATTAGAATTTTTGAAGGAGCTTTTAAGGAATATTCGTGGATAAATTCCATGGGAAACAATTTCTGAATGAATTCCTTATAAATCAAATATCTGAGTTAGTTTCTGTTGAAAAAAGTCAAAGTCAAAGTAAATCATGATAAATGCAAACAGCAGCTTCGCTTGTCATAAATGTACGAGGTAATCCCATTAAGATCTCACTCAGTCGCTGCCAGTCTTGTGAAGTGTTTCTGGAATAATTCACTGAGAAAATCCAAGAATCATAGAAAAATGTCCTGATGAGTGTCTGGAAAAATTCGCAGAAAACATCTTAGTTTTTAGGGGAATCGTCCAGAAAAATTTCTACACAAATTACGAGGAGAATTATGAAATACACTGTGGTTTTCTTTTGGAGGAACTCCAAAAATTATTCATGGAAGAATTTCCCGAGCAACATATTGAGAAATCTCTGGATGAATTCCTGAATAAATTCCCAAAGAAACTCCTGCAGGTATTCCCGGAAGTATTCCTGCAGGAATTTCTAGAGTAATTTTCTGAAGAAATTCTTACACTTGTTCAAATCAAGACTGGTTGGTAATTGAAATTTTCTTTCATTTGAGTTACCATAGTACGTCAACAACACAGTGTCGCAAATTTAACCTCAGTAAAATTCACACAATATTAGGATAGCTTTTCCGGAGTTTCGTCCAAAAATATTCTCAAAAGTATTTCGATAATTGCTCAGGAATTTCTCAGCGAAATATTTCAGGAATTCTTTTAGAAAATAAAATTATCAGTGTCCCGTTGCAATACATCCCTTCTCCACCATAAACAATTCCAATAGATTCATGAAAGCAGATAATCATGAATCTATTGGAATTGTTGATCAAGGGGAAGATTGTTTTTTCGTCGTTCAACCTCCAGCTCACTCGGTTAAGGCAGTTTGAACGCCAGTTCCAGCACAACCTCCTGCGGTCTCAGATTCCGGTTCCAGTTCAACTGTTCCGGCCATTGCGGTAGGAAAACAAAATCAGAATAAAAACATTGAGAATGACATTTCTGTCGAAAGCCCGCTGCAAATTTGCGTTCGAGCCGCATATTCGAGCAATTTGAAATATCACGTTCAAGAAGGTGATATTGGAGCTGTCAAAAATGTATGAAAATATCATGTTCCAGAAACATGACATTGGCGCAATATCACGAAAACCGCTTGTATCATGATACAACTGCGTAGTTTGAGACTAGGGATTCTACCCATTCTCCCCATTAGATCTTAGAAATAATCTAACGATGTTTTTGCATATGTTTACTGAAATTGCAGTTATTTGTTCTTGAGTTTGTCTAAGTTGAGAAGTTTTTATTGCTATTGTTAAACCTATTAGCACAGACAAACAGACGTAACACTTAGAGCATTTTTTTTTTTCAAAACCCATCGCCCAGTTTACAGTATCATCATCTGGTGAACATGTTGCACGAAAAGATGTTTCGTGCAACAAGACCGGCAGATGGCGGTAGTGTGAAACGTCAAACGCGAAGAAAAACGATGCGCGCGCCTCTAGTTGTGAGATTTGTAACATAGCGAATTTGAAATGATTGCTAAATGAGTGGTCGATTGAAATTTCGTCAGTGTTACGTCCGTTTGTCTGTGCTATTAGGTTATTCTGACGACTCTGATTCGTTTGATTTTCTTTATGTGGTGAAATCTTCATGAGAGTATCGTTGCATTTCCAAGCCCAATTAAACTGAAAACTGATTAAGATCGAAAAGTTTAGAGTCTTTTAAAAACTCAGGAGGATGAGGTAAAAATTGATAATCTCCTTAAAGGTTTTTTTTTCTGACGTTTCCAAAGTGTAAACTGGAAATCTTGAGCATAGCAATGTTCCTTTACTATTTATTAATAATATATACGAAGAGAATTCAAACCAAATTAGTAGCTCCAGTGTTTTTTAGGAATAATATAATAATTTTCCAGCTCCAGCTCTAATTAGTTTTTTTTTTTTCAAATGATAGAAGAATTATTTTTTCATCTATTTATATGGTTTAACATTAGTAGTTTTTCATGATTTTCAGGAAAATTCAGCGGATGCTGTTGTTCAACTTTTTTTCAAGAATAATTACTAGCTTGAAATAGTGGCGTAGCTAAGGTTTTTGCAACGTGTAACACTAGCAGTTGTAATTGGGTATTTTAATAAACAGATACAAACGCATTTTTCATGGTGTCAGAAGTGCGCGTCTTACTCGTTCCGAAAAACAATGTAAATTTTGTGTGTTTAACAATGTTTAACTAGTTAAAGATTAATAAGCTGTTCAGCCAGAATGCTGTTGACGTAAGGAGAAGATAATATGATCGAATAAGTGATTTATGTTCATAAAAGAAGAATTTATCGTGGTTCGCGTTTGAAACATGGCGTCGTCTGGCATAAAACCGCCAAAGCCTTTGTTGCTTAGTGAAAACATGGCAGCCCAATGGAAAAGCTGGTGCCGTCAGTTTGAGTGGTTTGCTACGACGACTCAATTGAACGAAAAACCTCCTCCTGTACAGGCAGCAATTTTCATGGCTGTGATAGGAGAGGACTGTGCTCGTATCTATGATACTTTCGAGTTGACAAATGATGAGTAAAACGATCTTGCAGCAATTCATGCCAAGTTCAATGAGTATTTTACGCCAAAATCCTGCGTCAAGTTTGAACGGTATAATTTTAACCAATTCATGACTGCTAGCGTTACACGTTACAGCTTTTTTCAATAGTACAGGTCGGACTCGATTATCCGGAGACTCAATTATCCGGAGACTCAATTATCCGGAGACTCAATTATCCGGGGACTCGATTATCCGGAATTTTAGACTCGATTATCCGGAATTTGTTTTTTGATGTTCCTTTTTTCAGTTTTTATGCATCAATTTGAGATAATTTGGTATTGGAATATAAATTATGAATGGTTTTGAAGTTTTGGACGTAGGTATGGAAAGGAGGGTTTGAAAAGGAATTTTTTGAGTATGCTGGCCAAAAATAATTTTTTCTTCTCAAGACTCCTAATGTTTCTAGAAATAATTTCTGGCTACGCCACTGCCTCATATAAATAAAACAACGATAAAAGATAATATTTAAGTTTTTTCATCGTAGATTTTTCTTATTCTTTTAGTGATTCGATTATCCGGAGTGAAAAAAAAATCGATACTCCGGATAATCGAGTCCGACCTGTATTCAAAATCATTGTGAACTGTAGGTTTCACAACTCGACCAGATCTAGTAGTCGTTTGTGTCGAAATCTCACTGCTCGCTTCAAGTAATACGATTAAGTTTGATTAGAAGCAGAGTTGGTAAAAGTTCGGAAATTCACTCTAAAGTAGGCAAGCGTAGCAAATCACAGTCAGCGGAGTCAGTGAAACTCACGCCTATGGCTACTGTAGGCAAAATGCCTTGAAAATAGCAAAACACCCGTTGCTAACGGCAACCCAAAGCTACTGTAGAAAAATGTTCTATTTCCCGTTGCATTTCCCGCATTTGCAGCCTTCAATGACACTCCTGATTTAGAAAATTCATGTACCGTTTTGATTCATATTCCGAACACTTAAGGCCAACAGCAACTTCAAATGCATCTCATGGAAATAAATTAGATGATATTTGTGAAAATTTCAATTTCTTCACAAAGTCTGACTGTTAGCTGTTGGGTGTGCCGGTAAAAATTATTATTTAATCATGTTTAGTATTGATTTTATGTAAAAGTATGGAACAACATTTTGATTCAAATGCCGAACACGGTGTTCATTCTGTCTCATTTTCCGAACACCTTGATTCAAATTCCGAACAGCACGAATAAATCGTATTCAAATGAATAGTTTCGCAAATAAATTTACCAGAGTTAGTTTTACTGACCTTGAACTAGATAATCATCGCTACTCCCGAGGTCTAAAATAGATTGGAATATGTTTAAATTGAGTTGCAACTGACTGCCATTTCCTTGTAATTTGATGACATATTTCAGCGAAACGTTTCAACCAAAGCGCCATACAAAAACCGAGTGTTCGGAATATGAGTCTGTTCGGGATTTGAGACAAAACGGTACTCAACATAGGCTACTTGATGAGTTTCACAATTTTGAACTACTGTATTAGGAGAGCCACGTGATTTTCGTAAAAACTCAAGCCTACTACTATTACACTTCCCAGCACTGCTCAAGGCTACTACCATTACCATTCCCAGCACTGGTTAGAAGTGTAACACATCTTGGGGCCCTTTTGATGTAGATGATTTTGAATAAAAGATAGGGGCCGGAGTCCATATGTTGATGTCGTTTATTTTATTTATTTATCGCAGTGCCTTCAACTTTTTTACACGGCAATCAAACAGGTGAACATATCGGGGCCGGATAAAAGCAAATGGTTACGTAATGGCAAATGATTTTCTTAATAACTGAATTCATAATATTTTTTACGAATAATCAGAAATGTTAAGAGAGAATAATTGACATTTTTCAAGGAATAACATGCCAAGTAACATTAGCTATCGATTAACAATTATTCCAGCTTAAACAAGCTTCGGAGTGATTTATTCTGCTCTTACTGTATAAAAATGTTCGTCGGGTTTAAAATGTAAAAATTAGTTATTTGGGTGAATTATTCGGGTGAACAAATCTTCCACCGTTTCAAATTTTCTCCCAATAATATCCATGTCGTCCGCGAAGCAAACAAATTGTCCGGATCTCGTGAAAATCGTGCCTCGACTGTTAAGTCCGGCTCTCCGCATAACACCTTCAAGCGCAGTATTGAACAACAGGTACGAAAGTCCATCGCCCTGTCGTAGTCCCCGCCGAGACTCAAATGAACTGGAGTGTTCGCCCGAGATCTTCACGCAGTTTTGCACACCGTCCATCGTTGCTCTGATCAATCTTGTGAGCTTCCCGGGAAAGCTGTTCTCGTCCATGATTTTCCATAGCTCTACGCGGTCGATACTATCGTATGCCACCTTGAAATCGATGAACAAATGGTGCGTAGGGACCTGGTACTCGCGGCATTTCTGGAGGATTTGCCGCTCGGAAAAGATCTGGTCCGTTGTCGAGCGGCCGTCGATGAAACCTGCTTGATAACTTCCCACGAACTCGTTTGCTATAGGTGATAGACGACGGACGACTAGAAGCTGGCTTCTAGATGGCATAGAAATAACCTGTAGAACCCTCGATGATCTAATAAATCACCTAGCGCCGATCAATAATAAGTGCATTTGTCACCTGTCAGGATTACTTCCATCGGCCCGGCTTTGTCAGCATGCGCTGAATTGGTAGTACTTCCTTCCCAGTACAAGGCTATCGTCACACTCTACAACCGAACGAATAGGATGCCTTGAACGCAACATAGATTTGCTTCCTGGCTTAACAAGCAAGTTCGTCTCCTGTTTCAGTAGCCAATTTGAAGCTTCCACCGGTCGCCGAACTCCATCAAGCTGGACCAAGAAGCTGGAAGGCCAACGCCCCGAAGATAGATGGGACCATGAAAGTAAGTTTGTCGTAGAATCTTATGAATTTTAGAAGTAGGGTTTTGTTCTACATCGTCGTAAGCGCTACTATTCGTCGTATCAAACTTTAAATGTTCCACTACGGCGGATATTCCAACTTACCTGCAACATAGATTCATTTTCCAAGTGCAATTTTGTGAAAGCTGTTATGGTTTGTACACTTGTACACCAAAAATGCAATGAAACTACTGTATTTCGGTAGTTCAATTATCCACTTTGCACTTTTTCACCGAAATCGCATGGACGAACACGAATTTGAGAGAAATGCTTAACGATCGACTGAGCCACACCACTTTCCAACACAAGTTTCTTTCCGCCCCCGTGGGTGACTTACTTCGCCGGGCACTTATTTTCACTATGGAAAACCTTCGTACTTCTTCATTGAAGGATTTCATTCCAATCACACGCCGTAAAACTTCAATAAATCACCAAATTTTACGAAATTTCGTCAACCGCCGCGTATAATTGAGAATGAGCTTGTGCACATCAATGTGTGCGCGACGCTTGACGTAAAAATACGGCTCCTTTGATTGTGTTGTTTTCGCTGTACTGTGAGCAAATGCCGTAATTGTACGGTCAAAAGAAATTGTGTTCATATGTTTGGGCTGAATTTTGATGACGAACAATTAATTTTAAAGGAAATTAGTATATTCCACCATGCTGAAGGAATGGAGGGAGATGCCCGTAGATCTATATATTCTAGCAAAACATTTTATTATAGCGTTGATATGTTGTGTTTTAACCACTCAATACATCACAGTGAGCCTTAAGTTGTGAGTCGAATCTGGAAACTGATTGCGACAGAGTTGAAAACGATATGACGGGTTGAGAATACGGTAAGATGCATTTTCTTTGCATTATTTCCAAAAAGAGATCAAGATTTATCAAAATGTTATTGTACAATGCTGAAGCCGTTTTGAGAAAGAATTGTTTGGCATCGGCTTGTATCAGCATCTTTCACTGCAATACTGGGAAAATTACAGTTCTCACTGATCAATGCTTAATACGATGGATGCTAGCACATCACCCTAATAATTGAAATTTGCCATATTTTCTACAGAAATGATGTGATTGTGATTTTTATTAGAATCCTGTTTAATCCCAGATCTTATAGTTTTGAAGTTTCAACACTTGGGAATCATTTTTCCATTATTTTTTTTTTCAAATGATCTTGCATAAGAAAAACAGAGTCTGATGCACTTCGGTTGACCATGGAAGTGTATTTCCAACCCCATCTATCTTGGTATTAGCATAGAGAAGAAGTGTACTTTCTTATCATTTCGTTGTAATCCAGTACCGAAGGACGCAGAAGAAGACAAATTGAAATTTTATGCTCTAAAAACTTGTCATCTCTTGTTTCTTTAAACAAAAAAATACTGGACACTTTCACATATGTCAACTAGATGAAATTACCTTATAATGTTGCCTTATCCTTATCTCCGGTGCACAGCCTTAATGATCGAAAAACAATACTTAATGAAGGCATGTTTCCGATAAAGTCCTGTCCCCGCATGTCACGCGCGTCACCGAGTGACTTCTCTAGGACAAGTTCCACGCTTATCGTCCCTTGATATCAGACTGATAACCGATCGCATAATTGATTGTCAACAAGAAGATAAGCGCGAACCATTGTCGGATCTGCGGCGGACAAACTTGCAGTTGTAATTAACACAACTCGATGGATGAATTTTTAATTACCGGTATTAATCCAATGGGGCGACATCCACCTGCCGCCCGGGCTTAAGCAGCAAAACTTCGCGTTTGACAAACGCAGGGCTATAAATGGCCTTGCCTTGCGAGATCCCATCGATCATCTTCCGTTTGGCGGCGGTTCCGCGACTTCGCAGACGACGCCAAACAGCCACAGCAACAGTGGTGAGCGATGTACGAATTGCACGTACCTACCCACCGCACAGAAAAGGTGCAATTTCCTTTTTCGCTCTCGATGCAACTGCACTCAAGCGAAAAAGTTCGGCTCAAAGCAAAAGCCTAATTAGCATAATTTGCGCCCTTGCCGAGTGAATCGAGAGACAGGACTGCGAACTAGGGCGGTTCAAATTTCTGGAAAGTTTGAAGAACTAATCTCCTATAGCTTTCTGTCTATCCTCGCAATGGAAATAAAGTTCTGTCAAGCTTTGAGCATTTTTGACGGAACATTACGTAATTTGTGACTTAAAATTACATAATTTTACTCGTTTTAATATGTCGACCATGCATGACGTAAATCTACATTATTATTTTTTTAAATAGGAATGATATGGTAGATTTACAGAAGCAGTGATTTTAAATGTCAAAATTTTGTAAATATTGGAATCCTTATAGCATGGAAATATAGCATCAGCAAACATGGCCAACCGATAGTAATTTAGAAAACCAGGAAAAAACAATTTCGGATTATTGTTGCCACGGGAATGGAAGATATTCACAATATTTAATTCAACGTGACTTTGATATCTCGTGATATTCAAAGCATTCAACAGCACTGGCACTATTACAAAATGACTTTTATTACAAAGTCCTCAAAATAGCTGAACATTTGACAGAACTCTAATTTCATAATATAGATTGTAAGAAAGATATCTCAAAAACTTATTCAAACAGACTCATTTCAAAAAAGTTAACAAACTTTATCAATGCTACGCTTTTGCAGACGAAATTTTACACGTTCCGCTTTAAACCAACTCAATTTTTCACTTTTAGAACGTTTAATTTTAGGATTTACAAAACGGCGTAAGTGAGAGTTTCAACTTTCCCAACCTAACCATTACTTTCACCGCTCTGTTGTTTGGAGCAACAAAGTGACTTAACCAAGAATCAAAACAAAATACTACTTGAGTCGATTTTACACTGCTACAATAACGTCGTAAGTAACTGAATGAAACGGCTTATGATTTTGTCATACAATTTTTGTGGGAAATGACAGAAACTACCTAGTATTTTAATGTGAGCTAATTGCATGCCAAATTTAAGGAATGTACACGTTAACAAGGGAATTCATTTTTTGTAAACAAAGTTTTGAAAATTACTTACGTCGATTTGAATAGGTTATCGAGATATGGGAAATTGAATTTTCGAACTTTCTTTGAAATGTGAACCACACTATTGTGCAATTGCGATGTGCGCACACTTGGGTTGCCTTACATTTTAATCAACAAGAGTTTCAACCAAACGACGAAGGACGGTTCCTTCCCGGGGCTTCCGACTGATCTGGAAACATATGGCCTCGTTTTTTTTCCGGAGGGGGTTGGGTGCCGGTGGAGCAGCAGCAGGATCAAAAGCTTGTGCCGCTCGAAGCGCCCAGGCAGCAGCCGCCAGTGTCGCTCTGAGAGGGGTCAACTTCGGGGGTCGCCGTTGGCCGGCAAATTATAGGGCGCTTCAGCGCAGGTTCGACTACAGCTGCCGCTGCCGCCGCCGCTAGGTCATGGTAATCCGCGTTCCCGAATGTGACGAGTTGTCTTGACCTGCACTACTCAGGGACTTTGAAATTGCATGTAACCGACGCGACGCCATGCCACCGGTTGACGTGTCAACGTGACAAATATTATTGCGCTCTACTTGTTCTGGTAGAAGTGTAATTTGCATGCGAAAAAAAATCGCAACTGTCCTTCCAATTATCGTTCGCTTGTTCACGCTGCTCGCCGCAGAAAGGTCGTTTTGCCATACAAAGGAAGGAATGTGTGGCCGATTGGGGTGACGAGTGGAGAACAGTGCGTTCGGTGGATCTAGGCAATAGAGGTAATAAACTATAGAGGAAGAATGTCGTTGGCGTCGCTGTCGGAACATCTTTTGCTGGCGGAGATAGGCGGGGCTAAAAATGTCAAGCCGAAAAGGTTTGCAGTTTGACAGTTATGTACCCGACATGTTTCCGAGCGAGAACAAAGGGAACACCAGCGACATTCGTCCTCTATAGTCTTTCTATCTCTATTACCTAGGCACGTCTACTGCCCGAACATAAAAAAACGTAACGACATCGGATGTGGATTTAGTTCGTCACTTCAATGCGTTTTTTTTTTTTTGTGGACTTAACATATCCAAGTAACCACACGCATTACAACATTACACGTATTCTTCTGCATATAAACAATTACATTGCCTTTATTCGACATATTTCAAGAGCTATCTGACAATAAAGCATTAAGATATGATAATGAACGAATAGTTGAATCCGCCGTAAACAAGAATGAGGGTGTTTCTATTCTTTTAACTGGAATAGGAAATAATATAATAATATGAAATGAAACTTATGAACCCAAAGGGTAACAGATTTAATAATTTAACATTTTGGCGGCTTGGCATTAAGTGAAGGAAAAAAGGGTTTAGTACTTTACTATTGAATTCCAGCAAGTATTTGTGTCTCTTGACTGATGTGCATATTTTGATTTCTTTTCTATCACATACAGATATACCACTAACAAGCTCGAAGATTTATTATCACCATTGATCGATTGACTGGTTCCACTCGCTCCGGTTGTTGGAGATTCCCACCCAGAATTAACCGAAAAGTTACGCTCCAAAGCGCCTGAGATAACACCTCAGCTCACCGGTCTAATCGCTCCTCAACCACTAATTTGCACATGATTTTCCTCTTCTCGCCAGAATGATCACACACACGCATCAGGAGGCTCGCATATCTGCCTCTTAGCTATGGCTGCACCTCGCTGCACCTATGCAGGCTGGTATGTACAGTTTGCAATCCCCCCTCGCCAACGAGCGCCAAGTGTTTGCTGAAAATTAACACTGCAAGTCATTATCGCGATCGCAAACCTGTGAACAAGAGAGTGAAACCGGCGCGAGCGTCTCCCCCTTCTGTGTGAGTGCCTGTGCTAACCGATTACCGGAATCGGATCGGATCAGTTATCAGGTGCATCCGTCGCCTTCGTCCCTTTCCTCTCGCTTACCATTCAACGCTTTAGCGAGCCCAAGGGTGGAACTGGCGGCTCTTTACTGCTACCCCAACGTGTCGCTGGTTCTAAAAAGTAAACAACCATACAAAATTCCGACCAAACAATGGTGAAGGCGTAATCAATTTTCTAGAAAACATCCATTTTGGGAATTGAGTCGAATTTGCTGATTAAATTGCCAACAGCGCACTGTAGTGGCACGTAGCAAATAACTGCTTGCAAACAATATCTTTCAAGCACATTGATTACCTATAATTTTGCGAATAATATTTTTTACTTTTCCGCGTTAAGCCTTAAAACTGGTTCTGGACTTAGGATGGCGGCTTTTCAATTTTACTCCCATTTGACAGCCGCCCTCCACCCTTGAGCGAGCCTCAATTTGTGCGTGGCTATTCATTCACTCGGACATGCGCGCTTATTCGGAGCACTCTCTCGCACACCATTGTACTCGAGAACACAATCGAACTACACTGAGGTAAAAATTACGTACGGGTTTCATAATAGAACGTGACTTGATTTTTTGATTGTCTTTACGTCATAAGATTCTTATGAAACATAAAATGTTCAGCATTAGCTTTAGTCAATAGTCGTGAATAATCATGGTGGCCATAATTATCGTAGTCCTTGCGAAAACTGAGGGATAGGAAAGGATAATTAGCTGGGCAAGCACTTACACCCAGCTGAAAACTCGCTTGATTGTTATGCAATATCTGCATGTGCAGATATCGTCTCCCAGTCGGACATGTAATTCTTCCCATTATTATAAAAGATCTCATGAATATCATTCTTTTCTCAAATTTAATATGTGATTCTCTGAATACATAAAGGTCCTATTGAATTCCATAACTGATATCTACGATTCTTCATACCTCTATCTTTTGATGTTATATCAATTCATATGACTCTCATTATTACCTAGAAGAGTCTCTTATTAAATCATACATATTTTTATAGTTTTTTTTTTATAAAGCGAAGTATGCACTTCAACAGAAAAGTAATCGCCTATCTCAATGCGTGGGAAATTTCTTGCAAGAAATGCTCAAGAGAAGCATTTTTTTTTTTCGATCGCAGTACGCAGTTGAAAAGAAATGTCGATTCAAATGGAGCTCACTGTACGAAATTTCTTGACCATTTCTTGGGCAGAAATTTTTACTTTTCTTTAGCGGAACAGCATACTTAGCTTAAGTCTGCTATGGTGTTATCTCACTGATAAGATTCTATAATCAAAATAAAATACTTTCTATGCCGTAATTTAATAAAAAAAATCATGTTTCCCTCATACGACCTGTTTCCTCAGTGTACTCTTATCCACCAGCAAGTTTTCTCAGCTGTGTTAGGTCCGCACACAGTATTATGGTGTCGTAAATATGGATAATTACTTCCCTGGGGTCACTTTGTAATGTTTAGCATTTGTTACGAGCTGGTGCTTTTGATTGATCATCTCCGTCAACCCTTTTCTTCAACTGGAGTTTTCTCATTTTTGGCTCCGTGCAAGAGGACCATAACTGTCACCATCTGCGCTGCGTTGCGTTTCGTTAGTTCGACTTCGGTTAGATCCATGGACGTAATCAGGATTTCTATCAGGGGGCGAACAACCTCGGAGGCCAATATCCCTCAAAATGGCAATTTAGGAAACTTTCCGCAACCTTTTATGTGGCATTCTGAAGCTTTGCTAACAATGAAGGGCGTAAATCCTCCTGGATACAAAATCAACTATGAGGATGTTTTCTACGTTTTATGTAGTAATAACTCCTGAGTTTCTACAGGCATCTTGCAATGAGTTATTCGAAATATG
Organism: Aedes aegypti; assembly: GCF_002204515.2. Classification (NCBI taxonomy): domain Eukaryota; kingdom Metazoa; phylum Arthropoda; class Insecta; order Diptera; family Culicidae; genus Aedes; species Aedes aegypti. Next base: position 346,299,402 of record NC_035108.1, on the reverse strand, counting down.
CTTCCAAAAAAATTGTCAGACATTCATGGTATTGCATCAACGGGTTTGCTTTTGAAAACAGATGGAATTACTTCATTGGTTTTTCTAGGATATTAAAATAAACTCCATAAAATACCTTAAGGGTGTCTCGGTGAACTTTCCAAGCATTTCACCAATGCACAATAGTCCGAATCGACATTTTAGCAGGAAAAAACTGTTTTCTCTGTTCTCGTCGGTTTTAGACATTCGATGTCTTCAGAGAAGTTATTCATAATTCAGTTCTGAATCTTCTAAGAAGCTCTTATTTAAGTATAAATTTTGACTCAAACTATTTTCTTTGATGAAACTTGTGGCTGCGCTCTTCTGCAAACTTTAAAAAAATGTTATTTTGAACAACTTTGTCGAAGACACTTTTGATCTAACTCTTCATTTGAGCTAAGTAAATTGATTTTGAAAGCTTTAACTTAGGGTGGACCCAAAAAATTAGTTATTTTGGTCTATTTTTTTTTGTTTTCAGTTTTACGTGAATGCGGTCTTCAGAAGAGTTGCAGAGGAAGTGATACACATTTTTGAACATTGATAGGTTGTAACTCTTGTGATTTTGAAGCTATAAGCATATTTAAGTAAAAAACTATCGAATCTTTAGATGCCCATAACTCATAGAGTCGATTCGATAAAATTTTTATTTTAGTGGCATTCGAAAGGCTAATCAATAAGCAAATTTTGCTGCAAAAACTGTGAAAAAGTCATTATTTTTATATTGGGAAAATTCACTTTAAAAAAACATTGAGAAAAATAGATATTCGCCAGTAACTCACGAGATTTTAAACTTTCCGGCGTGCTACCCTCAACAACATTGTAGGTTTTAACTAGATCCTCAACTTTCCTATACACCACTTTTTGGAGAAATGTTAAACAAAAAAAATGTCATTGTAATGTCTTCTCATCCAACAAAAATTACACTGGGAAATACTCAAGGGAAAGAATTTCAGGGATACTATTTTTTTGTCAGGAAATATTTTTTTTTATTACTTCATTAGTCAATTTGTTGTATTTTGAATTTGTGGTGATTCTGGCAATGGACTGTTGTCATCAAAAATTCTATAAACATTACTCCTGATAATTCCTTTAAAATTCAACTATAAATCACTCCGTTAATTCTGAACCACGAATGAAATCGAACCCCTTTTCTGAAGATTTTTTCAGGGAATTTTTGAGTACTATGTTCAAGCATGTATCAAAACGATAGTCCAGTGATACCTCTGAGAACATCTTTAAGGGTTCATTAGGAGTTTTTTCTTTGATAAATCGAAAACCACACCAGGGATCTAGATACTTCTTCCAGAATATTCAAATTTCTTTAGAGAATTTGTCTAACGATAATTTTAGTAACTTCTGTAGAATATTACAGTCAATTGCCCCTTTTCTGTTGTCTTTCGATATCTAGTTAGAGAAGCATAGTAAAAGTTGGTGTTTATTGCTACCTCGATGGTCTCTTAGACTTCATTTGCACTGGTTTTGTGTTTTAAGACTCCCTACCTTGATGGTCCCTTCAACTTCGAGCTATGGAGAATTGACTGTAATGTTAACAAGTTAACAGTATAACAAAATGCCGAAATACGAAACATCGAACTGGCATTAGGACAAAAGACTAAAGGTTGAAAAGAAAAAAATAAAGGACAAAAAATCGAAAATCTCTATTCAAGGGAAGCAAACTTTCGGCCATTTGTCTTTCGACATTTTGTCGCTAGACCACTTCATAATACCCCTCACTATTTTCAGAATTAACGTTGCATTAAAGACTAAATTGTTGTATGAGATCCAAAAAATAATATCTCGCGTTCCGTATCATAAGGGCGTAACTGCAATGATCGATTTTCTCTTTAGCTAATTACTTGACCGGGCGACTGTTTTTGACTGCTATTTTCGATTCAGTAGAAAGAACTCATCGTCCTATGTCATGCTACATCGTAAAATGTTACCAAAATCGATAGAACTTCGTGTACTAATCCAAAGAGAAAATCGACGAAGAGAAATCGATCACTGCAGATACGCCTGTATGATACTAAACGTGAGATATCGAATGTTCTTCTCTGGATCTGTTTCTCATATATCCTTAGGAGAATTGATTTAATTCTTTAAAGGATCCGGAAAAATGTTTGTGCTACTTTTACCCGAATGTCGTTTCCCCGAACGCCAGTTCCACGAAAGTCTGTCCCTGATGATAAAAAATTCGAAAAAGAAGTCTGCTGACTACATTTGCATCCATACTTTTTCTAATTCTTCCAGGAAAACAAGGCATTGCAACAAAATTTTCCAATAATTGTTCCTGCTATAATTTGTACAGGGATTTCAAGAAGATTCATCCAGCTCCAGAGATTTTTTCCCTTTTTTAAGTTTTCCTTTTTTTAAATTTCATATTTTTCAGAAGCTTATTTTGTAAATTTTTCTTCCATTTTTTCAAAAATGTCTCTGGAAAGCAAAAAAATAATTTGTTTTGAAGTTCCATCTTAGATATTTTTACAAAAATTTTTCTCTTGATTCTTCAAAAATGTTTTCAAATTTGTTTCCTTTTCCTTAGAAAATTATGTTACACATATTTTTTTTTTCGATTGTGCTATGGTCCTTCGAATATCTTTTCCCCGAAAGTCATTTCCCGACCGCCAGTTCCCCTAATAACCCATCTTTCCGAATGCCGGAAGTTTTGGCAATATGTTTTTAGTCAATAATTACCAATATCTCCTTTTTTCGAATGATTATCGTTCTTTCGAGTTACAGCCCTGTTGCTGAAGACTGTTCTTGCCAGTCTTCCCATGAGCAAAACCAATGTTCAACTTTGGTTCAAGCCATGTAACTTGTGTTCAACTGTGAACCGCGAACGTCTCTGTACCAGTGTACCAGATTAGACCCGGTACATAAGTACTTCGGTTCAAACTTTGGTGCAAATAATGACACAAAGCAGACAGACCGAAAACTGTTGAAATCCATGCGGATAAATCTTTACGATCATATATGGATTTTTTTGGAGAAAATCGCGAGAACCTTGAGGCTTGATCAATATTTGAGGTATCTTTCAACGCTAACTCTACAAAAAAACGAAGGATTTAACTATATCATATGACAAGACACGATTAGTAGAAATTGATAGGCGTGGATTTATACTGTCTTCTGTCTGTCTGTTTTGTGCTATCGTTCTCAACCTCGGTTGCAACCAAGAATTGTATCAAAATTTTTACCACTGATAATAAATCTTCGAACTCTTTAGTAGAATACCTATAAGCAGATGAAAAAACCGAATTTAGTACTATACCATTTAATTCTAGAGTTTGTATCCTTTGACAGATACCCGTATTTCGACCTCAACTGTAAGGCCGTCTTCAGTGTCGTGTACTAGACTCGACTTCAAGTCGAGTCAAGTCGACAAATAACTTAGTTGATTCCAGAGAAACTTTTGAGAAAAATATTATAGGGGGATTAGGGGCATAATGAACAACCGTTGCGAAATGGACACCCCCTCAATCGCTGAGAAAATGCATACTTCATCAAAAGTTCATACACTGAATGAAATCTGTATTGCATTTGAAATGTTTGAAGGTAAAAATGTTTATGTTTTGCTTCAATTGTCCTTTGAAATGTGACTTTAAGTTTTGCTCTGCTTAAAATTGGCATATAACCTAGGCGGTAGGAGAATCTAATTCTGCTCCGATACCTTTTTACTAGCCTTGTTTTGGACCTAATTTTGTATCTCACTTTTCTGGCAAATAATATGATTTTATTACCATTAATGGATGTAGCACATCGTACTTATATCAAACTTGGCAACTAGCAGGGAGTAATTTGAAAATAATTTCACTGTATGGTCTTAAAACAAGCATTTGCTTGATGTGTCCATTATGCCCCGAATTCCCCTATATATAACTAAATAAATTAACGAAAAATCTGCAAATATCTCTCAAGAAACTTCAATAAAAGTAATTTCTAGAAGAGGATTTAAAACCATCTCTGGAGCAGGAGGAATCAGCAATAGCAAATAGCAATAGGAAATAGTAATTCTTGCATGAACAGCTGTTGGAATCCTTTTTTCCTGTAAGTATAAAAACATGTGGAAATTTTTTCAACAAACAGTCCTTTACTACCGAGAGTATCAATAATTCCTGCACAAATTTATTGAAAAAATCCCAACCTTAAGGCCTGTTCACCAATCTTATTTTTTCAGAAGACTATGAAATTCACAAATTTCAAATGTCATTTAAATTGAAATTCACTGACATTTGAAGGCCCTGGTTGTCTTCTTCTTTCTGGCGTTACGTCCCCACTGGGACAGAGCCTGCTTCTCAGATTAGTGTTCTTATGAGCACTTCCACAGTTATTAACTGAGAGCTTACTATGCCGATGACCATTTTTGCATGCGTATATCGTGTGGTAGGTACGAAGATACTCTATGCCCTGGGAAGTCGAGAAAATTTCCAACCCGAAAAGATCCTCGACCGGTGGGATTCGAACCCACGACCCTCAGCTTGGTCTTGCTGAATAGCTGCGCGTTTACCGCTACGGCTATCTGGGCCCCAATAGCAAAGGCCCTGGTTGTTTGGATTGGAATTCAGAACAGGAAACCTTCCGAGTTATTGAGTCATCTATGGGCCAATAGCTTAGTTGGTGAAGCACTCATGTAGTATACCAGAAGTTCGTTTCTCGCCTGAGCAAGTTTTTTTCATAATTTCACTCATAATTTGCAGACAACCCTCCCCTCTGGCTACGCCCATGGTTAGATCGTTTTGGTCGTATTTCATCATCAGAGCAGTTGAGAGCCGAACTACAAACCCATTGCTGGCCACTAATTATGCAAATTAATTTCCGATTCCACTTTCCGTTCATCCACTCGATTAAATTAATTTCAATTTTTCTTAGTTATTTTTTTTTTGTTTTCGTTAGAAAATCAGCCTCTCTCTCCCTCGGCTGGCTGCTCCTTTAAGCTCTTAATTAACATTGAAACAAACGATTACGAAGCATGTTTTGTTCCTCTGCAACTGGTGCTGCTGCTTAGTTTCCTCTCTTTCTCAGGCGGCAACGATGTTGGTCTTTTTTTTCGGGACATTGCTTCGGCAGCCAAGTTGGTTGGTAGACAGATAGAAGGTGGAAGTAGAACACGAATTTTTGAAATAAATAACACTTCTTCTAACTATGGCTGCTCGGTATGTTGTTCGGTTTACCATCCGTGGCGAAGGAATTTATTACACCCAAGTCACGACACAATCGGAATCGATTCAGCGTTGAACGGACGTAATTTTTCTTAGCAATTCACACGCTCAAAAAAGCGTTCTGGAAAACGTGAACTGTCAAAAATACACCGTGAACTACCATCATTGGTCACAGATACATGATCTAGTTCACGGTGTATTTTTGCTTGTTGACGAGTTCACGTCTGCTGTTCACGGATACAAGAACGGATTTTTTTCTGTGGTAGCAACTAGTTTTGATGTGAAAAAATGCTGCGTTTTATAAAATTCTTTCAATATGGTTTCAGAGTTATTGATATAATCTTGTTTTAACTATAATAAAAACCGTCGTCAGATCTATTGACAGACAAATAGATAGATGGACATCTATCTATCTGTCAATCGATCTGTCATTCTTCGCAAGCAAGGTAGATAGCAAGCTTGCATACAAGTTGAAGATGGGAAGTATTTCCTGCAACTTCTTCGTAAATTATCCAGCTTAAATAACGGCTTTAATACTTTGGTGTTTACTTTGTCGACAAAAAAAAAAAACAGAGCTTTGTTTTTGACACATAATGTTCTTATCTGACATTTCGAAAGGTATACCGAAAACTTGTTTCACTAGAAATTCTGTTAAAATCAGGTGAGGCGTAAGTTCAAAAAACTTTCAAAAACTTCAGCCGACACAATTCCAAAAAAATAATAATCATGTATTTGTGACGTTAGCCTGAGCATTTTCAACAAAACTTGAGATAGCTCTTTGGAACTCTTTTTAGATGTTTTGTTCCACATACAAGCGTAGTCCTACGCCAATTCATTATAGAAGCTTCCTTGCGATATTTTAACGTTAAAATGTATAATATTCCAACACCTGTCTGCGGCGCAAGAAAGAAAGAAACGTAATCAACGAAGAACAAGAACTTCAACGACGATCGAGTTCAGGATCGGAGCAAGCAAGTTATCGAGCAAGTGAGCGCGCGCGCGAAGATGATTAAATTAACGTGATAATTTTAAGGTCCCGGTTGTAATTTATCGGATCGGACCAAGTTTATGTGTGCGTGCGTGCGAGTTGCGTCCCGCTGCCCAAACGGGGGGTTCAGTTCATTAATAGAAATTTTATCGCCCTCAATAAATAATATTTTGTAATAATTTTGCCCTGGTGCAGAGGGACGATGTTGGAGAATTAGTTGTAGGTTTTTTCCCTTGCGTTCGAATCGCCGTGCTCTTTGGACGCTTTTTACAGCTGGGCCGCGGCAGATGACATTGATTGCATAATGAAGTTCCCTTTTTTGGAGCGGTGCATGTTCGATGGATTACACATATCGGCAGAAGCGCCCCAGATGGAAATGAGGAAGCCTCTGGAGGGATATAAATTCGGAGCAAAATATTAAGTCATTTGTTTAAAAATTCCGTAAACTAGCGCTTAAAGGTCAGAGGAACGGTTATGAGAAGTAAATCATCCTGCATGAAAAGTAGTTTGGAGAGCAAATGTGGACTACAGCTGACTGTTCGAACGTTGATGTTGAGGTTATCATTGTGATATGAGTCTTTCTCAATGTATGTATAATAATTTCGTTAAAGGTAAAGATAAATATAATAACTTAAATCTTCAAGACCTCAAATCTGAAGAATTAAACAGTCGTTGAGGTCGAAAGCTTAGTGTATTGGCGATAACCAAGCATGTAAAATTTGAATGGTATTTTTCGATAGTATTTAGTCTAATCGTGAAAATAATATAATATAAGCATTTTGCGCGCCGTCATGGAAAATCCGACTGCGAGCATGAGATGGATCGGAAGACAACTGTAAATCACCCATACAATTGTCTCTTGGGTGGTAAAATCTTTTAAAGAGTCCCAGACGACCGAGCGGCTGACTGAAAGTGGAAGAAAATCAAAGACAGCTGTCCCTGTGAAAGCCCGGAAGGCGTTGGATTATTTCAAGCGTAATCCGAACCTTTTGATTCGCGACGCAGCTCTGAAGGCCAAGTGCTCCGCCTGGTTCGTTCAGCAAACCATGAAACGAGCTGGGCTCCGTGTAGTCAAGATCCGGAAGGCACCGAACTGGCGTGATCAACAAAACACAGCGGCCAATCCCGCGTAAGGAAGCTGTATCGAGAGTGGTTAACGAAACCAAAATGTGTGGTTATGGATGACGAAACCTACATCAAAGCAGACGCAAAGCAGATACCGGGGCTGGAGTTCTACGTTGCCAAATCACGGTTTGATGTTCCGGAAGACATAAGGAACAAAAATGGACAAATTCGCCAAAAAATACTTGCTCTAGCAGGCCATATGCCAATGCGGCAAACTGAGTAAAGCGTACATTACAACGGGTACCATCAACAGCGAAATTTACCGCACCGAGTGCCTCCACAAGTGTCTGTTGCCCTTCCTGCGGTCTCACGGAAGCGAGATATTATTTTGGTCGGATCTGACATCATGCCATTACGCGCGATCGACGTTGGATTGTTACAGAGACAATAACGTTGTTATTGTACCAAAAATCGCCAACCCCCCAAATTCACCAGAATTTCCGGTGGAAAGATTTTGGGCTAAAATGTAGGCCAAAGTTCGAAAGTAGTACAAGGTGTTTAAAAACGAGCTGGAATTGAAGAGATCATGTATGAAAGTGACCCAAAAGGTTGGCTCCACCATTGCATAAAATGTAATTATGGATCTTAAGGGAAAGGTGGGGCTTTCAGCGAAGGAAAGGACATTCAATAAAGTAATTATGCCGAACCATAATCCACATGTATTAGTTCATTCCCTGAAAGTTTCAAGAAAATCCGATTTAAAATAAATTTTTGGCCAACACTTTTGTCAGTTGCATTTTTTTTTCGAGTAGAGGTCTTAAATGACTCACTAGACGCCATTTGATAACGCCTCCATGACAAATGTGAGCACAGTCTAAGCTTTATTTTACTCCAATAAGGTGATTGAGGCTTGATGAAATATTCAAAACGTTCCTTACGATATATTGGTGATCCGTAGTTGGGTTTAGGAGTTTTTCATTTAGGTTCTAGAGATTCCTTAACATAGAAAGAACGGATTCTAGTGAGCTTATGCAAATTTTCAACAGATGGTGGATGGTGAATTCAGGAATACCATGATGAAATAAAAATAGGCAAATTTTGAAGTTTCTTAAGAGGTTTCCATATCATTTTGAAGCACAGTTCGAACGAAACCTATCAATTTCTGAGACCTATAATGCACATAATTGGAGCGTGTTACATCATGGATATTTACGTGATATGTCATGTAAACTTCAATTATATGTCATGTAATCTAGCAGGATCCTGTGTGATTACATGACATACAGTGAGTCACAGCGAAAATCGTCCACCTTGAACATTACCAGAAAAGTAATTCGTACTATTCATGTATAGAACAAGAATTCAAATTAAATGGCTCGTTACGTTAGTTCGGTAAGGGTCTTGATAATTGTATTCAATTCAAGTCATTGAATATTTAAAGAATAAATAAAGCTTTAAATTTGTAAAAATAATCAATAATAAGGCCACAGTGAAAATCGTACACCTTGCCGTTATGCATGATTTTTGGGGTAATATTATAAAGTTTTCATTCATATAAATTTCTTTAACTCGCGCACACACATACATTCAAGCACGATCTGCTATGCAAGAATGAAAAAGGTTTAGTTTTTTAGAGTATTCCCATTAAAATGGGACGAAATAAACAGACATCGTCAGATATAAGAAAACTTGTGATAAAACTACAAAAAAAATGGCAAAAATCAACTGAAAATCACCAAATTTGTTGGAAAAGGGTGTACTACCATAGAGTATAATAAATCACTACAAAATTAAGCATTGAAGTAAAATCAAACCCAAAACATCGTTGAAGAAAATTATCAATGGAGCGGTTGAACGTTAGCTTCTTCGCCAGGTTGATGCTGACCCCAAGATAAGTGCACCGAAACTCGCAATTGAAGCGAAAAAGTATCTCAGGAAGCAGGTATCTCAGAAACTATGCGTAGAGTGCTTCGAAAACATAACGTTTCATGGCCGAGTTGCAAGTTAGAAGACGTTTGTATCACCGAAGTACGTGAAATGTCGTATGGAGGAAAGGATTTCAACTTTTGGAAGCACTTACTATTCACAGATGAGAGCAAGTTTAATATTTTCGGATCTGACGGCAGGGTTATAGTTTGCCGGAAACCGAATGAAGACCTGAAAATGAAAAATCTTTGTGAAACTGCTAAGCATGGTAGTAGTTCCGTGATAGTTTGAGGCTTCATGCCAGCTTCTGATGTTAGTAACTGGCACTTTATCGTCGGGATCATGGCTCGATACGTCTATCTTGATTCATTGAAGAAGAATCGAAAGCCTAGCGTAAAAAATGGCTTTTAATTTACCTATCTACCTTATCTCAAAAAAATGGGCATTACATCTACCAGGATAAACATCTGCAACATACAGCGGCAAAACCGAAAGCTTGGTTAAAAAATGCCCATCAATCATCAATCATCTGCTGAGACAATCTACAAATCTCGACATTATCGAGAACTTGCGGCATCTGTTGGATGTTTAAATCAGGAAACATCAAATAACGAGCAGATATACTTTGAAAAGTGCGCTTACTATTGAGTGGATTAAGATCGCTAACTAACTTTGAAAGGAAAATATGAGGGTGGACGATTTTCACTGTGACTCACTGTATAACACATATTTACAAGATTCCAGACTTAAATTTACATGACGTTATGTTTACATCGCATAAATGAAGTTTGCGTGACGTGTAATCTTCATTGTTTTTAACTGTGAGCGATTTGATGAACACTAAAAATGACCTATTTGTTTCGTAAATCGGTATATACCCAAGGCTGACGAATACTGGCACTATGGAGAATATCGGTACACCTACTCATAAAATATTTCCGCTAAGATACATTTTATCGTAGCTTTGGCTCTATCTTACAAAGCTTTGAATTAGGGTTTCGTTCTACATCGTCGTAAGCGCTATTATTCGTCGTATCAAACGTAAAATGTACCACTACGGCGGATATTCCAACTTGCCTGCAGCATAGATTCATTTTCCTAGTGTAATTTTAAGAAAGCTGTGATGGTTCGTACACTTGTACACCAAAAATGCAATAAAACTACTGCATGGACGAAGACGATTTGAAAGAAATGCTTAGCGATCGACACCAGTTACACCACTTTATTATACAAGTTTCTTCCCGTCCTTCTGTGTGACTTACTTCGCCGGGCACTTATTTTCACTATGAAAAACCTTCGTACTCCTTCACTGAACAATTTCATTCCAATCACACGCCGTAAAACTTCACAAAATTTAATAAAATTTCCTCAATGACCGCGTATAATTGAGAATGTAAACAAAGTTTAATCCGTCGTACTGAGAATAAAATCATGTGCGCATCGATGTGTGCGCGATGCTCAGCATTGAAAACGATTCCTTTGATTGTGTTGTTTTCGTTACACTGTGAGCAAATATCATGGTCAAAAAGAATTTTGTTTTTATGTTCGATCTGAATTTTGGAGGCAAATAATGAATTTCAAAGGAAATTTATATATTTCATCACGCTGGAGGAAAGGAGGGAGATGCCCGTAGATCTATATATTCTAGTAAAACTTTTTATAATTGCGTTAATGTGTTGTATTTTGACCACTCACTACAGTTAACTCTCCCTTACTCGATATTTCGTTTCTTGATATCGAGGTAGAGAACCATAGTAAAAGTTGGTTTTCATGGCTAACTCGATGGTCCCTTAGATCGCAGTTGTACTGGTTTTGTGTTCAATAACTCGATACCTCCCTAACTCGATGGTTCCTTCAATATCGAGTAAGGGAGAGATGACTGTATATCACAGTGAGCCATAAGTTGTCAGACGAATCTGATTGCGACAGAAAGGAAAAACGACGAATTAAGAATACGGCAAGATGCAATTTCATTGCATTATTTCCAAAATCAGTGCTGGAAAAGTTCGCATCACGAAGCAGCTCACGAGTGTATACCAACGCATAACAAACATCACAGACTCGGAAACTGGCTAGGTTTGAGTAAGTCCGCATCCGTCTGCTCGGGAGAACATGTCAAAAGAAGTAGCAACAAGCTCGGGAGCGTTTACTCGCGAGTAACCGAACAAGGTGTGATTTATTATGGTTTTGACAGACAAATCAATTGTATAACCATCATATTGACAGTAAACTACTAGTTTGTAGTCAAATGCCCTTGAAAACCATAAATCTCGGAGGAGAAGAAGCTTTTTTTCCCAAAAGCACAATATGACTCTGAACAGCTCCGAAGCGGTTCGCGAATCACTTTTAGCTTCAGTTACTCGGGAGCCGACAGATGCGAGTAAACCAGCGCTCTGACGCTCGGGAGCGTTTGTTTTTGTTTTTGTTCCAGTTCAGAAGAAGTGTTCGCCACTTTCCATCACTGACAAGGTGTGATTTATTATGGTTTTGACAGACAAATCAATTGTATAACCATCATATTGACAGTAAACTACTAGTTTGTAGTCAAATGCCCTTGAAAACCATAAATCTCGGAGGAGAAGAAGCTTTTTTTCCCAAAAGCACAATATGACTCTGAACAGCTCCGAAGCGGTTCGCGAATCACTTTTAGCTTCAGTTACTCGGGAGCCGACAGATGCGAGTAAACCAGCGCTCTGACGCTCGGGAGCGTTTGTTTTTGTTTTTGTTCCAGTTCAGAAGAAGTGTTCGCCACTTTCCATCACTGATCAAGATTAATTAAAATCTTTATTGTACAACGCGAAAGCCATTTTGGAAAGAATTGTTTGGCATCGGTTTGTATCAGCATCATTCACTGCAATACTGGGAAAACTGCAGGTTTTCATTAAGCAAAGCTTAATACGATGGGTAGCATAGTAGCATAGTAGCACATCACCCTAATATAATATTGAGTTAGCGGTGAAAGCAGTGGCTAGGTTACAAAGGTTGAAAATCTATCTAACGTTGTTGAATAATTGCAAATATTAAATGTAAATAAATTTAAAATCGAGTTGGTTCAGAGTGAAACGTGTAGAATTTCGTCTGCGAAACGCGTAGGATTGATACAGTTATGTCTGTTAGAATGATTTTTCGAATTTTTTTCGATCGTTTACAATGGATAATTTGTAGTGTTTTTGTTGACAGTTTCTGGAATAAAACATAATGTTTTTTTTTGTAGAATTGCTTGGGAAAAACATGAATAGATGTGCAAAAATGTCTAGCGCAATTGATGGAAACTATTTTTATCGAAATTTTTGCACAAAGTTTTGGATATCTGAAGTGAACATTTCTGAAGCAATCTAACAAAATTGACGTTAACAAATTAAGTGCTTTTAACGAAGTACGGACCTCGAAGGTAAAGCACTCAATTTCCCCTAGTTACCAAAGTAGTAGAAGCGAAATGTCACTTCTACTTACGGATTAATTGAGTGAACCTTTTCTCCATTCGGAAAAGTGACAGCTCCATTTGATTCACGTTGCAGGCGTTACCGATTTTACAAAATCGGCTATACTTACCAGTAGCGTACAGCTCAAGTAATTTCGGTAGCACAATCATTTCTTGATCGTTTCCTGTCCTATCCTTTTGCACAGTACTTATGAACAGTGTACTACCCTTCTAGTAGGAGACGTTTTAGTTATGACCAAGACTTTGGGGCAATGGCTCGCAGAAGTCGCGAGACAAATGTTTGAGATGAGACAAAACTAAGAGATAAAACATTACGACAGGTAATTTCAATTTGATTTTTGCATGGGCCGTCCTAAAGAGACCCATTGCCAAGAACTTCTTGATCACGGAACATCAGAGAAAGTGATTGAATGTAACAAGAGTCATTACAAACCATTTTTAGGTTATAATCTTGTCATTCCAGTAAGTGTAGAACTAGCCCTCGTGCGTTAAAATACACTCAAATAAAGATTTAAAAAAAAAAAAAAAAAAATTGTCATTCCAGTGCTACGTTTTGAAGGTAATATGTTACTTCAAAAGATATCTTCGGAGACAAGTTAAGTGCAAACCTTTACGCCGCATTACTCTATGTGAAAAACAACCACATATAAAACTTACGTTCTATCTAAATTTAAAAAGATATTCTCTAAAACGCTATTTTGGCATTCTCAAAAAGAAGGGAGAGTTTTTATTTTGAAAAACTGTTAAATTTAAACTGGCTAAAGTCAATCGGTGTAAAGGGTGTCCACGATGAAATTGCCACACACAAAATTGATTCGCAAAATTCGAGTTTCCAACCGATTGCCATTAAATTTTCAGGGATTGAAAAATAACTATTAAACTTTATTTTACCATTTTACTCGTGTTTTATTTGCAGTCCATACGCAAATGCCCGCACCTTGGCCTTAACCCCGGCCATAAGATTCTGCACAACCTGTGAATCAACCGTTTTTTGCATGTAAACCCATACTTTCTTCAGTTCCTCGACTGTGCTGCTTCATAATCGCCCAGTACTTCTCGATGGGGCGGAGCTCCGGAGTGTTGGGAGGGTTGAACATTTGCGACACGAAATTGATCTTATTGTCCACATACCACTTCAGCACGTCCTTGGAGTAGTGGCATGAGGCCAAATCCGACCAGAAGATTGTTGGGACGTTGTGGGCCTTCAGGAGAGGAAGCAGTCGCTTCTGGAGGCACTCTTTCATGTACACCTGTCCGTTCATCGTGTCCTGGGTCACGAAAGGTGCACTCCGCTTCCCGCACGTACAGATGGCTTGCCAAACCAGGAATTTCTTCGCAAATTTGGACATCTTCTGAGCGCGGTCATGCTCCGGAACGCTGAACTTATACTTGGCCGTTAAAAACAGGTTGCCGGGGATCTGTTTGAAGTCGGCCTTCACATATGTTTCGTCGTCCATGATGCAGCAGTCAACTTTCGTCAGCATGTTGAGGTACAACTTCCTGGCATGGGTTTTGGCGGACTTGTTCTGCTTCTCGTCGCGATTAGGGGCCTTTTGTACCTTGAACGTTCGAAGCCCAGCCTTAGTTTTGGCCTTCTGGACAAAACTTCGGCTTAGGTGCAGGTTCTTAGCCACATCCCGAACGGAGGCGATTTTCAACGTTTTAGCAATGGAACGATGCGAGAGATCCTTGTTCTCGTGATGAATGCGCAAGATTTTATCACGCACGATCTGTTTTTTCGACTCCATTTCCGCGAGTTTTGATCACAGGTCTTTAAAACTTGCAGGATGTAAATAATGCACTATGAACTAAATCCACCCAAATTTTCATTAATTCTACCCAACGGTTAAAAAGTTGGAGCAATTTAATAGTGTGGCAATTTCATCGTGGACACCCTTTAGCAAAGGCCGAGATCCAGACCTCTATACTCGACCATTTTGTATGCACAACGGACAATGTGTACTTTTATCTGTCCAGGCCTTCCTTAGCCTAGTGGTTAGAGTCCGCGACTACAAAGCAAAGCCAGACACCTTCAGGTCTGAGTTCGATTGCCGGTCGGTCCAGGATCTTTTCGTAATGGATTTTTTTTTTTTTGACTTCCCTGGGCACAGAATATCATCAAATATGAATGTGAAAATGGCAACTTTGGCAAAGAAAGCTTTCAGTTAATAACTGTAGAAATGCTCATAAGAACACAAAGCTGAGAAGCAGGCTATGTCCCAGTGGGGACATAATGCCAAGAAAAAGAAAAAAATAGTTTGTTGAAGGCATTCGAGAAGTCACTCTAAAAGGAGTTATAACTGAAAAATAATAAAAGCGGATTCTCTAAGAATTTCCAAGAAGAATGAAAGATTTTTTTGGCGTAGGTACTACAAAAAATGTATGATTTCTACAACATATTTTGCGGAGAATTATCGATTGAAGCACATTCAGAAGTAAAAATGTTTTAAATCTGAAAATAAATCAATTAATGAGATGAGGACCGAGCTAGACTTCATAAAAAATCCGTTTGTTTTAATTTTTGCAATTTTGCAAATGTTTTAACGTCTGTTGAGCTTTGCTGTACAAGATTGAGAAAAATCATCTAACGTGTTAGAATTTTTATAAATTCTTTGCATTATAAATGGAAAATGGAATGTTTGTCTACGTTATTCCTATTCCAATAAACCAAGAAATGCAATGCTAAAGTTCCAGCATTGTTCTGTGTTCTCAAACTATTTATTTTCACCATCGAGTTCTCCGTAGGTCTGTAGTCTTTCGTCACTCAAGGCTTTGCAACATTATCAGTTGAAGTGTAATAAACGTTGGAAACTTTCCATTATCGGTACAATGATTCGTGGATTACTTTGTGTAACTTGAAATAAATTGGAGTTCGTTAAATTATGCAGTTCATCTGAAAACAGAAACAAGGAACAAGTTTACCAAAGGCATCGACTGGTAATGGATGAGCAGTGTAACCTTCCAGTGGTCTCGGCCCCCGTTCTGCCGCAGTGACTTCGAAGCCTCTTATCGGGAACAAACCAATATAATGCGAAATGCAGTTCAACAGTGTCCGAAATGGGTCATAAACTAGGATGTAGTTATCAATTCCGAGGTGCTTCCCGTCTCATTACCGTGTTGTAATGCTTACTTATGACGGCTCGCCACAAAAGGACAGCTTAGCCAATTTCGTCCGATAAGCCAGCCGGCTTATCTTGAGTGCAACCATAATGGGTCTCATTTAAATTGAGTTGTTTTTAGCGAACAAGCACCTTTTAGCAATAATTAAATTATTTATTCACACTCATCTGCTCCGGCTGGATGGGCTTTGGCTCGCTCACTATCTCACAATAGTTGGAGCGCACTATTTCTTAAACGTGTGTTCAACAATCAATTAAACGCGAAATTCATTCCACACTCATTAACCTCCAGCGGAGAGTGCAGTCTCTTGTTTTAGAAGTGTTAACGTCCATTTCGAAAACACGCTTCAAAATTACTCTGATGCCTCAAAAATAGGCTGACCATAAGCTAACCAGATAAAAACGGGACAAATGAGGAACAAATACGGGACATTCTTACAAAAACATAAATAATGCTCTCATAGACTATGTACATAGGGACCTTCCTTAGCCTAGTGTTAATGTTCACGGCTGCAAAGTAAAGCCATGCTGAGATTGTCTGGATTCGATTCCCTGTCGATCCAAGATCTTATCGTAATGGAGTTTTCTTTGACTGCCGAGGGCATAGTATCTTTGTACCTGTCACACGATATACGAATGCAAAAATGGTAACAAATACAAAAATGACAAGGTTTAAGTTAATAACTGTGCATGCTCTGTGCCATTAGGGACATAATGCCCATGAAAAATAAAAACAATATTAAGACTACATTTTCTTATGTTTCACTTGAAAATAGTTCGGAAGCTAGAAATTTATATGATGATTTCTGAGAAATAGCGTTCTTAAGAAATTTCATTTCCAAGAAAATTATTTATAACATTCAATGCGATTTTAAGGGGAATTTTCCTCTTAGGTAAGTAAGATGGAAATGTTTTAATAATAACGACCATACCATACGTAAATTGTTATAATTCTTTGAAAAAATCCACTCTTTTCAAACGTAAATCTAATCGATATCAATAGTGAAATCGTCCTTTAATATATTGCTGTGTGCGTTTGAAACGCAAATATCAAATGCGGAAACACTAAACGCGGTAAGATTTTCCACAAGGAAGGCGAAGTCAAAGTTTGATTTTCTTTGCTAGGTTGGCGGTGATTTGGATCCTGGTTGCTAAGTATCCTTTGATTGCTTTGTGTTACCGCATTTGAAGCCAAGTTAGCCAAGGTTTGCACGTCAAACGCAAACAGCAATAATTCAAAATGATGGTTAGATAGTATATCTATGACAAGATCTATAGGTTTTAGAAGATAGATTTGAAAAGTGAACTAATATATAGCAATAGTAAATTGTAGGTAACTTTTTTCTCAATAATTTTTTTCTTGGGATTATGTATTTTAAATATGTTTATAACACACGTCGATATCGATGGTCTCCAATTTTGGTCGATAATATCGACGAGCATTAAAAAAAAGTGTTTGTTTAGTTTCATTCTAAGTTTCGTCAAAGAAAATTTGAAAGGAGATTGTAAATAGGTTCGATTGTTATCCTTATCTCCAAAATTGGTCTTCTTAACATTTTCTTTCCCACAGCTTTTATCGACATTTTAGCTGTCAAAACGGCGTCATTATTCAAAATCATTTTTTTAAATGTCATTGAAAATCAATAGTTAGTTGCTTTTTTATCAATATTTTTTTTCGTTGGGTAACTTTTTTATGTCTAGTGAGACAAATGATATAAATATAAATACATTCCAATATCTATTGAGTAAATCGTACTAATTCGATTCAGCTAGTGTTCGTCGGAAATCGGCAGATCATGGAAAAGAAATGGTTAAGTTCAAGTAAATCAGCCTTAATTTTAGGTTCGAGTTCGGGAAACATTGCGATTCCATACGAAATTTTAATCAAAATTTTTAGGAAAATATTTTTTTGGTCTCATATGATATTTTTTTGTATTTTTATTGAGATTGTGAAATTTATTTCATAATCATCAACAGGCATTTCATAACCCTGGGCTAGTGTTTGGTTTTGGTATTCGATCCCAGGTCCTCGTCGTGAGAGGTTTTGTTTCAATCACCACCCTCTGAAAGAATAATAATGGCCCAAATTTTAGAAAAACAGTCGAAAATTAGAGCACAAACCCAAAAATATTAATCACAAGCATATGCTTTCTAAACATCAAGTTTAATTCTGAATGAGAAACTAATAACTACTAGAAAACAGATGATTGAGATATAATATTTTCAAAAATAATTAAGCGCTGTTTGCTAGATTGCTGAATTTTATTCAATTGTTGTTTAATATGCTGTCCCAATTATCAATTTCTAAAAATACGGGACAATTTGAACATTTTGAATAATACGACGGGACAGCTCGTTCCAGTAGTAAAAACGGTACAGTCCCGTTAAATACGGTACGTATGGTCAGCCTACTCAAAAAGCAACAACCCGGTTTGGCAGCCAGCCAGTCAGTCAGTCAGTAGACAGCAAAGGTATAGTAGCACTATAGCAGCACTCACTCGGCTCGCACACACCTTGTCGGAATGCATGTAAAGTTGCAACGGAACAGCTAAAGACTAGTATCGCATTTACATTTATTGCCCTTCTGGGTGCGATGATGATGAGCGCGCAGCGTCCCTTGCTCACTTATATGTGCGCCGCTTTCGATGGTCGGTCAGCCCGGAGCTTCGGGCGATAACGATCTCCAACAGCACCATTACCAGCACTGATGCCCACAAACACCACCACCAGACGACGGCCGCTATCTAAATTGCCTTGTTCTTTCGGGGGCACCCTTGCGATGATGACGACGACGACAACCGTTCTTCGGTTCGGTCAGCTCGGCGATCAGATGTTGATAAAACACAACGTGGAAGTCAAGTGTGAGGCGAGATATTTTAATATTGGAACAATTTTTTTACGACATCTAATCGATCTTGGACTATGCGGGGTAGGGTGTTCCAGAATAAAACAAGTTGTGCTAAACCATGATGCTAAGCCCTAGTATAAAAGATATACTATGCTTATTCAAAGAATTTTTTGTAGAACAAAACGTTCTTAAACGTTCTTCTTAGTTTTAGAAAATATTGAATTTTTTGTTCACAAAATTTGTAAAAACCTACATAAAATCGGTTTTAAGTATTTTTTTGGCAAGTATTCAATCTAAAATGAATGATCAAGTAGGCGTAGGAGAATATATGATCAATATAGTATAGTAAACATCTTCTCAATTTTCACCACCTAATTAAAAATTTAAATCTTGTCGCTCCCTTGCGACGCCTATGCACCTATTCGTTTCCATCATTTACTTCTATAGACTCCCTTTACCTTTGAGTCGCATGACCGATATAGCCATAAAACAATAATAATTTAAAACAATCACGGTCGAAACCTTCTCCTATATATATGAAATTTGACTAATAAGAAAATGCAGTTCTAACTGGATCATGTGGTGACTGGCGGGAAGAGCACACATGATAGAGACAAATTCTCTGACTGCGTGTCAATTCCCAATATCAGTAATCGATCGATAGAACCGTTCGGTTGATTGCCGTCAGTATATGAGCACATTGAAGCCTCCTGTATTTTGCCTGTGTTGGTAGCAAAGCTCAAAGCTTTGAGCCAACCCTTTTCCAGTAGAGAAGCTAGGCAAAATACAGGACGCTTCGATGCTTACTGATTTTAAAATGGCTTGCTCAATTTTCACCACCTAACTAAAAATTTAAATCTTGCCGCTCCCTTGCGACGCCTATGCACCTATTCGTTTCCATCATTTACTTCTATAGACTCCCTTTACCTTTGAGTCGCATGACCGATATAGCCATAAAACAATAATAATTCAAAACAATCACGGTCAAAACCTTCTCCTATGTAAACATCTTCTTCTCTCTTTCACTCTTTTATAAAATTTGTAAACAAAACTGTGCAAAGCCCTACAAGTTCAGATTGACAAAGTGACCACGCTGCACAGTGATCAGAAGTGAGATTAAAGTCGATTAAAAAAAAGGACCTACTGAATAACGGACAATCAATATGAATTTTGAACGTGATCAAATCTGACGAAACGCGGATGTTCGTAACAGAAGAACGATTATGCGACCTAAAGATATCCAAGGATTTATTTTTGAGATTGTTCCGAAGAATACAATGCAAAGATGGAAGAAAAAGCAAACCAGCGAAGAGTTTTGTATGCTGTGAACGCAACGCGTTAACCTTGAGAAAATGCCTGTATCTTACGTAAAGCCGCCCAAGGAATCTAATGTAAGTGGTTCTGATGACCACACGGATTGATTTCATGCTCGTTTTACCCCATTTTTAAATAAATGAAAAATCGAATTTAGTACTATACTATTTATTTCCACTAGAAAACTCTGGTGGATTTTAATGGTTTAGTACTTTTTTCGGTTTTTCATTTATTTATAGGTATTTCACTAAAAATAGGTCCGAAGATTTATTATCCCTATACTATTAAGGTTTTCTAGACGGTTATGTGGTACCTAGAGTTGATATGTTGAAGAATTCATGTTCATACACAATGACCCATCATTATTTCATGTATTCATTTCAGAGTGTATGATATGTTTGTCAGTACAATATTTTTGACCTGACATGAAACTGTTGAGCATGATCTGAATTGACAATTCGAAAGACAATGAGCACGAAAACAGTTTGAACTTCATCGTATGATTGAAAAGTCAGATTAATGAAGGATTTTGTGGCGGAAGGATACGCTGGTTTGAATCCAGCTCATGATTTTATCCGATGGCGAAATCGGCCGAAAGTAAATTAATGTAAAGTGTTTCGTGGATCCAGACACTACAGGTAGAGTTATAAAAATGTGAGTATACCAACCAAATCCCCCATTTTTATCTGGGATTTGGTAGGAAGAGATAACAGTCTATGAATGTAAATTTACAAATGGAATCTGACCAAATGGATTGATATCATGCTCATTTATCCCAAATTATCCATTTTATCGGGTTTTTAATATGGTTTCTAAAATTATATGCAGAGAATCTGTGTATAAGATATTGAGATAATATTGTCTAAGCGAACAGTCTAAGTGCTGAAATTGAAACTGATTGCATCGATTGTTACCATGCTATTTTATCAAAATTCCGCATTTGTTCAGATATTTGGTAAAATTTTTCTTATGATATACAAGAAAACATTTTATAAGCTATTTTATCAAACTTTTTTAGGACTACAATCCGTGCGCACAATATTAATTCTTGCACGCACTTTTGTATACTGTTATCGCCTAAAAAATGACATTCCAATAGCTTATAAGTAATTTCCCTGTATACAATATGATAAATCATATCAAAAACCTGACAAAAATGGGGAATTTGAAAAAAAAAAGTATGAAATCGATTCGTGCCGTCAGATTCAGCCTTAACTTTTTTCTTGTATACAATATGAAAAATCCTATAAATAACCTGATAAAAAGAAAGAATTTTGGTAAAACGAGCATAGTAACAATCCGTACGATCAGTTCAGTAACTCTTGCACGCACTTCTTTAGACTGGTATTTCTTAGGTAATGTTATTTCAATAGTTCATAAGCGTTCTCCCTGCATATAATACAATTAACCATATCGAAAACCTGATAAACTGGAGAATTTGAGTAAAACATGCAATTCCTACATTCATATTTATATACTTCTATCATCAAGATAATATTTCAATAGCTAATAAACAGTTTCCCTGCATATAGCATGGGACATTCTATCAAATACCTAATAAGAATAGGGAACCTAGGAAAAATAGGCATTATAGCAATCCAAGCGTCCATCAGAACCAGTTTCATTCGATTCCTGGATATTACCAACAATAATTGATCAAACAGTTATCCATCCTACGTTATTAAAACGAATGAAGAGATATAAACATTTTGAATACCGAATTGCCGAACACTCGCGTATTCAACGGTATTTTTTGGTCTCAATTCCTTTTTTTTTTGCTCAGGATCCATGCTTATGTCGTCATCTACATTTTTCAATCATAAAAGTTGATTGAATAATATTTTTTGGATAGATTAACGTCTGTGTCCGGGATAAGAAGCATCCGTGCAATTCGAATCAGCGCGTTACGACTAGATTAAGTAGTATTGAATAAAAAATATCAAATCAAAAGTATCGATACCTACTTGAATCAAATCAGTACTTCTTATTACAATGTAACATAGAACAAAAATGGTCTCGATAGTAGTATTTTCAAGGATGACACCCGGTCCGTCCCACTCGGGCGCAGTTTGGGTACCACTTCTAGTACTGCATTTGGTCCCTCGGTAGTACAAAAGGTACCCAAGTTTGACAGATCGCAGTACACTTTGAACGGCATTCTAGATTACCTTATGAGCTATAAAATTTTGGGCAACTGCAAGGGACATGGGGGTCTTTAATTTGTCTTTGATGACACTGTTGATTCATTAAAATAATTAAAAGTACCTACTGAAAAATACTCATAAAAATATCAATACTCGATTACTTTTTCAAATCGACGTAAGTAACATTTATACGGTTTTGAGAAAATTAATTAGGAAAAATCAAAATCTATCTTCTAAAACTGTTTTAAAATGAATCACCTTTTTAACATTTTTTTGCCGTGTACTTCGCTCAAATTTTGCATACACTCAGCTCACGTTCAAAAACTAGGTAGTGCCTATTATTTCCCACAAAAATAATTATAAGAAAATGATAAGCCGTTTCATTCAGTTACTTTCGACGTTTTTCTACCAGTGTAAAATCGGCTCAAGTAGTGTTTTGTTTTGATTCGTGGTTAAGTCACTTTGTCTCTCCATACAGCGGGGCGGCGAAAGTAGTGGTTAGGTTGCGAAAGTTGAAAATGTTACTTTCGTCGTTTTGTAAATCCGGAAATTAAACGTTCTAAAAGTGAAAAGTTGAGTTGGTACAGAGCGGTACGTACAGATTTCCGCCTGCTTAACACGTAGGATCGATAAAGTAAGTTTGTATACTTATTTGACATGAGTCTGTATGAATAAGTTTTCGAGAATAAATTAATAAAATAGTGGGTTTGGAAAACATCTGCAAAGAACGTCAAAATATGTCAATTTTTATAAAAAATTACCAGTTTTTATAAATATATCTGGCGTAGCCGCTAAAAACAAAAAGTTGCTTTGATCAACAATAATGCTATAAATAACCATACCTCTTAATAAAGCGTTAACTACCATGACTTTGTTATACTGATTTTGTCTACACCCTAATATGAGGTTATTTGTAGGCAAATCTGATGATCTTGAAGCATTTCAAATACCAAGCATTGATTTCTTGTCTAATGTGAATAATTCAACAAAATCGATCAATCAATCTCAAACCGCTTACTGTTGTGCTCCACATCCTCGGAAGCGTGATTCCGTTCCGTGCCTCTCAACAATCTGATTCTCACGATAGACGAGCGACTTAGACTCAGGTAGGCTCACCTGCAGTAGCAGCAGCAAAAGCAGGATATCGAACGTGCAAAATGGCATATTGTTACGATTTAGAAGACCGGAACGTGTGATGCTGGCAACGACTACAGAGCGCTCCATGAATGAACTCCGAAGCTTGAGGATCGATTGACCGAGCTGTGGTGCCGTGTTGTGCCAACCTCGCCTCCATTCAACAGCCACTTAATGATAGTGATTTGCATATTTATCGCCTTCGATTGTTGTTGCCCCGGACGGACAAGCGCGTTCAGCTACTCTCTTCCGTTTTGGGCCCGGAGCTGCAGGCAAAAGCTACTGTGAGCGATTGCTTCGTCTAAATCTAGACGAAGAAGTAGCTGCTGCTGCTGCTGCTGCTGCTACGATCCGGTAAAGATATCGTGGGTGGTCCTTTTCACATGTGAAATTCCCTTTGCAATTGTGTCTAGGCATGTTCGTCCGGTAGGGGTTGGAATTGGTACTATGACCCTCGTTAGGTTGCAGGAAAAATCATCTTGGGATGAAGTGGTAGATTAGTGTTTCTCAAATCGTGTTTGTTTCGCTATGCACTGCTAGAACTATGCCAACAAAAAACTTCAAAAGCACAAGCTCTCTTAGTTATCAGTATCCTTAGATAGTTATGAGTTAAGATGCTCTTTGATTTATACAAAATTGTTAACCTATAGGAAATGAAAAAGACCTGCAAAATATTGCCGGAATGTCTACGATCTCCAGGAAAATTAAATCAACAAACGAAAGAAATTTGTAACTTCCAACACATCTTGATCCTGATCCAAACCACTTGGGAACCTCTGATGGCTTCGAGACGGCTCCTCACGACGCACATTTGCGTGTTTGGCAACAACATGTTTGTTAATTCTGTCCTCTCGCCGCCGAAACAGCTCTCAGTGAAAGGTCCGGCAAGTACTTCTTTGGAGGTTCAACAAACAAACAACATATGAAATGGGAAACGAACATCGAAGAAAGAGAAAAGCCACGCTGCGGAACAAGACGCCCGCAAAGATGGCAAAAAGGTCACACGTCGTTGTTGGGGAAATTTATGATGGTCAATAGATTTAGCCCGTGTGATCGCTGTTCCTGGATTGTGAAGCCCGGAGGCGCTGAATGGCGCATCTAATGACCGCTAATTCACGAGACCCTCCAGAGCGGTGGGCGAATCTTGGGTGAATCTAGGAAGACGGACTTCCCCATCCAACAGCTCGAATTTCATACAAATAAACATTCCTAAGGTTTGAGTCAAGTCTCAGAAATTCCCAAGTTAAACTCCAACACCGAGCCACCGTTTCTCCCGCAATAGATCATTCCCCCCATTCACACAAATATCTTCATTAGGTCGCTTTAGAAGTCATTTTCACTTCTTCCGTTGCCGTTATTGCAACTTGACGCCTAGGCGGAAAATTGAAATGTGATTCAACCCGCAACTCGACATCTCGTAAATCATCTTTCGTACAGTGCCCCATAGAAGTCGCAGCCCGGATACGCCTCCTCATTTTTTCACGCGGGAATTCTTTGAAATCCGGAGTCTCACGTTTCCCTAGAATGGTGTTTCCCTTCGGAAATTTTGGGGAGTGTATACGCCCATTAATGGATCCGCAATGCTTGTTATCCAACAAATTTTCATTTCTGGCTGAAATGGAATTTCATTAGGTGGCGTACATTCTTTCGCCCCTCGTTTACGGAAAAATAGAGTCCGAGAAACCGAGTCAACCGAATTAAAAAATTACCATTGCTTTGGACGGTCAACGTTTTCGAATTTTTAAAATATCAAAATCATTGTTGCTGTTTGCAGTTTGACCTACAGGCTGCTGAAAAGAAAATGGAAGCGATGACATTTAAAATGCAGACCCCCCTGGAAGCGCCTCCGCCTCCTTCTCAACCGAACTAGAAGTAGGTACAAACTCATTAATTCAACTATCGCGTTGCCCAGATCTATTACGATGACCATCAACACCGAGTTGGTACGGGTGACGGCCGGATTTGCCGGTGCACTTACCGGCTGCAATCGAAATCAGAGGGTGTGCCGCAAATGGTCAAACTAGAAGCAGAAACACCACTCAGTAGGGCCGCTGAAATGTGGACTTAAAAATGATGATGAGTCTACAGAAAATTGACTAAAAATGGGAAAAATCATCATCACTAGATCATCAAAACATTTACATTTCAATTTTCTTTTGGAAGTGAAAATCTGGCAACACTGTTCCATCGTAATTATCGCTCTCAGATTATTACACGGAGAAATCAGACAACCCAAAACATAAGTCAAGATTTCATCGATGCCTAGCATCCTGAAGTGAAAAACTGTTAAGAAACTTGCATCTTGTTACCTTTTTTCGCTGAAGAGAGGTTCGATGAAGAGAAATCGATCATGTTACTTACGCCCTTATTCTAGCACACGCTTGAAGTATGGGATATAGAATCCACTGTGTTGGGAAGTGATAATTCGCGTCTACGAAGGTAATTACCACAGTTGACCCTATGCGTGAATCTCTGATTATTTTACATGGCAAAGCATAGAAAGTCAATTTTCAAATGCTTCTAAAAAATTCAAAACACTTTTCAATTAAATTCTGCTAAGTGTACGGGGTTAGACTATTGATCAACTATAGAATCAGCAGCATATTGAGAAAAATATATAAAACTCAAAATTATGTGCCTATAATGTAGCCCATCAAAAGTATATCAACATATACTGAAAAGATTTTAAATAACTATTGTAGTTAATTTTATATGAGCATTTGAAATTTCGCTTCCTATACCTTGCCGGGTAAAATTTTCGACGCTTCACGCATCGAGCAAACTTTTCCCAGATGGCAGCACCGTACCTTCGTACACTCGAATAGGATTGATCACAGCAAGTGATTCAATATGTGAAAATGTGATGTACACTGCCATGTTGTCGATTTTGGTTTCACTTAGTAACACACTCCTGTCACTTGCATACTACACGGAAAAAACGGAAAACTCATACTTGAGTATTTTTTAACTTCCTTTTAAGTTATTTTTCTCTCCCTATTTCATTCGCTACTTCTATTGTTGTCAGAGAGCGAAGATCAAAACAACCCATAAGCCAAACCTTAGTGCCAAACCGATAATGACAAAGAATGCCAGCTAAGGGTTGCGTACTGAGCTGGTAGTCAGGTTTGATAGTAACTCCTCTGCGATGCAAAGAGGAGGCGACTCTGCCTGTTTTTCTGAGGAGAAAAAATTTAACTCAAAATTTTAAACAAGCGATTCGAGTGAGAGTGCAAAAAATGCGAGGATTTTTTTCTGGTACTCTCTTTCTCTCTTGATGCTCACCTTTACTCACGCTTCACAGGAACTCTTGAGCGTCCAGCCTGAACAAGACAGTCCTCGGGGAGTAGCGATAGCAATCTTTTTTGATTGAATTTTACTCTAGAGTATGTCACTGAACTCTGCTGATGTAGAGGAGAATCATCAAGCCTGCTGGTAGTACAGTCTGGGCACTGTTATCATTTCGAAATCAGCTAGAGTGAGGAGGTGCGTCTTGAGCGTCTGTACACCAAGGAGGTGCGGCTCAAACAGGATCTGCTCTGGCATCCAGCGGCTGATAATGAAATACTCTTCCTCGGAAGCTATGCCTAAGATGGCGGTCCCAATCACGAGGATAGAGAACTTTAGGATAACAACCTACTGTTCCTGAAACTTTTCAAACCGTCAAGAAACCGACGGAGAAAGATTACGAACTGATTTGACGGCAACGACCTTTAGCATAAAACAACGGACAAGATTTGGAACATGGAATGAATTAACCCTAGCCTAACATGGTCAACTGGTACAACTTGCCAATGAGGCATGCCACATGAAGCTTCAGATCCTAAGACTAAGCAAAGTCCGTTGGCCAAACTTTGATGAACACATATTGTCACAGATCAGCTCTAGAAAAAGAAGTGAAACGCTCATGCAGACGAGACAAACGAGCGAGGAAAGATTCTCTAGCCGATGAAGACCAGAAAGCCGCAGCAACCGGCGGCATTCGACTCCATTACGATATTTTACGTCGCTTTAGTGGGGAAACGATGGACGCGATATCTGCACAACTGCTGCATCAATCATTCTACAATATCTGGGAAATCGCCACTTTTCCGGCCGACAGGATGCAAGGCATCTTAGTGAAGGTACCTAAAAAGGGTGACCTGACTGTTAGCGATAATTGGCGATGTTATTGTGTATAGTTCTCAAAGTTCTGTGCAAAATAATCCTGAAGCGGATACAGGAGAAGGCGCAACTCTCCGGCGACAGCAGGCAGTATTCCACTGGACGATTCTGTGTGAACCATACTTTCACTCTCCGCATCATCCTGGAGCATTTCAACGAATTACAAGAGTCACTATACCTGGTGATGCCAATCATTTTGCGAGGGAAACCAACGCAAAGAGGGACAAACCCCAGAGGACGGAAGTCGTGTCCTTCACACCGAAGAGGCCAAAAACATTACCAAGAGATGCAAGTCCGGGCGGTGCCAAGAAACACAATGACGCTCCCGTCAACAAGACAGGCCCAGCAAACGCAGCAACCACCAAGGAAGGTAACAATACCCCATGATAAAGCGTTGAGGGAAAAAATCGAAAGACGAAAACAAAAACTCTTTTAAACGTGGGAGGAGAGGCGAGACGCTTGTAGATAAAGCAAGCGAAGGTTCTCCGTGCAACGCGGACAAATCTGGAGCTCGAACAGCTAGGTGACGTGCGGAAAGTCAGGCGCACCTGCACCGGAGATATGATTCTGGAACTAAATTGAGACCCGATGCTCTTCCTATAAAGAGCTCACCGAGAAAGCCATGGGTAATGAATGCAGGAACTTGGATGCATTCTCTACGGGCGAAGATGTAAGGGTTGCCATGAAGGAGCAGTGCGAGCTAGTGGAAGTGCAGATGCTGATCCGCCATCAAGGCACTTAAGACGAAAAAGGTTAAAGTAGGCTGGTCGGTATGTCCACTGAGTGTCTCTCAGAAACCGGAAGCATGCTATAGGTGCCACGAGTAAGTTCATCTTGCTAGATTCTGTAAGGGGCCTGACAGAGGTAATTTAAGCAGAAGGTGCGGAGAAGGAGACCACATGGCGCAAACCTTCAAAGTGTATTATTTGCGCTAACGAAGAGAGTAACAACTACGTTGCAGGAGGCCTGCGATGCTCGGTCTGCATAAATGCGACTGCTACTAAACCACAGTGGAGGTAATGCAAATTATTCTCAACCAGTGTGACACAGCACAACATTCGCTGTGGCAATCTGTGGCGAAGTACATGTGCGATGTTGCTATCATATTGGAGTCATACCGTGGCCGAAGATGGGAACTGGATAGCAGACATCGCAAAATCAGTGGCGATATGGACGGTGGGAAGATAACCTTTCCAAGAAGTGGTACATCGTACTGATGAAGGCTTTGTTATTGCCAAAATTAACGGAGTCTGCTTCTGTAGCTGCTACGCATCCCCGCGATGGTCTATTGGCCAGTTCAACGAGATGCTCGACAAGCTGACTGAAGAGCTCACCGATCGTAGACCAGTCATCATATCCGGCGATTTCAACGCGTGCGTGGGCCATAGAGTGGGGCAGTCGCTTCACCGACTCAAGAGGGAGCAGTTTACTGGAGGCCTTAGCAAGGCTAAACGTAGATTTTGCCATCACATACCGTCGGGATGGCCGAGAGTCAATTATTGATGTAACTTGCTGTAGCCCTGGGCTGTCAGGAAGTTTGAGCTGGCGTGTGAGTGAGGAATATACCCACAGTGACCACCAAGCGATTCGGTACAATATTGGTAGTGGACGGCAGTTGGAAGCGCGTGCGACTGAATCGAAGGAGCGGAGATGGATTAAGTCGCAGATTGTCAAGGAGGTGTCTGTTGAGGCATTGAGGTTAGAACACAATGCTCAGCACATTACAGCGAATGAGTTGACAGCAACATTAGCACGAACGTGCGATGCAACCATGCCGAGGGAGGGTAAGCCGAGACTAGTCGCCACCCAGCCTACTGGTGGAACTCGACGATTGCCGTTCTGCAGAAGAATGTAAAGATCGATGACCAGCGTACAAGGCGGCAAAAACCGCTCTCAACAGGGAAATCAGGCTCAGCCAGGAATCCTGCATGGAGGAGCTCTGTCGTGGGGTGACGCCTACAGAGTTGCAATGGCGTAGTAAAGGGGCCTAGCTGTATTATCCGATAGGTGTCTGGAGACGATGAAGATTATCATTGAAGCGCTATAACCGCGGCACGAACCAACGAGCTGGCCGTCAACACTGTACGGAGCTGGAGATGACGATGAAGTAGAAGCTAAGATAACGTACGATGAGCTGCTCACGGCGACGAAAGCCTTAAACACCAGGAAAGCTCTCGGGCTAGACGGTATCCCCAACTTAGCTCTGAAAGCAGCAGTCCAAGAAAACCCGGATATGTTCAGGATCGTGCTGTAAAAATGTATCGATGAGGGTCTGCTGGACACAGTTGGCAAAGTGCTTCGTAAAGGCTTACGAAATACACGGAGAGAGAAAACGGCTTATGCGACATGCGACATGCGGTGGTAGATCCACCGTTGATGTCATCTAAACGTTCGTGGAAGCTATGGAGACGGCGCGGAAACAAAATAGGAAAGGTAATCGGTACTGTGGAGTGGTCACTCTGAAGCGGTCGCTCAGGACGCTGCACAAATTGGAGGTCTCCGAGTATCTTTGTAAGATTTTGAGTGCCACTTTCAAAATCGTACATTGGACTACTTACGAAACAAACGCTGGGAAAATGTGCACAACAATCACGGCGGGCGTCCCACAGAGTTTTATTCTTGGTCCAACTCTTCGGAACGGTATATATGACGGAGTATTGAAGCTGAGCTTTCCCCGGGGTGCGAAGATCCTCGGCTTTGCGGATGACGCGGTACTCGTAGTCATCGGAGAATCATTAGAGGAAGTAGAGATACTTGCTAGTGAGGCAGTAGACGCCGTGGAAGAATGGATGCGAGGAAAGAAGCTTGTGTTAGCCTATCACAAAACTGAAGTAGTGATGATAAGCAATCGAAAGGCAGTGCAGCATGCGAGAGTCTCGGTTGGACAGTGTACCATCGATACAAATCGGGAAGTCAGACACCTGCGAGTGATGATCGATGATCGGCTGTGCTACAACAGCCATGTCGATAATGCATGTGAGAGAGCCGTGAAGGTGATATCAGCTCTATCCCGGGTCATGCCCAACAATTCAACGATCAGCAGCAACAAGAAACGACTACTGGTGAGCGTGTCTACATCGAGACTTAGATACGCTGGCCCCGTATAGCACTGCAGACGACTGCCCCGTATAGGGTGATAGCACTGCAGACGAAGAGGAATCGCTCCCGGCTGAACAGTTCGTTCAGACTGATGGCCATGCGTGTGTCGAATGCGTATCGTATGACACTCAAGGTCGCCGTTAGTACTGCCGTAATTGCTGCTTTTAAACCAAACAGTACCATCACTCTATCTGTAATGCTTCGCAAGCAATGCGGCAGAACTTGCATAAAAGTTGAATAGAGGATGATATACCTACGGGAAAAAATTAATACATATGGATGACGCATTCAAGAATTCGTTCTCAATTTATTTCGTTGCATGACTAAAGCAAGCGAGGAGGAACATCGTATCTGTATCGGTCCAGGATCGGCAATGTTTCGCAAGTTGTAACAAACTTGATAAATAGCAGTAGATAATGAGAGCCCCAAAGAATTATAAAACCCGGTTTCTCGCTTATTTACTATTAGGGGTAGGTGTTTTACTTTACCGGTATGATAAACAATCCTCGAACATCCTATAGCAATAGACCAACTCGAATATGTAAAAATAATGACGAAACTAAGACGTAGTAATCAATCTTCAAAGGGGCATCACTTCTAGTCCTACATACGGTCCCTCAGTACCCAAGCCTATCCGATTGCAGAACACTTCTAAAGTCCATAGTTTATGTTCAGTAACTTTATGAGCCTTGAAACTTACTATACACGTGGCGAAAAGGTCTTTATTTCATCTTTTATAACACTATAATGATTACAGAAGTTCCCAATAAATTGATGGTGTCTCCAAACATCCAGTCCATTCCCGTTGGATTGATGCATTTCCATTCCGTAATTGATTTATTAAATTAAGCAAATCCACTGTCAATCCATCATCATAATGGCAAACTATTAGTTGCTTGTCCCATTCCCATTCTTCGAACGTATCCCCATCAATGCATCGAACGTCACCACACACCCGGGGCCACCAGGGATCGATAACACCACGAACTAAAGCCAACTCTAGTGATCTCGTACTCGGGCGGGATTAGATTAATTACACAATCAAGTGAAGAGGTGTATTCTCACCATAAATAACCACGTACTTAAGCCGGGGCTCAGCCCTCGTGCCCTCACCTCACTCAATCCTCCTCAAAAAATAACAAGCGAAGTAGGCGACGACGAAGACAACCACCACCGAAGTAAGCGAGAGGCGCGCTCGTTCTGGAAGCTGGCTAATTCTTGGCTTGCTTTGATGATCTTTCTCCACGCGGTTCAAACGCCGCATCTTCACCCAGCTCCGCTGGCAAACGACGACGACGACGCGAAGGGACGCAAGAAAAATGATTATTTTGACATTTCAATATAAATATACAAATACAAGAATAACTACGCTCATTTGTTTTCCGTCGACAATGATTTTCGAGTAGGGAGCTGCGCAGAGATGGAGAGAGAAAACGATCGTGCACAACCACTTCACGGCGATCAATGACTATCCCGGCGGTGATGACGCGATACGAAGACGACAAGCGGCTTTGGAGAACTCCCCGAAGCGCTGCGCAGCGCTGTTCCGCTTCGGACAGGAAACCCGAAATGTAATCTTATTATCGGTAGGATTTTGGAATTTTTCAATTAATTATTATTTATTTTTGCTGGCTGCTTATTCCGTTCTACTCGAGAGTTCGATTTCAGCTGCAACAAAAACGAGCCAACAACCATTTGTGGAACGATTTTTATTGCTACAACAAACACCTTGACACCCAGCGGGATTCGATCGCACGCTGCTCGGCACCCGATGTCTGCTTCAATTGCTCACCGCACGTCTTCGACCCATACAGATTGGTTTGAGGCGAGATAGAGAGAGGAGGATAAATATTGTCACCTTAGAACGCCCGCACCCGAACCGAACAAAAGGCGAGAAACCTGCCGAGTTTCGGAAAAAATAAACAACTGATTCCAGCACGAGAGTGGTTCACCGAAGAATGCCATGAATACCGGACAATCGTAAAAATATGGAATTATTCTTTTCTGCTTCACCTTTTTACTTCTCGAAGTTTGAAAACCCAAACCCGAGAAAAAATGTGTTCATATTTATCACAATTCTGCCGAGCGAGTACGGCGATCACACGACCACACGCAAAAGTCCGATCGGAAACAATACCCGGAGTCGGTGATTGACGAAAATTACCGGTTACCTAGCAACCTGTGAGGTGAGGAAGCTTTGATGCTGCCTAATTGGACCGCGCCGCCGCCACCTATGATCTGAAATCTGGTGGCCGAAGTGTGTTGTAGGTCCCCGGTCCGGTCCGAAACAATCGTTCGTCGTTTATGACGTGCTGAAATGGTTTGTCGGTCGGGTTTATGATTTCCGGCGCGGCTCGGCGATTAACGCCGAACAACATGGTGTCAGCTTTGTCGAGATGGTGTTCTCACGTAATTAGCCGGGGCCCGATCCGGGCTTTCCGGGTGTTCGCCCCCAGATTGATTCGGATGCGATGAATGATGATGTGTCGTGATCGTGACCCTCCCATTGTAATGCGATGGTACCGAACCGGGTAGGGTAACAGTAACTGTTAAGTTGTTCATAAAACGCTTCTATGTAGGAAATGATTTTAATTGCATTTGTTAATTTCAATTCGAAACATTTATGTATCCCTTTGTCATGCAAAAGATCCTTCTATTCAAGCTCGGACCGGTTTGAAAATCAAAGGTATTGGATAAAAGTTAAGGATGAAAATTTACAGTCAACTCTCCCTTACTCGATTTTGAAGGGACCATCGAGTTAGGGAGGTATCGAGTTACAGAACACAAAACCAATGCAACTGCGATCCAACGGACCATCGAGTTAGCCATGAAAAAAAAATCTATGGTTCTCTAACTCCGAGTTAGTAACTCGATATCGAGATACGGAGTATCGAGTAAGGGAGAGTTAACTGTAGTATTTATTTCATGTCTTGATAAAATGCAGCAGGCTGGAAAAGCACCACGAACACCCTAAATTTTTAAGATCAATATATTCTTTACCGTTTCATGTTCTGAAGAGTTCCTTAAAAACTCTTCTTTTAAAAGAATCATCATTGATTCCGATTATACGATATCAATTTCTGAAAATATTGCATAATGCCTTCGGGTGCCAACACGATAACACCTTTTTTCAGTGTGGGTTTTGAATTATTTCACGGATCACTGAAACGTTTCACTTATATGACAGCTGAAACTCTACACTTTATTTCGTGCGGTACAAGATTTTTACATTATTGTAATATTCACTTAAATGGCGTCGAATCAAGTGGAAGTGCGCAAACGCTTTTCGCAATTCGTTTATAATGATTCATAGATACGCGATCTTGCCAAGAAATTTTTGTGAAGAATTTTGTGTTTGCATATCATTTGACCAGCGCTTGGCTGTGAATCGGAAGGTTGAAGTGGAACAAATCGGAAAGTATGCTCCCGACACAAATGGATAAGAAGATGGTAGCCATTATTGAGAAAAATCACAGTTTTTTTTGTGTGAAATGTGTCTCGCAAAGTTGGAAATTCTAAAGCTAGGTATGCTGTTCCGCTCAAGAAAAGAAAAAAATTTCTGCCCAAGAAATCTCCTAGAGTGAGCTCAATTTGAATTGATATTTCTTTTCAACTGCGTACTGCGATCATAAAAAATGCTTTTCTTGAGCATTTCTTGCAAGAAATTTCCCACGCATATAGATAGGACATTACTTTTCTGTTGAAGTGCATACTTCGCTTAAGTACTAAAAGTAAAACAGAGACAATGTTAAAGGTCAAAGTTATCCACTGAAGTAAACTAGAATACCATCTTTGAGATGAACCAGCCTAGGGCTGAAAATCTCATAAATAAAGATAATAATAATAGAATACCATTTGTATTCTCAATGATATACTACTTTACTTCAGTGAACAGCTTTGACCGGAATTTTGTTTCGAAGCTGCTCTTTGTCTAGCAGAAGTAAGGCTCTTCAGGAGAACTGAAGGTGAAGTTCCATAAAGTAACTATCTCCTTATGGGATATTGACAATGACCAGAACTGCATAGGTATTGGGCTCTAACACTTGACCGAATTCTAACTTCCGATCATATACTACCGCTGCAATATCTATACGATAACAATTCCAACAAATACCTGCCAATCCTCGTTTCAACCTGCTGAAATCTGCCGTATCAAAAAATTTCGACAATTCGCACGCAACCGTGTCCCCTTTGCTAACCCCGGTCACATTCCACAAACATGGCCGACCCAACCGTTAGTCGGTACTTTAGCAAAAGCGGAAATGACTGTCAGCTGAAACGTTAAGTCCGCCAGGAAAATTTACGACCCCCGGTCCTCTCGGACTCCACCCTGCCGGTCAGCGACCAGCAATCATAACCTAACCTCACTCTCCTCATTCTCACCCAGCGGCAGCGCTTATCGGCGTCGTAAAAATCTCCCAGATTTTCGTCACCAACCACTCTTCCTGTCACGCATTGCCGAAATTGTATTTGTACCCAACCCATATTCAACCCGACCGACCCGAGGAACGTTTCTAGTGGAGGGGGGGAGAAGGCGGCAGCGCCATAAATCTAATTTAATAAAATGTCCACCCGGTCCGTGCCGGGATCTAATATCTCTATCCGCCTCAAGGGGCCTCACTCACTTGACACCACTCGCCACGCCCGCAATCGATTCTCGTCGTTGCTGTATGCCGGGGAATGAGTTATTAAACCGAATCACGTAAAGTCGATGAAGCGCGTCTTGTGCCGCGGGTTGGTAGGCGTGGCACACACACTAACGGTTAAGCGGCGAGGTGCAGATTTTCGATTTTCAACAGGGGGATTAGCCATCGCGCGACGCACACCCCACTCTAATAACTTGATTTGTGTGATAGTTTCCTGCCCTGCGCTAGAAACGCTGGAGCTAAACGCTAATCCCCATCAAAAAGAGTGGTTGTTGTTCCTGGTGACGAACGCCCGAAAGGAGGTGTAAATGGGCTGCGAAGCGATGCATGGTTGCCAAAGTCACTCCAGTTTAGACCTGTGCGCCGTCGCCAACGATTCATAAAATACATGGGAGACTTACGGCTTCGGCACCATTCGACTGTTATCGGCAACCAAATTTCAAACGCCAAATACACAGTCTTTTTCTATCAAAACACACCAAGGAAAACATTAAGATAACTCTTTGTTCTGTCAGCTTCCCGCTAACAAGTTTTCCGATACTGAACAAACACTTTCGCCAGAGATGTCATCAATTCAGATGAACGCGGCTCAAAATGCGACTGATTTGGAGCTGCCGAAGAGATTCACTAGCAGTTCTTATGGGAAAACTGCCAAAGAGAATGAGGCTGCCAACAATAGCGGAATTTGGGGCAAGTGTGCCACCTTAAGCAAATTGTTCTCTAACTTTGTCTAAAGCTCATAGAATCCACCAATTTATCCTCATGATGTTAGTTTTACATCTTTTCATAACCACTGTGCCATTTAAAAAGAAAATAATTTCAAAAAGTATTAGTTTTGGAGCTTCTCAAATATCATCCAAAATAACCTATTTTTCGACACTATGGGGCAAGTGTGCCACCCATATGGGGCAAGACGGCCACCATATGAAAATCGTATATAATTCCACTTGTAATGAAATTTTCTTTATTTCCTATTAATAATACTTACAAAGCAGACGCTAATCGATAATTAAAACAAGAATTAAGTTTACCGTGATAAGGGGATGCTTTATAACAGGATTCAAAACATGCGTAACTCCCTATTACTCAATCCGAATAACTAAAATGGTTATTTTTGTCTCCATTCCATACAATATATGTATTACCCTTATATTACGGCGAATATGTATAATATTAGTCTAGATCAGCACTAAATAACGGTAAAATATTGATGTAGATATGTAAAACTCTCGCATAACTTCTGATCTCGCCCTAAAAGCCATTGGTAACCATGTGTGTAGCTCGTTGTTTCTGAGCATTTGAATGGATTTTCATGTTATTTAACAACGCTATGGGAAAGTAAGGATCATTATCTACCTGCCCGTAATGTTGGTTTGGATGCTTATTCTTTCTTTTGCTCAGAAACAACGAGCTACACACGTGGCTACCAATGACTTTTAGGGCGTTATCTCAGAGTATGCGAGAACTGTACTTAATAAGCCGAAAAACGTATTGAATATTGAATATTCTGAGAAAAATCACTTTAGGGGGCAAACATGTCAGTTATTCCCCTACTATACTTCAGAAATTACTACTGGTGCCTCATTTTGGTTTATTATTATGATTCTGTTGAAGATGTTTACATTTTTATAAATTTCACTCCAACAATTTTTGTTTACCAAATAGGTGGCACACTTGCCCCAATAGGTATACATTTCAACCAAACTGGATTTCGTTGGTAAAACTAAATACTTTTTTGATTAAAATGCCACAATAACTTACACATTTGAATAGTTTCACGATGTACAGTACGTTAGAAAAATCTGTTAATAATTGACCTTTCACCATGCTATTTAGAAACAACAAAATCTTATAAAATTCCACTCAAATTTGGTTGTCTTAGCACAAGTCGCTGTAAATACGTGAAAAATAGAGCAATTTTCATCATATTTTGATCATTGTATTGTGAACTATAAGGGAACATATTGTTAAGCTCAAAAAGAAAATATATATTGTAGTTTTTATAAAAAGCAGGGGTGGCACACTTGCCCCTATGGCACACTTGCCCCAAAGTCCGCTAGTAACACTGACAAGAGATGTTCGAAGCGATGTAAAAACTTTTTCAAAAAGATTTTAACAAGTCTGTCGGTGGGAATCTATAGAGGATTGAGAAGCGCATAAATGTAAAAAGACCAACACGTAATTTGTCTACTGATGTCCGAGAAAATTACAAAAAAAAAAACGCGTCATCGGCTTAGACTGCCGAGAGAACGTAAGTTCTCCTACTGAAATGTCTACAGGGATTTCTTGCGCAACGTTACAAAAGGACCTTTCTAACATTGAGAGGCTCTCTTTGTTTACTTTCTCTCTTATCAATAACTGAGTCACATTAACCTCTTCTGTTTCGTTTTTTGTATGAAGCGCTAGTCAAGGGAATTGCCTTTCGATCTAAAGTGGAAAACTTCATGAAAACTTTTGTATTCCACTATTATAATCGAAAGAGAGCGAGAAAGGAGAGAATCTCTCATTTGTACATAGGTCCTTTAGTAATGTTCAGCGAGATTTATGCTGCAATACCTACACGAATACATCTAGGATTTTTTGCACGTATACCTGCAAGTATTATTTAGAAATGTCTATGAGACCAGAGATTCTTTCAAAAGCGCTTACAGAGATTCTTCCAGTGCGGATTTCCCAAGAGATTTCTTGAGGAAAACCATAAATAATTTATCCATCAGTGCCTCCAAGATATTGCTAAGGAATCTATCAGAAGTTTCACCTCAAATAATCACATTACTCTTTTTTCCAAAATATGTTCCTATAGAGATTGCTTCAAAAATAATTTCACGGATATTTCCAAGTTCACTCTGCCATTTCTAAGGGAACTCCTCCATGGCTTATTGTATCGTTTATAAAAAATTTCTGTGAACATTATTTAAAGGATAACTTTTTTATGACGCCAAGAATTCTTCCTGATATATCTCAGCGATCCAGAGAAAAAACCTTCATATTTTCATCGAAATATGAAAATGTTTTTTCTGATAAATGTTTTACACCGATAGCTCTAGCATAGAAAATAATGTCGGTTACGGAGTTTTCAATGAACACATTTCTTTATTTCACCAGTCAAAGAATCCCCATTCAGTATTTGTTGCGGAGTTGTAATGCTATAATTGTCATCTTAAATTTACCGATTGGCAATAATTTCATATTTTCCGAATTTTCTATTGAAGCTTTAAAATCAATAAAACCATAAATGTGTCATATTTTGTTATTAAAAAAACTATTAAATACATTCAAAAAGCGCTCTTTCAGCATCACTCTTATATGGATACCACCTCCTTGCCTTATCAATGGTAATGAAACGTCTCCAATAAAACCACTGAGCTAATCATCACCATGTCATCTGAGCTATTTAAAGAATTCATTGATAATATGGAAAGGCAAGAGTCCTATGATGTATCCCAAGCCCCGCGGTTAGAACTTCTAACCCATCGTGAAAGTATGATGAGGCGTATGCCTTATAGAAGAAGAGGCTTCTATGAGGAATATTTCAAGAATTCATTAATGAATGTCTTCAGAAATTCTGCCAGCACTTGTTTTCTAGAGCATTTCAATGGATTACGAATATTATGGGGATGAAATATACCTGAATGTCTTCAAAGAACGTATTTGGAAGGAAACCCGTAAGAGGTTACTCTAGAAATGTCTTAAGAAAAACCTCAATAACAGGAATCTCGTCATGAATAGGGTCCTAAAGCCCAGTAAACTCAAATAATGGATGTATTTTGTTTTCCGTGTCCCTTCCGAAATGTCAGAACAACCCCAGTGTTAAAAAGTTTAGCCTCTGTTGCATTTTGTCGACTAAGTGAACGTCAAACATGATTCAACCTTTTTAAAATTTCATGTTTATATATGATAAAGTCGTTATTTGAGCGGGTAGATTTGCCAAAGCAGTACACAGAAAGAAATTCTGAATATTAATCGCACTGGAATTATGGAAATCATAGACAGTTGCTTCTCGCAATGTTTAACCAAGCGTAAAAGTACACGTCTTCTAATGCACATGCATTAAGATCAGCAAACCATTGAGAACTACAACGTTGCCACTGAATTTCTGCTCTAGACTTTGCAGATACAACAGAAAACGCTTAATTTTACACGATTTGCGTGTGAATGCGATTGACGTCTGAGTGGGCATCGTAGTTGCTGTCATCCATATTGGAAAGTGTTTACTTTGCTGCTGTTTCGAGTGTGACTCGTGCATAAGTTTTTGACAAGTGATTTAAGAGAAGTACAATGACTGCAGCACTATTTGGAACGAGGATTCTGCGAGCATCTGGTGTCGTTTAGTATTTGCTTCCTTGATAACTTTCGACAATTAAATAAAGCGATTCACGGTGGAAAATTTTGAAATAAATTAGTTAATTAAAATGGACGAAGCAAGACTTGTTTCTCATTATTCTGAAGAAGTACCAAGGCTATCCTCAACTGTTTAATCATGAATCATCTGAAATTCGCATCAGCTCTTCCACCTTATTTTTATCACCTGTTTGAACATTTGTGTGGAATGAAGAAGCCACACAAACCATGAAGCAAATTTACACGACGATCTAAATTCACATCAGTATTCAAAATTTGAATTGTTAATTTCAAAACTAGCAGAAATTTACACTCCGAGGCATTCCCTTCATGTGCATTAGAAATAGCTGAAATTTACAGGATTTTTCAAAACTGTGTAGCAAGAACAAGCTATATCGTTTTATTTCATAAAACAAGTTTTTACCAAAAAGTTTATTCTTTCATTAAATTGCTCAAATAGAAATCGGCTTCTCCAGAAAATGCATCAAAGATTCTTCCATCAATTGTTTTCGATTTTTTCAAGAAAAATCCTTCAAAAGTTGTTCCAGTTCCAGGATACTGTTTTTTTTTTTTTTTGACAAATTTTATACTGTACATCTATGAAATATTTGGGATATTTTTCCGAGAATTTAGTCAAACAATTTCGCTAGAGTTTAACGAAAAGAATACTATGAGTTTTTTGAAGGTATTCCTCTTAGTGCTCTATCAGAACTGTTTCCAGAATTTCAGATTCCTTTAAACTTTCCATAGATTTCTTCAACTTTCAAATGCATTAGAAAAAATCCCTTCGTTACTGCATGAAAAATTAGCCAATAATGATCATAATGCACCAGAGCTGTAACCAAGGAGGGATTTGGAAGGGCTACTTCGTCTTAATGATTACAAATAAAAATTCAAGGAAACATTAAAGGAGATGGTAGTTCCGTTCCTAAGCTGAAAAATCTGCAATACTTATTTGCCTTCGATCAACTGCTAATGATAATCGCAAAGCTTCTTACTGCAACTAATTGCGCTGAAAGAACATTGAAAACTTGAAAACGTATTCAATGGCTAGTACGCTGTTCATAAGTAATGTGCAAAAGGATAGGACAAGAAACGGTCAAGGAATGATTCCGCTACTGTCATTACTTGAGCTGTACGCTGATTTCATAACGACAGTAACGCCCGCCATGCAAATCAAATGGAGCTGTCACTTTTCTGTACGGAAAAACGTGCTGCTCATTTATTCCGCAAGTCAAAGTGACATTTCGTTCATACTGGATCAGCTGTCAAAATAACGTTGGTAAAAAGGAGAGGATTTACTTGATTGCTTTACTTTTTGAGTCCGTACTTACGCTTATGCGTGCATACAAATGTAGCTGGGATAAATTTTCGAACAAATTAGCATTCATCCACATATTTTGTAACGCAGAAAATGGCCATTTTTGACACCCACTCACCTCTTAATAACGTTTTTTTTGTATGAATATTCTACAAATTTTGTAGGAAGCCGAAGGTCTATCTTCACCACACAAACGTGTTTCGGAAAACTTTTGGAAAATTTAACAAGATAAAACAGACTTACTTTGACTAGCGATGTAATTTTATACAAAAATGTATGCCTAGGCTGGACGAGAAAAGCTTAAGTTTGCATATAATGTTACGTTTTCATGTATTTTTAAGTATAAATTTAAATTATTCTGCTTGAATGTTTTTTGAATGCCCAAAAACAACTTACAAAACTCCCCCTAGAGGGAAATACTGGTTGTAATGCAAAAATGTATGAAGAACTTACTCATTAACTCTTCCGGAAATGTAAAAACTTCTTTACATCTTTCTCTTAAAGTTTCTCCAAACACTCTTTCGAACTTTTTTGAAAAATTAAATGGCTTGAAACATCTAACCGAAGAGTTTTTCCAGGAATTCCTAAAAGATTATTCCAGGGATGCTTCAATACACTTTTTCGGGAACCGCTCTAATTCTTTCAGAAATTGCTCAATGCGTTCCATTGGGCATTCTTCCAAAAAAATTTACTGGGGCTCTGCAATAAATAGCTCAAATACATGCTCTTAGGATTCATTCCAGAGCTCCTTCAGTAATACTTATAATAATTTCGATTTTTTGTTTCAAGAATTTCTACTGGTATTTCTTCAGGCGTTTCTCCAAAGATGCCTTCCAAATTTCTTCAAAAAAAAATCTTTCGAGAATTTCTTCCATATGCGTTATTCCATACCAAGCGGCGAGAAAACTCGTAAGTCCACAAAAAAGCACAAAAGTGTAACCGAGCATTACCGATTTCGACCAAAAAATGATCCAATGTTTTATGCACTTAAAACATACAAAAGCCCAATTTGTAACCCTATCATGTTGAAGCCAGCAAAAATGAAAACAAGATTATCAGACACCGTGTTTTTCTAGACGTAATTATCATGGATCCGGTAGAAATAAGGACAAACTTTTTTTTTTTCTAATTATTTTTTTTTCGATCTCCAAGCGTCACGACTAAAGGCTGGTTTGCTTCTGACAAGAAAAGGAATCGCCTATCTCGACGCGTGTAAAATTTCTTCCCAAAAATGGTCCAGAAAATCACATTTTTCTTATCGCAGTACGCAGCTGAGAAGAAATATCATTTCAAAGGGGGCTCTCTGGAGGAAATTCTGGACCCACACAGTCTCACACACAGTCAATGAAAAAAAGTAATAACAAAAATAACGAAAGCACTGTTTAAGTAGTCATCCAGTGTCGTATTTGGGTTTGCATCTTTGTTCTCCCACAAATCAGGCCACCCCTCACACATGAGAGCACCCCCCGTTGTTTCATTTTTTGACAAAACCCACAATTTTGCTTACCTTTCTTAGCTAGGGCGAGTCGACTTTTATCGGCAATCGACATTGAAAAATTCAATTTTCAGTATTTTTCTATCGAATGTATTCATTTGGAGACGAACCAGCTGCGGGCTCGCAAATAAAGCTAATAATAATAATATATTCATTTCACACTGAATGTACTCCTTCTTTGAAGTGTTAGCTTCACCTTATACTGTTTTCAAATCTGAACAAAGAATTTCGCAAGAGTTGATATTGATCGGAATAAATACGGCTCAAATGCGGTTGATTTTAAGCTGGCGTTAATAGAACAGCAGAATAACCCACAGCTCTAAATGGAAATGTTGCCAAATGAAACGAGACTGCCGACAACAGTCACAACGGAGGGAGAAACCCATACGAAATCTGTGTACGTCAAGGGGAGCCAAGAATTCGCTGTCACGAACTGTCAGCCGCTTCCTTAATAATGGACAGACATAATAGAAGTGCGTAACTGATTGAAGCATATTTTTACGTTTTGTTAAAAGTGACAGTTTGGGAGTTTGTTTCTACATATCCAAAAACAATGTCACAATAGTACTTTGATTTGATTTAAAAACCAGTAGTAAAACACGAATCTTTTTACTTGTTTACGATAAAATTTGAAATTAAATGGATACAGAAATGTGTCCCTTATTTAAGTTTATCCGGAAAGATCGAAGGTACACAACGAAACGAAACTAGTGATTTTCACCAAGCCTGCCTTGAGCTGGAATTATCTTGAAGTTACGATATAAAAAAAACTTCGTGTTTTTCGACGTTTCATGACCATACGATTAATAATGTAGAACACTGTTTTGTATGAACAAAAATGTTTGACTCAGGTTGTTTTCAGTCGTTTTTTGAAATAAGGCGTGTTTTTAGGCAGTACCGTGTAAAAACACTTCAGTGTACTGTTTAAATGTTGGTGTTTTTAATTTATTTTACGACTCCAGAGTACAATGCTTCGAGCTCTGTTTTTCTAGATAAAATTTGAAATTTCATGTGGTTTCATATGCAAAACTCAAACTTTTTGCTGTCAATTAAAAATGTCTGATAAACACATAAACGCACCATAATATTTTGCCTCCGCCGAACAAATCTATTTCGGCGCACAGGTCTAATCCAGTTCACGTTGCGCTCTGACGATGGTGACGTCACCCGACCGATATTCAAACGACAAGCGACGAGAAAACTCGAAAGTCATTTCCGTCAGGTTTTCGGGTCAATTTTGATGCCTATCTCGGCCGGTTGCGTTCGGCTCGCAACCGAAGCATTGGGTAGATGCGCTTTCATAAAGAATAAAAATATGACCAAGGGCCGGTAATGAATTAGTGTTGGGTCTTTTTTTCATATTCCCTTTGCTCCCCACTGTACGTAAGTAGGGAAGCGAGTGAACTTCTATGTACGTGCATGGAGTGCATTAACATTTTTCTTACGAATCGTCACTCGAGCTTATCGCAAATTATCGCACCTGGGTGCGAAAGAATGAGGGTAACTTTTTTGACACATATTCGGATGGCCGAGGTGCACGAGAAAACAATTGAGCAAAAATTGCGCCAAGTATTCTGGTCGAGTTCATCAGGCTAATGACGGACGGTTGATTGACAGTGGTATGCCAAAGGAGCTTGTAGATCAATTAGCTGCTGACAGACGAGCGAATTTGTATCAATAAACCTTGGCAGTGGGTATTTAGCCCCCATTTGCAACATGGGAGGTCAGAACAGCTCCAGTTTCATTAGCAAACCGCGAAAGCCACGATCGAATGCATCTTCATTAACGAACAATGCATTTTTCGCGCAATGATGCCCCTCGCACACTTCAAGGTCGGTATGGCAGTAATAAAAACACACATTGTAAGCTCCCTCGCGGTCTTAATTCGCAGGACACGCACCGTCAACCCTTGGAGAATACAGTTTAACAATAAAAATGAAGCAGCAGCAGCAGTAGCAAAAAAAGCCGGCCGCGCCGTTGCAAAGCTACTGCAATTCTTATTTATTGCGGAAATCATTTGCCTTGGGGCGGAGGAACATCA
Source organism: Aedes aegypti (assembly GCF_002204515.2). NCBI lineage: Eukaryota > Metazoa > Arthropoda > Insecta > Diptera > Culicidae > Aedes > Aedes aegypti. The sequence goes on along the minus strand of NC_035108.1, from coordinate 346,255,141 downwards.
TTCTGCACATAATCATAGCCATCGTTAAGATAATAGCGCAACGCATTCCCAGGAGCATTAAAAACTACAACAACGCAAAAACCGCGAGCTCCCCTTTGGCTGTATGTGAAAACCCGGTGCGTTGCATTACCCGAATCGACCTATTCCCGGAGGCGATTGTTGCGAACTTGCGAATGTTGCTGCCCTAACCTACCTAAACCTTCAAAGCCGAGTTGCTGTTCACTCTCACTCGTGCGATGCTTGCTCACTTGCGCTCTTGATAAAGGGCCTGCGGGCCAATCGCGCGATTTCGCTCATCTAATCAAGTTCGTGCAAATTGATTCGGTAATGAGTGGCTAAAGAGCGATAATGGATCGCTGAGCGGGAGATTGGTGCGATGCAAATCGGCTCGGGTGTGACGTACCTATTCATCACACATAAATATAGTTGTGTGCAGAATAAAAGCAGTGCAATAAGATTTTCATACGAAATTCTGAACTGTAGCATGCTTTAACTTTGCTCCCCATGAGACGAATTCCATGTCAAATCGGTCAGTCACAGAGCTCGACCATCTTCGATTTGCAGTAAATTTGCACATGTTTTTGGTATGATACAATAAGTGTTTTTCATATAATCGATCATTTTGACTTTTAAACTTAAATTACGCAAATACCCCATTTTTAATATTTGTTTAAATTTTCACCATGGAATCTTGATAGCAAACAGATGTTCGAGACAAAGTTTCATGATGGAGAAATTTTTAATAAAAAAGTTTTTCTAAAAACAACTTTCGGTTGATTTTCAAAATTTTGTTTTTTTTTTGTCAAAATAAATACGTTCTGATGATACAATAATAATCTTGAAATGATTCTTAACCATAATGATTATATGAATATTTTTCCTAGAAGTAGCCATTTTCGAATTATATCGAGTTTAACGCAAACAATATTATTTAAAAATTAAAATAGGCCATTAGTTATTCGCGATTCTCCATCAATAATAATACGTTTTCGAGAGTAAAGACTATATTTATAAACACTTACTTATTTTAGTTTATGGTGAACGTTATTCGCGGTTGAAAGAAATATGTCCCTGAAAATGGCCTATTTTCATATTGAAATAAAATTGTTTGCGTTAAACTCGATACAATTCGAAAATGGCTAATTCTAGAGAAATTGTTCATATAATCATTGTGGTTCAGAATAATTTAAAGATTCTTATTGTATCATCAGAACGTATTTATTTGGATAAATATTCAAAATTTTGTAAATCGGCCAAAAGTTGTTCCTGCAAAAACTTTTTTTTTTTTTAAATTCTCCATAATGAAACTTTATCCAAAGCATCTGTTTCCTATCAAGGAGTTCTGTTTGATCTTTCGACCTTGACGCTTGCTTTTGCCGGAGCGAGCGACGAGGGCAGGATCAAACATGTCGCGCGTCGATCTCGTAAGTGAAAAAGTGGCGTGATCGGGGAGTTCGGTTGGAGTCAGTTAAAAAGTGCCGCGATCGGTTAGTTCTTTTTGTTCTTTCGACGACCTTGACGCTTGCTCCTGGGCAGTGCGTCAAGAAAGCCCGAGCTGTCGTCCGTGTTTTTTTTTTGGGGCCCGCGCCTATTTTTTTTTCTGAGTGCTAGCCGAGCAAACGAGTGAAGCTGAAAGTGGATTGTGGCTGCTCAGTCAAGGATAACGGATCAATTGGTGAGCTCGTTTCATGCTACTATTTCTAATCTATAAAATATGTATGACTACACATTTAATCGTTACAATGGTGGGATGTAAATATGATGTTTCAACAAACTATGGATGGTTCGTCACTGTGAGTGTCGACACAAACTCTGATTCATGATTTATTTATGTTTAACATTTTTTTTTTTCAGAACACCCCTTATATACCTTTATTTTTGTAATTAAAAAAAAACTTTGAATGGTTCGACACTACAAGTGTAGACTTGCGAAAGGTTCACTTTATTCAACAAACTTTGGATGATTCGCCAGTGTAAGTGTCGGCATAAGAATAAGAGTGTTCTATGATGTCCCAACCAATTGAGTCTTTTGTTTCTTTTCAAATGAGTAAAATATAATAACACATGCTTTCGTACTGACAGCTGTAGGAATGTTACATTTAGGTATTTGTTCAACAAACTTTGAATGGTTCGTCACCTCAAGTGTCGGCATAATTTTCCTCTACATAGAAATTATATGAACAATTATATTTACGTATAAGCATGTATATATCTCACAAATCATTGTTTATCATGGTCTAATCGCTTATCAAAGTGAATCCTTTGACCCAACGATCCTCCCCATTAACAAACATCCCTCCCAGTAACCTTTGTGGAAATGCAGAGGCAAACACGGTCTCCAAATAGCAAAGGTTACACACTAACATTCCTTCCCTCAATCCCACCTGACTACAAGGACGTGGCCGGCGCCGTTATTGACCTTGTATAAATAGAGGCACTGAATTATGCACACTGAAGAAGATTATGGCCAATCCCAGCTGAACTTCTAGTTGATTCTTTGTGCATTTTCACTGACTTCGGTCAATCACGGAATAGCAACCATTGATATGTGTAGTCAGTCTAAGCTAAGCCAAGCTAAAGCATCTGTTTCCTATCAAGATTCTATGGTAAAAATTAAAAAAAAATAATAAAAATTGTGGAATGTAAAATTTAAGTTTTATTTTTGATTTTTTTATGAGAAAACATAAAATATTTTATCAGTGTATATTTTTTTCTTATAGTCTTAACGGGTCTCTACAACTTCTTCACAGAATATTTTCTCTAAAATCAACAGTTTCAGATCAATTTTTTCTATGGAAAACACTTATTCTATCAGTGGCGCGGGAAGTGGGTAGGACAGGTAGGACATTTTGAATCCTACCCACGATTCAACGAAAAAAATACAAGGTCAGCAAAAAGCTTAAAAAATAAAGTAAATAATTTATTATCTGTTTGATATACACATTCCTAGAAGTAGGAGAATTATCAGAAGGTTATTGAAGAATCTTTGGATGATTATACTTGTTATACACTGCATGAGTGTGACAATGCTTGCGATTCACAGCATTGCTGAGTCTTCTGACGATTTTCAGAGCATTTCCTAAAGAACTCCCACAGCACACTTTCCAGAAGTTCTTAATTTCTGAAAAATGATTTGATCAAACTCCTACTAATATAATGTGATATGGGGCCCAGATAGCCGTAGCGGTAAACGCGCAGCTATTCAGCATGACCATGCTGAGGGTCGTGGGTTCGAGTCCCACTGGTCGAGGATCTTTTCGTAATGGAAATTTTCTCGATTCCCAGGGCATAGAGTATCTTTGTACCTGAAACACTGTATATATGCAAAAATGGTCAAACGGCAAAGAAAGCTCTCAGTTAATAACTGTGGAAGTGCTCATAAGAATACTAATCTGTGAAGCAGGCTTTGTCCCAGTTGGGACATAACGCCAGAAAGAAAAAGAATTGTGTGACATGATTCATAGAGCAGATTATGACGTCTTTATGAAGGATTTTGTTTGCAGTATTGATGAAGATATGCCTGCAAAATATTTGATGGAGTATCTGCGTAATGAAACATTTTCATGAAGCATCTTTAGTTTCTCCAGAAAACATTTACGATTTGCCGGGTCACTTCGGTGCAAAGATAAAAAAATCTACACAAATTCACAGAATTTTTGCTGTTCAACTATTTGCTATCTATAAAAATGAAAGATGAAATCAGAACAACCTCACTGGTATTCTCTGTTTTTGTCATTTTTTTAATGAGATTGATTTAAGAAGGATATAAATATAAAGATAAACAAATTTCTTTACCAACTCTTCCAGAAATTCTTTCAACGATTTTCAAAGTATGCTTAGCAGATTTTCTCCAGAATTTGCTCCAAGAGATCCTTGAGAACTCAAAAGCTCCAGTAATTTCTTCAGGTATTACTTCGATTTTTTTTTCCAAAACTATCTTAGAATTTTCCCCAGATATTTTCATGAAACACTGCAAGAATTCCCAGATATACACATTTTTTTGAGGAGTTCTTTTTTTTTAGGAAGTTTTCCAGCATTTCATTTCCTGCAGTTCTACCAAAAATTTCATAAAAAAGTTGCCTTGTAATCTTCGGAAGTTTATTACAGTTTTCACACCAGTTTATACTACATCATTTTTTCCAACAATTCATCTGATCATTCATAAACAAATTTCTATAGAGATTCTGTCAAATGCTTTTCAATAAATTTCTTCAGAAAATCCTGTGGAATACTTCCATGAGCTTTGATTTTGTTTTCGATTATCTTAGCAAGTTATCTAGGGGATCTTCCCAATCTTCCTCAAGACTATAACTCCTTCAGAGATTCTTGTCCATTAAGGGTGACTTTAAAACTTACGCAAGTTTTATCAGAGGTTACTCTGGGATTTTCTTTAAAAAATACACCACGGACTTATTTTTCAGAAAAATTTCCTTGGCATTTTCCTGGAGACATTCCTGGCTGAATTCCAAAAACAAAATCAAAGCTTACTTCAGAAAACCTCTAAGAATTGCTGAAGGAACTTCTGTGGAATAAAATTTCTAAGAAGGAATATCTGGAGCGATTGTTGAAGGAAATCGCTGAATGAAATCTTATATAAATCCTAAAAGACAATTTTAAAGGAATTCCCTGGAATTTCTGGAGAAATTATTGATTGAATTTAAGAAGAAGTTTTGACCAGAAATCTTGGAGGATGTCCCAGAAAAATCGATGGATAACATATTGGAGAAGCAAGGTAGGTTTTGAAAAACACTACAGTTTTTCCGGCAATGTTTCATTCTACACAAATTGCATGGGATTTGAAAAAAAAAACCGGTCTTCTAAGAATAATGTTATTTTTCTGTTGAGCGGAAAAATCATTTGAAAATAAGGAATGTATTGCAAGAACGCTTTGAAACAGTTGAATTTTCTCAACTCAAAACCGATCAACAAGTAACTTAAACCCCTTGGGTTTGAGCTCCTTAAATATAGTAACTTTGAATTTCCAGTCCACGATTAAAATGTTTCTTAGCTTCTGCGTGCACAACATATTTGCCAACGTTTGTCCTACCCATGGTTTCGAACTTGGACGCGCCTCTGTATTTTACCATACCAAAAACATGTGCAAAATTCTATCCGAATTGAAGACCATCGAGCACGATTTTTTTTTCGACTTATTCTGGATGGAATTCGTCATGAGCAATTTTATAACGAAATTGATAGTATTCGTAGTGCAGAACAGACAAATACTCGCATGAGAATAAAGTTACAGCATGTAGAAATTTGTAGCACGTTCTAAAAACATTCACAATGTTGAAATTTGCTAATGAAAAATCATTCTTTCATAATAAATCTTCGAGCTGTTTAGTAGAATACCTATAAGTAGATGAAAAAAACGAATTTAGTACTATACCGTTTAAGTCGAGTCTGAAGACGGCCTTACAGTTGAGGTCGAAATACGCGTATCTGTCAAAGGATACAAACTCTAGTGGAATTAAATGGTATAGTACTAAATTCGGTTTTTTCATCTACTCATTCTTTTATGCTTTTTGCTGTCAATTGATAACTTCTCCAAAGCAACACAACCAGTTCCTCCAACTTTAACCATTGTCATTCCACAGATGGAAAGTGTTGTCAGTTCATGGCGATGATCATATCACATCACTCTCCCAACCTGTCAATCGATTGTTCAAAACATGTGTATAACTGTGTAAATTTATGTGCTACGTTTGGGAGTTCTACCCATCCGTCCATCACAGGCATTAGCATATTTCCGCGGGTTAACACGTGTTAATCGCATCCTAATCAGCCCAATCAAAAGTCCATGTCCAAAGTCACGACTCACTCACGACGACGATCAAATCCGTCGAAATCAGCTGAATCACGATTCGAACACCGGCGCGAGTAATCCGAACTCCGTTTCGTTCACATTTATGAATGAATGAATGGATAGATGGACACTGCGCGGATTCCGAACCGTCACTCCATCGACGTGATAACAAATGTGTCAAGATTTTCGACCTACAGCCCCCTCCTGGTTGCAGTGAAATACGAAAAGACGCGAGTCTTGATTGAGTTATGATTCATATCGCTGTCGGCTGGGTGGTAAGCTGAACTACGATGACCGCAGCCAAGCACACCGTTTAGAAAACACAATATTTAACAACAAAACGGTCGTCGAGAGAAAAGCGGGGATTATGGCCAACGTTTTGGAATAAAATTTCACATTATCGATTCACAAGTAGTAAATTATGCAAATGGCAATGCGATTGGGGGATCAGCTTCCAGCTGGATTTAATCCTCTCCGGCCGGTCTCGAACGAAGACGACGACGAGAGGCACATGGAAGCAGAAATAGCAGCAGCAGTCGTCAAACCAGACACGGAGGCATATCAGGGTCGTTATTATCTCTGATTAATTTGTACATTCATTAATTCCTTGATCCGGTGGATGGACAGAAGTCTACAAAAATTGTTTTGTTTAGTCAACTCATTCGTTGGATCTGTCGGTTGCGGACCTGAATGAGTGCTGACAATGAGTGTGTGTGTGTGTGTGAGTGCAATCAACAGTGTCGGACCGAGAGCTCATAAATAATCTCCGTCACCATAGCGACGACGAGCTATGAAACTGTCAATACCTGACCGAGTCCCTGGCGGGATTGTTGTTACATACAAGAACTGTCACACGCAATGACAATGTGGGGTACACGATGGAATACAGAGAGAGGGATGTGGTGAGAAGGGACCCCTGCCGTGACTGTTTCGATTCCAGTCGAGGGCTGCTTTATTGGACTTAAACATACAAAACACCAAGACTTCGTTGTCGTTGTCCAGTCAGTCAGCATTCCATGGACTGCGTTTTGTTGCATAGCACACGAAAACCCATTCAGAACCCTGCGGCAGATTTCCACCGGGGTGATCTAAGCCCCGATCCACGGGGGGTGTGCATCGTATCATGGTTCGTCTCGTTGCTTCGCTTCGGGGTTAGTTAGTGATTTCAAGATGTTCCACCAGCAACCGGGCTAAGGACGGACAGCGGTGAATCGTAAAAATTAACACTTTGCTCTGGGCGGTTCGAGTGGGCTTGCTGGAGCTGAGCGGGTTGCAAGGGCTGATACAGCCCGGGGGCTGAGGTGTGCTTATGGTAATTATTTATCGCAGCGATATTAATTTTGAAGTTGTGAAAGGTTCGTCACTTACTGCCTACGCGAATGAAAACCGGTGCAGTCACTCGAAGTGGTTGCCTTTAGGGGCTTTGATTGGTTTTACGCGCGCGATGCGGTAGACTGCCGTATTGCTATTAAAGGTGTTGAAATCGATCGGTGCACGTAAAGAGGCGGAGGAGATTGTAATTTCATGAAGAATATTTATTTCGATGAAATCTCTTTAGGTTGTTCATAACTCACTATTATGTCACATTCGCGGATCGTAACCCTGATCTACAAAAATGGTTGATAACACCTATTTTCCAATGTGCAATTTGTGTAAATGCTTAGGTTCGTAGGAATAGATTCTTCGCTTTGAAAATATTTGGAAGTTTTAGAATAATTTTGGATAAGTTTACTTGAATGCTAGAGCTGTTCAACAAATCACTGGCAATATTCCCCAAATATTTGGCAGAGGAATAATAAGTGGAATTCTTAAAGAATTCCTTGGGAAATATCTTGAAGAACTCTGGAAGATAACTAGAAAATTATTAAAAAGAAAAACCCTTAATAATGCCATGGAAAAAATGTTCTAAGAATGCTTGCTGAAGTGTCTCAAGGACATCATTTTTTTTTAAACACAAGAGAAACCTCTGAAGAACTTTGAAGAAATCCTTGGAGAAATCTTTAATAAAATTCCTGTTGGAATACCTGCACAACTACCAGATGAGTTCATGGATAAATCTCTGAAGTATAAAATTCTTGTACAACAATCTGGAGAATCCCAAAAGTTTACAGAAATTTACAGGTAAATTGCAGACAAAACCAATGTGAGTGGCAGGAGTTATTAAATCAGGATTTCCCAACGGAGGTCCGCGAAGACATTGTCACAAGTGTCGTGCCTCTTTATCGATGAATACTCGCTTGCATTAATAATGTTAACCCTGAAAAGTTACTATGTTCAAGAGGTTCAAATGTGAAGGAGTGTAAGCGACAATTTGGTCGGGTTTGAGTTGAGTTCTACTGTTTCCAAACGTCATAACGATATTTTCAGGCGATTTTTCCGCTCAACAAAAAAAAAAAAACAAAAAAAAAATCTTAGAAGACTGGCTTGTTTTTTTGATTTTCATACAATTTGTATACAATAATAATGTTGAAAAAACTTTAAAGTAGATTTTCTCCAAACTAGTTCTTCGTCATTGACACCCTTTTGCTTCTAACGCCATCATTTTCATGACATTATGACAAGTATTAGTGTATGTGTTTTTCATGATTTTCTCTAGGAATATCATCAGAAATTTATTCAAGTATTTGCCCAAATGTTCTGAAATTACTCCGAAGGAATTTCTTCACTTATTTTCCTAGGAAATTTCTCCAAGAATTTGGTTTAGGATACCCTCAGAATTCAATCTGGGGTTTTCCGAGGAGAATGGAGTGGAGTTCTCCAAAGATTGTTTTAGAAATCACCTGGATTCCTCCAAAAATTCTTTGGGAAATTTTTATAGAAAGTTCTAACTTCTCCAAGATTTTATTTAGTGATTTATCCATCAATTTCCATGAGCATATTCCAATATTCCCAAAAACGTCTTCTAAAATCAAATCAATAACTTCTCCAGAAATTTCTGGTGGTTTTCTTTAAAATTGTCTTTCAAGGTTTATACGAGATTTCAACTAGGAATGTCTCTAAAGATACCGTCAGCAATTGCACCAAAGATTCCTTCTACATTTCTACAGAAATTCTTCCAGTGATTATATAAGATTTTCTCAAATAAGCCATAACAGTTTTTTTTTTCGGGGAAATGCCAGGGAAACTTTTCTGAGAAATAAATCCGTGAGATGTTTTCAAAGAAAATCCTAGAGTAACCTCTGATAAAAATGTGGGTAAGCTTTAAAGTCACCCTTAGTCGTCGATAATCATTTGTCAGTCAATCATCTTCAAGCATAGCTCGTCCGAAGAAAATGACAGCTTTTAATAATTGTGCCTTCAAGGACAGCTGCCTATAAAATTACTATATATTTTCCCACAGAAGACTACCAATGCCTCTTGTCGAAAATAGTGCATATTTGGGATGAGCATCAGACTCAAAAATCGAAATCTCTGTCATCTTCGAGAGTTTTAAAGTAACTCTTTATGAACAAGGAACCCTGAAAGAACTCTTGGGCTCTTGAGCAGGTTTCAGAAGATTTCCTAGATAAATTAATAAGATAATCGAAAAAAAAAATCAATCTAATCTTGGGATAGAATTTTGCATGATTTTATAAAGAAATTTCTCGAAAAACATTGGATAGAATCTTTATAGAAATGTGTGTAGGAAATATCAGAGAAATTATCGGAAAAATTGCTGGCGTGAGAACTTAAATGAACTTTTGAAGGTTGCATGGGAAATTTCCGAGAACCTTTTAGGGAAATTTTTGGCAGAACTGCAGAAATGAAATGTTGGCAAAATCCCAAGTCCCAAGAAAAAAATGTTTGAAGAACCCTTTATGGAATTTTGGATTTCTGGAAGGAAACGTGGATGAATTCTTGAAGAACAGGCAGGGGCTATTTTTTTTTCGAACACTCTAGATTAAACCTTTGTGGGCATCCTTGAAAGAAATTCTGCTGAAATCTTTGGAAGATCTCCTAGGTTAACATCTGGAGAATTCGGTTGAAGGATTAGTGAAAAAATATCTGGAGGAAGTACATGCATAGCTTTAGAAAAAAAAAATCAAAGTAATACCGAACCCCTTTTTAATCTTATTAAAGCAATTTTATAGAACAAATTTTCCAAAACCTGTAACAAACTGCTTGCTTCACCAGCCAGTTCTAATTTCTTCACCTATATTTAGATAACATTTGGATAAACAGACATTATTCAGGGTTGGCCGTAGGCATTTTTAAGAAACCATACATTGATTCATTCAGAAATGCCAGAGGATTGTTACATTTGTTTTTACGGTGTTGCTTGCTTTCTATTCCTGAATATACATCTTTGCGAAATTCCAGGGTTTTTTTCGGCAATTCCTGCAAGTTTAGGACACTTTGTCCCCAGCTTCGTGACCAGAAACTCTTCATTCACTCTTTCAACGCATTGGCGGAATTTCCTTGAATCTATCAGCACGATTTTTGGTGAAATTTTAAAATGATAACAGCAGTATTGAGTAATGATCGATTCCGGTGTAAATTCTGACAAAGTTTTCTCAGAAATTTCCAATTGTTGCTGGTTGGCTCATAAGATAATGAGAATCTTACCTATAATATGAATAGCAGCTATCGGAGCTGATTCTAAGTGAGGATAATCTAACTAAATAATAAAAAATAAAAAAATCTGCCGAAACCTTGTTGGATGTGCAATACCCTTTGGAAAAGTTTTGCAGCACATTTGGCATTAGTTTTTTTTTTCACCCTACGTTATGTAGGTTAATCATGGACCGTGTATCAAACAAAATGGTCACAATAAGGGATTTTAAATAACTTAAAACTTTGTGTTCGAATTTCGAGATCCAGGTTGTTTTGTATGAACAACGACCAATGTGTATTTTGTTCTGTTCAGAACTGTACTTTTGACTCCTGGCATAATTTTGACAGAAGTTTTCCAGAGTTTCATAGCAGAACTCTTGTATTATCTGTGGTGGATTGCCAAAGCATTTTTTGTTGGGTTTCTGCTGTGCATATCTGTAGATTTATTCTGAGATTTTTGACAATTTGTACAAGCTTCAGAGTCATTACGTTCGATCCTCAATTTTAATTTAATTAAAATTTTTTGGGTTATATGGTCATCAATTTTCAGGGTCCGCAAATTGTTTGTGAAACTTCAAAGGGGACACCAACTGCAAAAAGATTGGGAACCACTCTTCTAAATAAGGACAAGAGGAATAATTTAAGGTACTCGGAATTCAGAAAACCACTCATTTCATCTCATACCTTTGAATAAATTGATAATTTACATTGCTTTGTTTGGTATATCAAACTGCAGTTTGAAAGCTCTGATTTTCAAAAAAAAAACAACATCTCTCAAAAAGATTACAGTTAACTCTCCCTTACTCGATATTCTGTATCTCGATATTTCCCTAACTCGATGGAATGAGCGGTCCCTTCAATCTAGCTTGCTTCGATACCTCTGTAAGTCGATACCTCTCTAACTCGATGTTCCCTAACTCGATGCGATCTGTTCGAGTTTTCCATGTGAGCTTACCTCTCTAACTCGATATTTTCATGAAAAGTTTCAAATGTCCTTCAAATGTTTATACATTTTATGAATATGAATAGTATGATAAAATTGATAGTAAAATTAAGGTTTACTACCCATTTCTGGGTGATTGAATTTTCATTTTTTTTTTTCAGGCCATTGGAAAAGTACCACATAGGTAAATATGACAAAATGGTACTCTTTGTCACGCTAAAATCACTGTTTTGAATATATTTTGTCAAAATAATGAAAAGTTTAAAATTTGAAAAATATGTGTTCTGTATACCTCCCTAACTCGATGGTCCATTCAATATCGAGTTAGGGAGAGATGACTGTTGTTGTTTTTTGAGTTAATAAAAAAAACTTTCGTTTTGTGTCTCTTTGAGAAAGATTTCCAATGGAAATCACTCAAAGGGGTTTTTGCCTCTTTCAAAATTTTAGTAACAAATAAATAATAAATAAATAAATAATAAAAAAAACTTTGAATTTATTCAATTCTCAGTCCTAAATCAATCAGTCTTTCAAAATAATCCGCTTGCAATATCCAGCATCCTCCCGGAATGCTATGTTTCTATCTGAACAACCTAATGAACGAGTAGTTTCTACAATATATGCAATCCTTTTTACATATCAGAAGTTCGGATTTCTACGAAAACCAAAAATTAGAATCAATATTTCAACAGCTCAAGAATCCATCATTCAAATATCATCAATCATCGAAAATAAAAATTAAATTGTTTTGGTTCAATAGGATCCTAAATTCTCGATAAAATCTTGTTTTTATCAAATAACACGATAAAGCGTGTTCTTGTTACTACTTTGGTCAAATCTTACCGCTCAATTAACGGCTATATCATACGTAAACTTTGCTTTAAAAAATGGTTCCAGCTTTAAACCTTGACGCTTTTTCTCATGTTTGATGTTCACTGAATCAACAAAAACGACACAGATGTTCAACTTTTTAGCACTAGGGTTGTTCTTCTCTGACATTTCGGAAGGGACAAAATGCACACAAAACATGAGTTCAAACTAAGGGATGTAGCAAAATCTCAAAAATCGGAAAAAAATGGATTTAAACAAACGAAAAACATCAATCAACCACTTTACAGATGGCAAGTCCAATGTAATGATCGATTGTTATGAACATTGCATCGATTTTGAGCAACAAAATACTGATTTTGACAAGTTGTAAAACGATGACTAATGGAACGATTCCAAGTAAGCATCAAACACTCAATGCTTCATATCAGCGAAATACAGTGGGACTCCGTTTTTGGCAACACGATCGAAATTTTCAGTTGGCAAAAACGGGACCGTGCCCAGATCGGAACCCATTTTTTCTGTTTCTATTTTTCAATAATTGATCACTAAGACGTCTCTGCCATTACCTTATCCTTACTGAACCATAACCAGCCTTCTAAACGATCACTTCGAAGTAGATGATCGTATGGCAGAACTATTCTGTGAGGGTATACAGGCGTAGTGTTGTTTCATTATATGATGTTTCGCTTTCTTTTCAATAAATAAATATTTTAAGCCATGCTTTGCTAGCTTGAACAGTTTAATTTGTAAGTACCTATAGTTCATGTAAAATGAAAAATCAAAAATCGCATAAATAATCCTTATCCACAAATTTTTCATGAAAATATGGTCCTGTACTGCTGTACGTAAATAATGAATGAACCCTGGATGAATTTCTGAAAAAAAAAAAAACAATGGAGGAATCTCAAACAGAATTTCATTTAGATTTCTAGAGAAATTTGTTAAGGGAATTCAGAAAGGATTACTAAACCACTAGAATTATGAATAATAATATGATTTTACAGGAATTTATTACATAATTGGGCATTTGTTTAATGAATAAAATCTAAAGAAATGCGGTAAGATTTATGGCTCCTTAAAGAGATTAAATTTGACAACACGACATTTTAGTATTGACACGAAAATAAAACTTTTTAAATCTTTAATTTTACCACATTTTCTTTACGGTGATTTCATTTTTTCGAATGCGTTAGCTTCTTCAATCGATAAAATGAGGTTAGCTTTGAATGCTTGTATAAGATATGTGTATAAATTACCTAGGTTTTCCAGAGTGTCTCATCTACACAAAGATCTAATAGGCTGTAACTTTTCAAATTTCTACAAGGTTAGAGCTTGTGTCATCTTATTCAAACTAATACGGTCTAGAAAGCCTGAATATTTGTTCACTCAATTGAACCCAATGCGAAGCGATAGAAATCGTAACTATCTTATCCCACAGCATCAATCTGCTTATTACAGCCAATCACTGTTCGCACGAGGCGTTGTGTACTGGAACCAGTTACCACTCAGTATTAAAACTAATGTTTCATTATTTAATTTTAAAAGGGACCTTAAACAGCATTTGGCAGAGTAGGATGCAAAAAGATTAGGAAATGCAAAAGAACATGAAATCAATATATACACAGTAGGGACCCGAATTTATCAGCCCCTCGATGAATTTTAGTCTGACAAAATGGGGAACCTGACAAAATCGGGTCATTTTATTTTGTTCCTGTTTTTCAAATTTTGAGGCATTGCCATTGCCTCTTCTGACTACTCCCATGCGTGCATGACATCAATCATCATCATTAACTTCAATATAAACGTGGTAAAACATGACGATTACAATTTTTTGACAAATTTAAAACAGGCTGACAAAATCGGGTCAAAAAGCTGACAAAATCGGGGGTAGACAAAATCGGGTCAGTACTGTATACCATCATAATATACCTTGTATAGCGGTTAAAAGGGCTTTCAGCCTTATGTGATTCGAATCTACAAAATAAATAAATAAATCACGGCAGAGTATTTTTTTTTTTTAATTTCTTGCATGAATCGCTGGAATTCCTAATGGTATATTTGAAAGGATTATTAGATGATTTTTACAGAGATTCATCCGCAAGAAAACTAAGAAAATGGAAGGAAAACCATTTTCTTACTGTTCTTGTGGATAACTCTTGTTCAAATCTAGGACTGTCAGCTGAAATATCTGGAGAACCTGAAATTCCTGGATTATTTTAGACACAAGACAGGTAAAGTCCAGCCAGAATGCCAGAGCAATTATTTCTTTCTTTAAAATGAAATAATCTATGGTAAATTTTCTGGAATAGTTTTGAAGAAATCTACAGAAGAATCTCAGAATTTTTTTTAAGATTTCTTGAAAACCCCTTCCCAGAAGAACATTATAAATACTCCCAGAAAGGGTCTATGGAGAAACTCTTCAGTAAACTCCTGGATTGATTTGATGATTTGATGGACTGGAAGGTATTAATAGGTTTTGAATGTGAGTTTTCTGCAGACAAACTATACAAAATCTGTAAAGCACTGGTTTCTATTAAACCGGCAGACTAAAGTGGGCTCGCCACTCAGTGTTAAGCCTGTGAAAAAGTGTTGAAAATCCAATAGAGACAGGTCAATTCAAGAATATCTGTTAAATAATGGCTCCGAAATAAACAAAATTATAGGTTCTCATACGATTAATTTGAATGCAGCAGTTTTTGCGTGTTTCTACTGTTATGATATACATCGAGAAAATAAAGTACTCAAAAGTACTCAAAAGTGATTTTATTCCACTCAATTCCGAGGGTTCGTGCGTTAACCTAATTTTGAGTTGGTGGGGTAGAAGTTGTTTTCATTTACAGCCATGCGAAAAAATACCTACTTACTAAGTTCTTTTCACTCAACCGGCAGATCAAATAACTCAACTTCCAGTACTATACTAAATTTGAGGTAACGCACTAAGGCTCGGTGTTTGGGTTGTTTTGCTCTTCGCTCTTTGACGAAAATAGAAGGAGCGAAAGAAATAGGAATAGAAAAATAACTCAAAATTAGGTTAAAAAATTCTCAAATATGGGTATGAATAAAATCTGGTATCGCTATGCTGAAAATAGTCAAGTTTCGTTCAGTGAGTAGTCTAGTTAATGTACTTATCGCACACTAGCACAACCTCTCTCAAACAAAAACCGTTCTCGGCTTCCATTTTCGTTCGATCCCATCGAAGTAATCCGTCAAATCCCACCCATATCGAGCAGCACCGATCGCTCTCAGAAGGCCATGAAACAATCACCCGGACTCCGCGGATTCGTTCCACAGCGCGAATGATGGTGCCTGCTTCGTTCGATCCCCATTCTCAACGTCTGGTTGTCCGCGAGTGTGGGTAATTCTTTTATCGCTTTATTGACACTACCGAGTCGAACCCGATCGCGCAATGAGCGTCCATGACGACGACGACGATGGCGATCCGAAACACAGCCGATCGCAATCCCATCAATAAACCGATAAAGCGATAATTCCGCACTGGCTTCCCGAAATCGTTGGTCGACGACGTTGTCGTTGTGTCATCGTCTCGCTCGCTACAGATTCGTTTCGCCCACCGGCCGGCCGTCCGGCAGGCAATCGAGTCAACCGAAGAATTCAGAGGCTTAAACGGCCTCATCGCGATCGATTATGATCGATCGTAAAAATTCAATTCATACACGAAACTTGTTCAGGTTCACAATGGAAGACTCCCGAATCTTCGTCATGAACGTCGTCCTCGATCGGGAATTAGGGAAATGTGCTGTCACGGGAACGACGAAGCTTGACTCGGTTGGCGAGGACGGCGCGGTGCAGTTCGACGATTTGTAGTTGGACGCGCATTCAATGTCTGTCGTCTACCTTTGTGAATTGAACGCGGAGAGAAGTTTTTTTTTTATTGCAGTCAATTGAATAAATTATGCCGATGGGAAATGCTAATGAATTCATTTCTTGTACGCGAGCGAGTTGGGTACGTCTTGCTGACTTGGTTAGTTGCAGGATCAAGGTGTGTGCGTGCCTTTGCAGTGTGAGGTCTTAAATGGCTCAATTTTTTTGGACTGTCAGTTAGCGTTGGATTACGGGGCAGCTGGAATCGAGTTAGGTGAATGTCATAAGGGGGATGTTGAGAGTGAAACGGGGTGGAAAGGATGATCATGGAGTGTGGTCAATTGTGGTAGTTTGTAATACTGAATTGATCACTTTGTAGGAACCACTGGCCTTAATAATTTAATAACAATGTAAGACTTCACATATAAGAATGTCTTGTTCTATATTTTTGCATGTTTCTAGATTAATATCTTTTTTAGATATTAACTATTATTAGATAGAGAGCAATCAGATTTTGAGAATTACCCGTATTACGCCAGGAACAAACGAAATAAATTTTTGTTTGCAAATGTTTTCCGGCCATTCCAAGTGATATTCTATATTTCTTCTCATGTTCGTACAAAAATTATAAAAGTCATATCAAATGTCACCTCCGTGGAATACTGAGTGTCGTTTCTGCTGATAGAAGGGATCTTCCTCAATCATGCTATCGAAGGAGAGCCACAAAGAGAGAGATGATAAAACTTTTTTTTTCTCGCTAATTTACCTTTGGAGTAGGTGTTCCACTTCTCTACCGAATAACCAGCAGTTAGTTGTTGAGCTACGAAATAAACTCTGTCCAATGAAGATATGATCTCAAGATTACCACAAAATCAGATGCAGCCAAGTTATAACCAGAATAAAGCCTCTTTTAAACCTCCATGCGGATAAATCACGCTACCTCACGCGCTACAGTATCCATAATTGGATCAACACGCTACGGAACACCCGCTAGCGCACCGCGCGGATTGTGTACCAACCGGTTGTGTTAGATCTCTATCGAAAGCAGATCAAATTTTTATGCAACTCTTGTTCGAAGCAAAATTTGCTGCTCCTGTTGACAGCTGACACCCGGTAGATTGATGACCTTCCTTGTACCTATTTACGATTCAACACACTGTCGGTTGGCCGGTACCGGCGAAGACGACGACGACGACCTGCTAATGATCGTTTTGCATGTTGGCGTCGGTTCGGTTGTTGTATGTCGCACAGAGCGCTCTAATGTCACGTGTGTTTTGGTGGGGAAGGTGGGAGCAGAAGGGTTCCCTCGATTGGCAGTCATTTGATTGTTGAATTTAGTCATTTGTATTTGCTTGTGGGGGCTGATTTTTTGCATTAACGGCCTCATTTCTCCGTCTCACACGGCGGCAGCTCCAGCACAACTCGGCAGTCAATGGTGCTGACAATTTTATCGCCCAGGTGATTATGTGCGATAAATAACGATAATGTTCTAATTGTGAGGCGAACGTGTGGGAGGCCATTGCGGAGAATAATCAGCAAGTGATGGAAAAAGTTTTTCCGTTAATAGATGCCTGGTGTGTATTTAGCACGGGCAAAAGGTAGAGCTGGTCGTAAAAAGCGCGCCGGGAAACGGTTGCTAATGATTTGGGTGATTTTCGATGTGCCTCTGGTTGTGAAAGCAAGCGATATCGAATAATGGACGAGGTTTTTCCACCAGAAATTTTACAGAAATACTAACAAAAAATCCAGCAAATTCTTTCAGCAATAGGAACCAAAAGCCCTGTCCCAATTTTAGAACTAAGCGCTTAAGTTTTAGCCAAACACACATGTTTACTCATTTTCCAAATGTTTTTTGTTGGTTGAAGTCCAAAAATATTTTCACGGTTTTTGAGATTTTGTCACACCTCTCAGTTTAAACTCAAAATTTGGGTGTATTTTGTTTTCCGTGTCTCTTCCGAAATGTCAGATAGAAACAACCCCAGTGTTAAAACTAAACCCCTGAGACAAACGTCGACTAGGTGAACGTCAAAGTTTAAATATGATATAGCCGGTATTTGAGCGGAAAAAATTGCTAAAGTTGTTGCAAGAACATGCTCTTTTGTATTATTAAATAGAAACAAGATCTCATTAAACATTTTAGAACCCTATCATTACAAGCATTTTTGTAAATTTCTCCATAGGTTCCACTTGGAATTATTCCAACGTTTATAGTAAAGATTGCATCAATAATAAAGATTGAATTATAGAAATAAAAAGACTGAGAGATTCTTTGAAATATTGCATCAAGAATCTTTGCCAAATGTCTTAAAATGCATTTCTCGATGTTTGTGCAATCATTCCACAAAATTATCGCATGAAATTACAATTTAATTAGTTTAGGAGTTTCTTCATTTGTTTTTCTACAAATTCTTCAGATTCCTACTAGGATTTCTATGAAAACTCTTCTAAAAATGCTTCCAAGAGTTTCTCCAAAATTTTTCATGAAGCATGGATTCTTCTAGAAATTTGCTCACAAGTTCAAATTTATTCTGAGTTATTCTTAAAGTTCTCTGTCTGTTATGCAGAGTTCTATCTACGAGTTTCTCAAGGATTCCTCCATTAAAAGATGCAAGAAAGGAATCCTTTGTGGAATTTGTTTCCGGTTTTCTTTGACACACTTATCTAAAAATGTGTCCGCGATAGTCTCCAGGAATACATCGTCCAAAAGGGTCCCAAAGTTCTGATCCAGCTTCAGTACCGAACGCTTAGGTTTAGGCTAGTGGTCCTTTATAAGAGAGATTCGCGGAAGCTGACATTTCTGTCAAAGTGTGAGCCAATCGAGTAGCGAGAGCTGTCAAAGCGTGAGCCAAACGAACATGTGTTATGTATGTTTTGAACATTTCTTGAAGAGTAATGTAATCCGCTTGATATAATTTCGATGAACGTTGTTTCGCATAGAGCAAAATATATGAAATATTATTCTTTTTTGAATGTTTGTCAATGCGATATTGATTTTTGTGCTGTTAATTTGTTTGGAAAGGTAGCCCAAAGATCTAAAACGAAACAAAATAAACTCTTCAGCAATGAGGAAGTCATGTCCGTGTTGCAATATTATTCTCGACGCCAAGCCAACTCAGCACTGCCGGTTTGTTGCCAAATCATTCCATTTTACTTCCGCTTATCTCTCATATAAAGGATCACTAGTTTAGGCCAGGAACACATTTTCAATAAATTTATAAATGTTTTTGTTGTTTTCAGCCCAAACAACTTTTTTTTCATTTTTTGAGATAATATCACACACCTTGGATTAAACTCAAGTTTTGGGTGTATTTTGTTTTCCGTGTCTCTTCCGAATTGTCAGATAGGAACAACCGCAGTGTAAAATATTATAATCCCTGTGGCGTTTCTGTCGACAAAGTAACGTCAAGCATGATCAAATTGTCAAGTTTCAAAATTGAACCCATTTTCAAAATAAAGGTTTAGATATTGAGTAGATGAAAACCCGAATTTAGTACTATATTATTTACTATGTACTAGAGTTTATATATTATATAGCCATTATTTGAGCGGGAAAATTTTCCAAAGTAGTAGCAAAGGCACACTCTATTGTATTATTGTATCATTTTTTTTCAATGTACTCAATTTTACCGAAAATTTTAGGACCCTATTTTTTCGCGAACTTGTCCAGAAATTTCATAAGGGGTAGTTAACAAATTACAGTCACGCTCCAAAGTGTGAGGAGATCAAGCATAGCGGAGGAGGAAGTTAAAAATGTGCCAATTTAGCGTGTTATAATTCATTATTTAAGGTTTCCTATCAAGAGTTTCTCATACATTTTTTCAGACTTTAGTTCCCTGAAGAATATTTGTAAAACGATACTTCTTCCGGGATTTCAACAAAACGTTTCATACTGATTCATAAAATATTTAGTTCTATAGTTCTTCTTGCATTTTTGAGAATTCATTGAGGTAATAAGCCAGTTTTATTCTGCAAGAATTCCTCTAGAAATCCCATCAACGTGTGTTCCACATATTCTTCAAGAAAACTAGAAATGATTTATTGAGTGCTAAAAGAAGAATTTGTGTAAAAATTTCTACAAACAACCTATCTTCAAGAATTCCTAGAGAAATTTCTCCATAATCTTCCTAATGAACTCGACGTGTTCTCAGAAACTCGTATAGAAATGTCTGAGAATTATTATGGGTTCATCTTGGAATTCACCCGCGTATTACTCCAAGAAATTCTTCCAAAAAGCTTTTTCGTATTTCGCTAGAATTTTACCCAAGGTTATCTCTTTGAATTCCTCCAGGGACTTTAACGAAGAACAACTGTGATTTTCGAAGGCCTAAAATTGTATTCTTTTGGAAGATTAACCAAGATTTTTTTGAGTATTTCGGCAGAACATCATCCTGAAATTCTTGTAAGATTTTTATACTAAATACCTTTTACAATGATGGAATTCTCACAATGATTACTCTTACCTTAAATTTTTAAATTGTGCATGCTTGAGACAACTAGAGAGTAACCTGAAGGAAGTTCGATAAGATTCCAACATGAATTTCTAGAAAAAATCTTAGATATTCTCTGAATTCCTAGAGAAAACCCTGGAATAAACGCCATCTTGTTATTCGTTCCAATATTGGATGATTTTTAAAGAGCAAAATTATCCGGAATCCCTCACTGAATCGGATTTGGATCATCTGACAAAGGGAGAATTAGAAACTAGTTGATTAACTTGACTAAGAAATCCAGAGAAGTCTTACGAATGGACTCAATCAGATATTAATTTGGCAGCTCAAAAAAGAGCATTGAAAAGTGCTACTTTTCAGCACTGTTTCATTTAATAGGAAGAGTAGGCCGTAGTATCAAAGACAAAATAAAGACCTTTGCATTGAATGCCATCTCCGTATAAAAAAATCTAAACAATTCAAGCATTGAGCGTGATGAAAGAGAATTTTTCGTGACGTCACCTATATGTCAAACTTGGGTATTTTTGCAGTACCAAGGGACCAAATGCAGTACTAGAAGTGGTTCCCAAAATGAGCCCGAGTGGGACGAACGTTGTTATATGGTCCATTTTGTAATCAAAAGGTAGGCTGATATGCAACGTCATTGCGAAAGTAGCATAGACGAAATAACATGGAGGTGGTTCTTTGGAGTTACTCAAAATTTGATTGCACAAAAGGTAATAGACCAAATCCAGAATGTCGTGGTAAGTGCACTGTGATCTGTCAAACCTTTTGCAATACCAAGGAACCAAATGCAGTACTAGAATCGATTCTTTTCTGATAGTAGATCAAGCAACAAGCTGCATAATGATGATTTTTACAGCACGAGTCGCACATTTATCCAACAAGGCTTGCTGACAATGCACAAGTCATTACAATAAAATAGGCTGTTTCCCGACATATTGGCGTGATGAAAAACAATATTTCAACACTTTCAAAAATCGCTTGAGGATTTTTGGATCCTGGCTAACTTGCATTGGTTTGGAACATTTGACTGTCGATCTTGCTAAAACCTGGCTCAAATAGAGCCAAATCAATGCCGATGAGGTTGAAACTACGGTAATAGTAGCCTTGAAAACCTGTAATTCTATCATGGTGCTCAGCGGCGGCTGTGTTTTTTTACTACTTATTCATTTATTCACAGGTTCAAGTGCCATTAGGCATAACGGAGCCAATTCATCTTTTTAGGAGCGCTAATGGCCGCCACAAGCAACCTCGATTTCTGCTAAGGATCAAGCGTTCTAACGTTTGACTTGGGTCGTTTGGCAGCAAATAGATAAGAACGATCATCAAACTTATCGATAAGCTCTCAAACCTCATACGTCAAATCGTTTGATCCCTACCAGAAAGTGAGTTTATGTGTGGCAGCCATTAGTGCTCGTAAAAAGCTGGATACAATTCTTTTCAATTCCTAATTACTAATGTTGGCGGTTTAGTCGAGGATAGGGATACCAAATATTGTAGGCAAAGATGGGATTAATGATCTTTCCGATAGGATCGACTGTAGAATCAAAACACAAACTAGGCCTTTCACGTGCACTAATGGTCACGATCGAGCTTAGATTCTCTTGGGGTTCAAGCGATCGGATCAGTTTGAGTGTTTTGACAGCTGATCGATTGAAATGAACCAGTTTTGCATCCAATTTCTAAGATTATACATAATCTTCAAAGGCACTAATCTCGCGAAGGAAGCATCAAACAACAGTGCACTTTTTATTTTGGCTTTGAGCACTAACAGAAAGCTTGAAATAAGAAGATGATGAACGTTTGTCTGCCATTTCTCCTCATCTTTATACTCCGAGATGTTTCAACTTAATCATCAAGCTTATCGATCAATTGTCAACTACACTTGTTGGGTGTCAAATGATGTGATCCCTACCGGAAATTGAGCTCAATGGCGACGAACATTGTAGTTCGCGAAATACACCATCTAAAATCAAATTAAAGAGCTACCAAAGCGAATAACAAAACTGCCACTTCATTTTCGACACTGCGACCCGAAAACAAAATCGATATTTCTCCGAACGATCTTGCACGTCAGCCACCAATCGACAGAATAGACAAAAAGCACCCCGAATACCATGTGTGCACACATTTTTTTTTCCACGCTCGCTGCTGTTGTCCGAAAACAACAAATGACATCCCATTTAGCGCTTGTTTTATTGTTTTCCAAACCAAACAGGAGAGGCCTCCCGACTTGCACACGGAAAATTTATGGCCATCAATTTACGTTCTGCGGCCAGTGCCAAATTCGTCCACTGCAACGAGAGAATTTATTTTCAATTTTAAAATTTAATACCCACCGTGCACCGTGGCCGGATTCGATTTTCAATTATTTGTTTTAGTTTTCACGGAGCTCGTCCCTTTTTCTTCGGTTGGGAATTTGGACACATGTGTGTATTTCCCCCTTTTTTTCCTAGTGCGAACTTCAATGCGGGGGTTGTCAGCCAATGCGCGAAAAAAATGGCGACCACCAAAGCTGTCAAAGCGAATACGTGCTTGAACTCGACTCGCTTCGAAAACATTTCGCGCCAAACCTAGCTACCATAAATGTTCCGCTTTTTTCCTGCTGTTTTCGACAAAGCCAAGCCCCATTGACGCTCGTTCATAAATCCAGCATGTCGTTTGTCAGTTTAAATTACGTCGTCCATCGTTTTGATGCATTTTATTGCTCCTCCAGTGTCGCACCCCTCGTCTCCGTCGAGCCGCCATCACGTTCGAATACCAATCAACGTTTAAAACGCAAATCGGTTTTCCATTTCTTCACCGGTTGTGATGCCGGTGCGATTGTAGGAATTACCGAGGGTGTCCCGTTCAACAATGTTACAATTATGAACTTTTCCACCTTAATTCCACGTGATTCTAGAGGAAAGCGAAAGGGTTCTCCGTGTCATGTGTGACGTGGCGTGATCGATCTCAACCGCCTTCTTTGATCGGGCAAATGTCACCGCTCAAAACGAACATTTAAAACAAAAAATCCCAACCATTTTATTTCAATCAAAAAAAAAGCTTCGAAATGCCACCATAATTGAACGGTACTTACCGGAATTAAACCCTTTTTCTGAAAGTTCCCGCCACGCAAATCACCGAAATTACAACCTTCCGATTGCGGGTACACAAAACACCATCATTCAAACATAAATTCCTTCGCAGATGCCATGATTCACAAGAGGTCCCGCCACTCATAGCGAAAAGAGGCAAACGGAAAACGGAACGCCCCATTTTACACAATAACTGTCAAAAATTGAATAGAAAATTAAAAACCTTGGTCGTCGTCGTCTTCGTTGTCAGCGTAAATGACTGCGCTGCGGTTCCGTCTTCCGAGAAACGAACACTCCCAACAGTGACTTCCCCCTTTCTTCCTAGACAAAACGTCAAACACGGCTCACTGTAGAGAGTGTTAGCTACCTGAAGAAAAAAGGAAGTTTGTGTTTGGAAGAGACCATAAATAAATCATTTTTTCTTGATCTTTCTTGCCCGAACCTTCCCTTTTATCGTGTTTATTCTGTTGAAGCGCTACTTTGGCCCTAAGTTTGCGGTTTTTGTGTGACTTTCGGTTCTGAAAGGGCTTCTTAATTAACGTCGTCGTCGTTCCTCGTTCTCGGTCGCAACAATGGCGGACACGCAATGTTTACGAAAGTAAACAAACAGCTGTCAAAATCGATACAAACGAATCGAGAGCGGAGGGTGCGACCACGATTCTAATTAAACAGTGAGAAATCGGTAATAATGTGGAAAATTAAGGACTTACGTTCGATTTAAGAATAAGTGTTTTCTTTTTTTCGAAGGAGCAGCTGCTTCCGAGCATAAAAGATTTTGAATGCATAGGAAATAGGAACATAAAACCAAGCATGAAAATCTGAGTGAGTAACCAGCTCTCCTGTTCCTTAATTCACTTAAAAATCCGTCTCGCTATGCACCTTTTCCTCCTGATTGCAGCCCACACGAAGTGTTTTCAATTACGGCAACTGTCAAAACGGCAAACCACAATCCGTCTGTCTGGACTGCATCGCGGTCACCGCGAACAAAACAAAACTGACAGCAATGAGACAGCGTGCTGTCTGCTGCTCGCAAAGCTTGCCCAAATCACTGCAAACACCTCAAAAGCGCCGCTCCTCGCCTCCTACGATCCTTAGAAGACTCCGGCCAGTGTACCGACTTGTTTACCGGTGCAAAACAATCACATCGCCAAAATGCGACTTTAGTACCCCTCGTTCACTGAAAGTGCATCATAAAGAACAATGGCCGCCACCGACGGGAAAATTGAATTAAATTGAATAAGTCAAAGTGTCAGATCGAAAAGTGCTTAATTTGAGGTTAGATGTGAGAACCGGCACCATCTGTGCGTGGTTGGGCTTTCTTGGGAATTCGGTCTTCCTCCGGGAAGCAGACAGGAAGAAGACTTCTCCTCCAAAGGGAAACATTAGAAAGGTGAGAAAAAATGCACCCCTTGCCAGCTGGTCCTCATACAAACACATCGTTTTTCCGCATTGTAAAAGCAGTTTTCACAACCTGACAGTTTCGGATGCTACCTAACCTCAACTGCAACCGCCGCCCGAGACGGAACACCCAACCCGAGTGTCTCGACGGATTGCCTACACAGCAAAAACAAAATACTCGCTAGATCAGGGATCAAATCCCACTCAAGTTCTACATCTCTTTTGTTAGCTTTTTAAACAGGTTCTATCGATTACTGTGCTTTGATATCATATCCAGTAGTCGACGCCTGGTTTAAAAGGTTTAGAACATTTAATTTTACATCATATTAGCGACAGCACAGATATGCTGCTAATATAACGCGATATTACAATTCATTTTTTTTCGCTGTGCCTTAAATACAAACGATTCCATTCTTTTCGACGTTCGGGTCCCGGCGGAACATGTGTGAGTGCGCTAGCTAATCTGTCAATCATTCGTCGCTCGTCCCGCTCCGGACGGAACATTCATCCAACGAACAAGCGGTTCCCGTTTTCCAATAAGGCAAATTATTATTAGTGTTGGCTTCTTCTCGCAATTAAATTCCAATCATTGTCGACCCACGAAGGGAAACGCAATCCAGCAGTGCCAAACGGGCGCTCGAAACGCGGTCGTAAATTAGATCTATTCACAACAGCCCAGCCGTGATTGTCACGCCTGAAAGGTTCGGATCAGCAGCGCTTTTGTCTTTTTTCAGTCGAAGATTCGTCGGGACACGAGCGCGGAAACTGTGTGGACTTCGGAACGCAGCAGCATCGGGTGTGGACGATCGATATCAAATTTTACGATCTAATTCAGATGATTTTATGACGATGCGCCAGAAAGGTGTTTGCTTACCGGAAAAAAATAGAAGTTTGGATTTATGAGCTGGACCCACGAAGGATGGGCGAGGTTTTTTTCTCTTATCTTGATTAAATTAGTTGGGATAGTGTTACACACCGTTGACTGGGGTATCCGATTTCAGAGTTATTGATCAAGAAGCGTTGACATTATGTTAATTGAAATGTCTTACAAGTATATGGTGCTGCTGTTGATTTGCTTGACAATTTTCAGTGTGAAAGCATGAAGCCTCAAAGGCAAATATCAATGAAACTCAGGCTGTGAAAAGGTGTGTCAACCAGGAAGGAACGTCCAACATAGCTCTGGTCCTCACGCTTCCACGGGTTCAACGTTGACCAAGACCGTCAACTCAGGGTTCACTATCTCGTTTTCAATAAGATTCGTGCACGGGTATCTACCGTGACGAAAACAAGAGCACAGCTACCCTTGAGTTTCAATATCCAGTGCTTATCAACAGAAGCAACAGATGGTGTAGCAGTCGAATACCGTCGAAAGCATGATTAGCTGATAAGAAGAACCTACATAGACCAGTAGTAACCCACGGAGTGGAGTACGAGAGATGATAGATACTGCTTAAGGACGTCCTAAGAACGATTGTATTGTTGAGGAGTGCTAGAAGGTGCTGCGCGGTTATCACTCTGGATGTGAAGAATGCGTTCAACAGTGCAAGCTGGGAAGCGGTAGCCCACGTGCTTCATCGCCACAAGGTACCGGTGCGCTTGTGTAAGCTTCTAGAAAACTATTTTGATGGTAGAATTCTACTGTAAGACACAGAGGAGGTGCAGAAAAGCGTTCAAATTTCCACGGGATTACCTCAAGCTTGAATCCTAGGCCCGATGCTATGGAATGCGATGTACGATGACGTACTGAGGTTAAGGCTTCAGGCGAGTGTTAAGATTAGTGATCTATGGCAAATCGATGGAGGAAGTAGAGTTGACAGCAGCGCACTCTATCTCCATAGTTGAGTAATGGATGAGGTCTAGGAACTGACCCGTCACAAAACTGAGGTGATGGCGATCAGCAACCGCAAGTTCGAGCAACGGGCGCTTATCTTGGTAGGTGATAGCGCCATAGGGCGCAAGCTATCCCCTAGATATCTTAGGGTTATGATCGATAACAAGCTCAGCTTCGCAAGTCACGTCGAATGTGCATGTAGAAGGGCATCTACGGTTATATCGGCGCTTTCGAGTATGATGTCTAACAGATCTGCTGTAATTGCCAGCAAACACAAGCTCCTGGCAGGCGTGGCACTATCCAAGGTATGAAGGATCAATGTGGTAAAATGCGCTTAGAAGGAGCAGAAACCTGAAGCGGTTGGGAAGCACGTATAGGATCATGTGCTTAAGAGTAGTAAGCGCATACCGAACGGTTTCTAAAGAGGCCGTGTTTGATGCATACGCAAGATGTTCAATTCTCAAACCAAAGAGGTACCAGAGGAGTCCACAACGCGTGTAAAGGATTAGCCCTGCCGAGATTGGTCCCGAAACATTGTTTAAGTCGGCTAGGAGAAGCAACTTTCAAAGACTACTTCTGTATGCCCTGGTTTTTCCTCAAAGTAATATCGTAAAGGGTAATCCATTAATTACGTAAGACAATTTTCATGGTTTTCCGACGGAACTGATTAGACTGATTCCTGCATGAGATGTATCGAAATCAAGTGTGCGGGTTGTGGATGAGATTTAGATCGACCTCCTTCCTCGAAGCAAGTAGATGCGCTTTCGAATCTTTTGTTCAACATAGATCTCGAAGGAGCTACCAGGAGAGCAGGTTTGCAAAAACATTGTATCATCATCATAGATTTTGCGGAAGATATCGCTGTTCGTTGTTTCGTGCCTTTTAAAAGAGAGACAACGAAGATTGGACTTACTACCAATGCAAGCAAAACAAAGTATGTGATCGCCGGTAGACAGTGTGTCGTAATGTTGGTAGTAAAGTGATGCTACCTGATAAGAAATTAGAAGTTGTTGAAGAAGAATATGTGTATCTTCAGTGACGTCCAATAATGTTGTTACCCGCGAAGTGATAAGATGTGTTGTACCTCCGATTAACGCTTTTTACGGACTCTGTAACCTGCAGTAGAGTTGCTAGAGAGGTGCGGTGAGTGCGAACCGCAACAGGCCCCGGTTTATTAGGGGCCCCGAAATCATGGTGACAATTTCTCATACATAAATTGAGTTTTGATCAAACTAAAATGTATACAGTCAAAGGAAATTAGGTTTGAAGGAGACCTAAAATGGTAATTTAGCATGCAGTATATTGATAAAGTAAGTGTTTATTTCAATGTTATAGAACAGTACTTTTTACAGAACACCGTTGTTTTTAATCAAAAATACATTGTTCTGTTGATCATCGAAAAACTCGGGACCCTCTGTAACTTGAGCCTTAGAAAGTCAAAAACAGGATACTACGCGATTACTACGCGACTATTCCATAGGTTCACAGAATACTCGTGGAAAACCTTCAGGAATTCTTCTAGTGATCATCATTTTTCAGGAATACGTACAAATACTCCTCAAGAAATTGTTATTAGGATTCTTCAAGCTATTATTCCAGAAATTGGTCTTGAAATTCTTTAATTGGTTTCTGAAGATATGCTAAGATGAATTCATTAAACATTTACTCCAGAAAATCCTTCAGTAGTGTAATGGAATTACAACGATAAATTCTTACAGCATTACTTAGAAAAATTCTTTGAGAAAAAGTATTGATTTCTTTAGTCATTATTCTGAGATACCATCAAAATATTCCTACATTTAGGGATTATGAGAAGGGCAAATAAGCGGAAGGCGAAGTAAAGGGCTTGTGAATCGAATTAGGCTGTCAAGAAAATTTCAAATTTCGAGACTCATTTTGTTGGTATGGTTTAGATATTGAAACGTGTTTTAGTAGAACCCGTGTGTTGTAAGTTTTGTGGAAAAGAAATGGCCGGTCAATTCACTACAGATATTCTTTTAAAAAAATAAACAAAGGTTCATTCTATGATTGAGGCTCTCATGGCAATTTTTCAGTCATACTTTCAGTCGTTTTCGGCACCAATCCTCCAACAATTACCGCATATATTACATATTATCCCAGGAACTGCTGCATAAATTCTTGCACAAAATCTATTAGAAATTCTTCCACAAATTTCACAATAATTTCAACTGGGGTTTTCTCATAAATTTCTCCAAAATTTTCGAGTTCTTTCCAAGATTCCTTGGATTTAAAACCACAAAATGTTACAGAAATTCTTCCTATAATTCTTCCTTAAACTCGAAATTTTCTACGGATTTCCTCTAGAAAATCCTGTGGGAAATTGTGCAGGTTTCGTTTGGTAAATTTTCCAAAAGTTATTGAAAGAGATCCGTGTATAATGAATTCACTAGCCGGTGAAGAGAATAAACTTTCACTTAACTTAATGGTGGAATTAGGTGAAGTTAAAACACTTGTCTTTGAACTAATCGGGGTTAACTGCATATTAGACTGGCCCAGCTCAGTATGGGAGAAACATAAAGTTGTATGATTCCACGGGGCACCCTCCAGGATTATTTCTTGGGGTTAGACGAAGCCTTTCTGAAAAATTCAGCTCATTTGGTCGTTACATGAGCTGGCGCAATTGAATTGAAGTTAATATGGGATTTTCAGCTCAAACATATGAGCAACAGCACATCATCTACTGTTTGGTTCAGGAAAAATGATGATCGCGTTCAATTGGACCCAGAATGTCAAAAACACTACTTGATGTAATAGCGAAGAATATTGTAGAAGATTGTACCATGATCAAAATTAATAAAGTTGGTGTTTTAACCATCTGAAGTGTATCATACAATACTGCTTGTATTTCTTCAACATAGCTTGGAGGTAGCCACTAAGCGCATCATAGCCACCTATGACGCTGGGCGAGCTGAGGCACATGTCGCATGCATATAAGTGACTGTACGGAAGTGCTGATTTAAGCCTAACTTT
This sequence comes from Aedes aegypti, assembly GCF_002204515.2. Taxonomy (NCBI): domain Eukaryota; kingdom Metazoa; phylum Arthropoda; class Insecta; order Diptera; family Culicidae; genus Aedes; species Aedes aegypti. Next base: position 346,225,461 of record NC_035108.1, on the reverse strand, counting down.
CAACAACTGAAAGAGTAATGAAAATGAGATTAAATCCAGATACAACCTTCTGCAATTATGTTCATTAGGGTATCAACTAGTGTATTTGTCATTCTGGGCTTATTTGAACGCGAACAATTAGTATACGGAACGAAACAGTGACATAGGATCAATTTTCAATATATTTGAGACGAATATCCCATACAGACTTCAAAGCGAATGCGCCAGCTGGTGAAGCAACCAATTGAGTTGAAATTTTGAGAGAGTGTTTTTCTTACCCTAAGGCTCATATCTAGGGGGTGCCCCGTTGAGTTTAACAACTTTTTTGTTTAAGTCTACTGCATATATCACTTATGGTGGTAAGCTCCATCGAAGTTAATACGCGATTGGCGTATTAACTTCGATGGAGCTTACCACCATTAGTGGGGTTTTCTTTAAGAGATGCACAACTTATTCGTTTCAAGGTAAAAAAGGAAGAGAGCATCTTCGGGCTTATTTATTCATATATAAACCTGGACAGCAGTGTGGCCAGTTTCTGCTGTATGTTTTAAGGGGTACTGAATACACTCTTAAATGTTTTCATACAAAGTATACTACATCAATCCGGAAATCTTTGAAAAACTTTTTTTTGTAAGAATTTATCGTGTATTTCATCAGTGATGTCTTGAGGATTTCGTTTTAGGAATATCTACCGGATTCTTTTCAGGAATAATTGGTTAACATTTGGACAAATTTCTGGAGAAAGCATGTAGGAAAAATTTTGGAGGGTATGATTGAAAAAAAAATCTGAGAGTATTAAAACAAATCTGGTTTAACTCTTCAGGGAACTTTATGCAAATAACATTCTGATGTTATTTCTAAAGAATTTTTGACGTAACGCCGCGAGGAATCCCCATAAATCTTAGATCCTCTTAGAATTTTTTTTTGAAACAAGGAATCACGTTTAGGATCATCCATAAACCACGTGGACATTTATGGGGGATGGGGAGTCTGGCCATTGGCCACGGTCCATACAACTTTTATATTTTTTGCATGGACAAATGACCACGAGAGGGAGAGGGGGGCTTGTCTGAAAATAAAAAAAAAATTACTACGTGGTTAATGGACAGCCTCTTCCAGTATATTTCGGTTTCGCTCTTCAGGTATGATATCTCTGAAGATCCTACTTCTAGACACTTAGCCGCTCTCAGCCCTGAAGTCGTATTGACATATTCCTCTTGATTGATTGACATTTTGATCACTTAAATAGGGGCTAAAAGTGACTTCAATAATAGATAAACATTATTTTCAATTACAAATTCTAATGTGTGCTAAGAATATAATACTACTTCTGTTATTTGGCAAGTCACATGTCGACTGTATGTTGATTTCACATTCCTATTTTGAAAGGCCCCCGAATCTGACACCGCACCGGGCCCTGAAAACCGTTGCTACGCCACTGGTAACCAGATAACGTCCCGTAGCCTGCAGACCAAGACAAACTTCGTACAAAGGCCTTCCAGTAGCTCTAAATGATCATCAATTCTAAACGTTCAGGGGTTTTGAGCACAGGGGCACTGGACCAAACTCAGTGGAGAAGGATTATCTAGCAAATTGTGTCATAAGTTATCAAATAAGCAGCAATTAAATGTATCCAACAAGTTCTCTAAATGAGCAAAAATCCCACAAACCAATCTCCTACCAACCAAGTGGTTTTGCTTACCCATGAAGGCCAAGCCATTTAACAGGGAGGCACAAATTAATAGCCATTACAAGCCCCACAACATCAAATCGAAACCACAGAAGTGGCGCTATTAGTGACTCAGCCCCACAAAGAAACCCATCGACGCTGGCCAATCAATTGAATCCCTCCCATAGATCCCACTCTCCACTCCGAACCCTGACTTTCTCACCTCCATGGAAGCCCCCTCCGAACAAGCACACGAGCGGCTGCAGCAAGCAACATTTGATTGAAAACATAATTCCAAAAGAAGCCGCTTTTCAACTGGACGACGCCCAACCGAAGGAGCGAAAAAACCAACAACCGATCCGATCAATAGAACCGAACCACTCGATCGATGATCGTTAATTGTTCGCGCGGCGTTGTTCGGGCGAAAGCTATCCTCCACTCATCATCATCATCTTCGTCAGAGCCAGCATCCACCGACCCGACCGGACCGAAGGCGCTTGCTAATCGCGATGACAGCTTCTCCCCCCGATTCCGAGCTCAATGGGGGCTGCATTCGGCCTCACTCGACCAACTGACCAGAGACCAAAGAAAGCTTTTTTCGCGCAACAACGCGTGATCGACATCGCCATGATGGCTCAATTTTCCGCTGAATCACGTGGGAAGCTGTCCCGGACCGATGTCACACCGGGGACCTCCGTGAAGGCAACCGGCGGACTCGTCGGCACATAGGGCACCACCTCCCTAATTTAACGAAAATTATACACCACTGACTAATGTCTTCTAATTTATAATCCCTCTCGGGGTAATAGTTGTATTTTGTCTAGATATTTATCTGCGTGCTCATTATCTGGTCCTTCTTTTTTCGGCTTCGGCTGCGCAAAGCGAGCCCCATTGCGTGAACCTCTCTCCCTCTAATGCGCATTGAGGAGAAAGCGTCGGCAAGAAGATACCGAAAAAGGCGATAAATTTCCACTTCGACCGAGCAGTTAATCCCTTTCCAATGCGATCAACTCGAGGAGACGTCCCTTCGCTAGGATAAGGATCAACACGTGCAGCGGTGTCCCTTCTTAGCTGCTGGGACAGACAGCGGTTTTGTCACTCGATAAGAACGCGTTTAAGAAGGTATACACAGCTACAGTTTATGACACTTACCGTCCGGTTTTGGTGATGATCATCTCGGTGCCGAGCTCGTTGAATTTATCCCACAGCTCCTTAGTTTCCAGGTGGCACTGAACCGGCCGCAGATCGTCCGAGTTACACGAACCGACAATCGTTGGTCGTTTCTGTGAAAGAGGGAAAGGGATAGAGTTGGAGATGAATAAAATTATGAATTACGAAAATATTGAATTGTGATTCACAAAGAATTAACTGAAAAGTAATTGAATCTACTCAAAACAAACCAAATCATAAACCAACTGTTTTTAAAACATTCAAATTGTTTAAGATTCATGCGTGTAGGTCCATATGCTTCTAGCTGAATAAGATTGATTGAAAGCTAAATGACTTCGTTAATGTATTTCATAAACCATCGTGCTAAGGCTAATAAGATCGCATGTAGATCAACAATGGCGCTGAAGTTAGAAGTACTAATAAACACATTTGATACATAATCTTCACCGCTTCAGCCTTCCAAGTGCATTAGTTTCTAGAACAAGCAACCATCTCTTGGTAGCCTACAAAGACATTAACGATTGTCAAGGTTTATGTTTCTGTAGGCCACCAACGTTTGAGCAAGATGCAAAGAGTAACCATATAAGACCCCAAAAATGATTCTCTTGGACACGAATTCAATTATTCTCTTTATTTCATTCAATCGTCTGATCCGCGATTTCTTCGATGGTTTTGATGAGTTTCTCCTATATCGACTCCGAAAGTTGAGGTGATTGCTATAATACTTGTCATTTCGGTAGGTATAAATATTTTGCCACAAGCCGTCATTTGATACCTTGTTTGATACTAAATGGATCATGAGAAAAGCATGACAATTAGTCACTACTGTGTGATAGAGGAAGTCTTGATAATCATAGTGGTAAAGGCAAAGTAAGACTGTGTTGATGATATCAAATCCGACTGATCGAATTTATAAGCTGATAAAATTGTCGACCAGACCTACTCTTTAGTTAGCTAAGTCGACCGGGAGCAGAACTGAGACTCCCAGATTCAAAGGACACAAGTATGTCTAGGAAAGACGCAAGAATGACGTAGGGTATTCGACATTTACTGCCTTTCTCTATTTTCAGACTGCAAAGTATTAGTATTATTAATTATCTTCGTTTCTTAGCTTAGTTGCTAAAACTCAGTGGTTCCCAAACATTTTGAAGCGGCGATCCCCTTTGAAGTTTAACAAACAACCCGCGAGCGCTTTGAAAACTGTTGATGACATCAAAGCTTTGGAAATCTGCTGAAGATCTCAGAATGCATCGAAAGATAGTTAAAGTGTATCAGTTATGGTGGTTATTGGTCCCTTATTTGGCCATAAGTATAATTTTGAACAATTTCAAGGTTTAAATCATCTGTAATGGTAAAATAACGAAATGTAACTAACATCTCATAACTAAACCACTTGTAACCGTAAAATTTTCGCGTATAACGAAATAAGAAACACTATGACAAAAAATCAGGGGCCTAGATAGCTGTAGCGGTAAACGCGCAGCTATTCAGCAAGACCAAGCTGAGGGTCGTGGGTTCGAATCCCACCGGTCGAGGATCTTATCGGGTTGGAAATTTTCTCGACTTCCCAGGGCATCGAGTATCTTCGTACCTGCCACACGATATACGCATGCAAAAATGGTCATTGGCATAGTAAGCTCTCAGTTAATAACTGTAGAAGTGCTCATTAGAACACTAAGCTGAGAAGCAGGGACGTAACGCCAGAAAGAAGAAGATGACAAAAAATGATACACTTACCTTGTACTAGGAAGGCACACTCAAAAATCGCTTAGGCTACACACCACAAAATGTGTAATTTGTCATGCTTTAAGAATTCAACTCTCATACTTTGAAGAAGTCCATCAGAAGAGTCAACAATCTACCAAAGAATTTCCCTCCCTGTCACCTAATTCCAAAAATCACTTAAGCAAGTTATCAAAAATATTCCCATTATTCCATTATAGTTTTCCTCGGAAAGCATCTCGAAAGATTTGGAAGATTGCCAGGGGTACCTCCTGAAATTACTTTATTAATCCGCAAAGATCGTACCAAGAAGTTTTCTTATCATGCTGTTAGACTTCCACCCCTAGTAACTGCTATGAATATTTTACAAAATGCGCTTCCTAGGAGTTAATGAGGAAAAATCTTTGAAAATAGGTAGGTAGTAAGTGATTTACAGAATAAATAATAAAAAAATTCAAAAGTCCTGAAAAACCATCGGAGGTTTTCATCCCTCCCATTAAAGCACCCAAGAAAGTCTAGCTACAAATCCGTCAAAGATCTCTCAAAGAGTCCACCGAAAATCTTTTCAGGAATCTATCCATACTGAAATCTATAGTTCAATATTTAAATAAAATTTCGTTCATTGTTTAAATTTTTTTAAATATTTTTGAAAAATACTTTTGGGGCTCGAAGTTTTGTTTAAAATTTGGTTTTGAAGACAATTGTGAACGAAGAATCTAGAAATGAAATAACCTCAACATCCCTCAAAAGCCCAATTGACCGTGCGCATTGGCGCAGGAACAGGTAGGTGCAGGGGGGTCCGGCTCCCCAGAATCAATATGATTTTAACGTTAGGAAAAGTTTTCTGAATCAATTTACATGACATTCATTATTGACCACAAACTCTTCGGTTTTTGTTTTTGAAATCAGAAAGCAACAAATCAATTTGAAATTAGTAAATAAATAAGTCAAGAATTAGAGAAGCATTTCGTTATTATTAAAGAAGGTTGTAATATGCTTTTTAATTAATTAGAAAAGTTCTACACCAGCTGATCCCAGTCTCTGAAAGTCCATAAATAATCTTTAAAAAAAAACAAAATAATGCAAAAATCTCGTTTGGTCTTAAAAATACCACCAATAAATTTATGTTAAACTTCCACAGTTCTAGCCCAATATTTAAAAATGGTTCTCCAAAAAAGTTTAATTAGCATATCTGCAAGTAGGAAAAAATGCCATAGTATCATGAAACTTCGAAGTTCATGAAAAACATTTTCTTAGATGTTAGATACAAGAACCATCAGTACAAACTCCATCTGATCCAAAGATGAAGAAAAATGAACAAAAATTTTTTAGAAAATTCCTCAAATATCACTTAAGCTTTTCTGTTTTAAAAATTTTGCGATGAAGTCTTGAATTTTATACTGTCGTAAATTCAGCAAATTTTTCGAATCCTATTTGGGCTGAAATTATCCAACAACTTTCTCTAGAAGTTTTTACCAAAACTTTTTGTATCTATATAATTTGATATAAATTCGAAAAAAAGAATGATTCGTAGAGTTATTCATGAAGTAAACCCTGGAAAAAATATTGAGGTATTCTTGGAGAAGATTTTGAATCAACAATGAAGAATAAATAGATTTCTAGATGTGATTTATGGAAGAACCCCGAAATTAATATTCAGAAAAAAATATTGAGTGATTTTTTAAACCTTAAGCAACAGCTGATGAGATTTTTGTATAAATATGTCGATATGTTCAAAACTGAATTGCAAAATCCTTTGCAAAAATTGTTGAAAATTTTTTGTAAAAACCCCCAGAAGAGCCGCTAGTGTTGCTTAAAGAAAAAAAAAATCTCAGGATAATACTTGGATAAATCTTTTGTGAATTTTTTGGTTGAGTCCTAGGACGACATACTCGGGGAGATAATGATATGATTCTCTGAAAAATCCCTGAACAAATAATTCGGTAAATTTGTAAATATTTTTGTGGCAGTACTTTTGAAAACAGTTCAACGTATTTTGCGAATTAAAAAAAAAAACGAAACAAAAATTCATATGAAGCGTCATCAGGAATGTTTGATTTTTGTGGACAAAAATCGTTGCTTGGTGATTTTAAAGACAACTTTTATGAGACTCCCAGTATTTCTTGTACTATTTTTCTAATGTTTTTTTTTTTTTTTAATTTGAAATGTAATAATACGTAGAGAACCATTCAGTAATCATTCAGAAATGCCCAAAACAAAATTCTATGGTTTTAGATTTTTCAAAGTAATTTGATAGAAATAATTTGAGAAATTTTCTGGGATGACCAGAAAGCCCAAAAAAACTTCAGGCAAAAATTGTTGAATAACAACTACTAATTTTGGGAATGATTTCCCGTGAGAATTCCAAGAGCAACTGAAAACTGGTAAAAAACTTCTTGTAGAATGCACTGGATACGTACGTGAATTCTGAAAGGAACTTCGTAAAAGTACATGGTTAAATACCTAAAAATTCGTTGAAGAATTACGAAGGATATTTTTCGTGAGTTCTTTGGAAAAATTCTACACCGATATTTTTGTACTGTTTAATATTTTGCGTAGTAAAAACTGAAATTTACAAACAAACAAAAAATAAAATCATTACAAATCTATGTAAACTACGAAATTTGTGAAAATCGTGATTTTTACCGACATTATATTTGTAAAACAAGAACTTGCAAGGTCCCTTCTAGCGCAACACCACCCCCACCATAAGTTGAGAAACCTTTAGTATTACGGTTTAATTTTACAACTTTTGTCAACATCTATGATAAAAAAAATGATTGAATGATAAAAATGACTGTTTATTGAATAGAAATTGGTTTTGAATACTTCATGAATTAACTAAATACCAATTGACAAAGCAAATACCAAGGGGCCCAGATAGCCGTAGTGGTAAACGCGCAGCTATTCAGCATGACCATGCTTAGGGTCGTGGGTTCGAATCCCGCTGGTCGAGGATCTTTTCGTAATGGAAATTTTCTCGATTCCCAGGGCATAGAGTATCTTCCTACCTGCCACACGATATGGGACTCTGCACTGTTTTGATTTTGTATGCGGTTTTGACGTTTACTGGCCTTGTTGTTTACTTACTTCGTGAAGGAGTAAAAGAGAGGGACAGATTTTTGTGCAGAGCCCCATACACATGCAAAAATGGTCAATCGGCAAAGAAAGCTCTCAATTTAAAACTGTGGAAGTGCTCATAAGAACACTAATTTGAGAAGCAGGCTTTGTTCCAGTTGGGACGTAACGCCAGAAAGTAGAAGAAGAAGAACAAATACCACAACAAATACTCATTTACAGAAGGTCGATTGGTTTGAATTTTGACAAAGAAAATAATTGTCATATACAAAACTAAACACCAACAAATAACACAACAGTCTAGTATTGAAAGTCCCTTACTTTCTTTCCACTTACCGAAGCCGGTTCCGGTGTGAGCCGCTCCTCGTCCGACACACTATTAGGGGTGGCCGTCGCCCTGGAACTTGCCCGCCGATCCTGACCGGACCGGGAAGCTTCCTCCGAATCGGAGCACTCTTCCACATCCACATCCACCTCGTCGTCGACTTCCGAAAGCCGATCAACCGAACTTGGGGGCCCTGCAATTGGATGAGGAGATAGGAAAAAGGTTAACGATTATACGAAAAAAGACACGGCCTGAAATGGGTTCGCTTTCGCTCTTATCTAGTCGACAATTCGGGGCCTTATCTCCGGGGCTCCCGGGCCGATGTCACACTAGGGTGGGTCAAATAACACAGTCAGATTCGTTTACTCACATCGTTTCTTATCTAGGGTTTAAATAATAGTTTTAGACTTAAAACGGATAAGTTTGTTCCTACATAAAAGTTTTACCGAGTTCATTACATTTATTTAAATTGATCCATAGTAAATTCCGTATTAACCTACATTGTCTTTGAGTCAATTTCACTCTATTTTTGTTATGAAAATTGTAAAACAGCTGTGGGAGGTGGAATTTCCAAACTTTTTTGAAATCTTTTTCGCCCTAACGTAACACCCCCGTGACCCTGCTTCACAAAATGCATTAAACAACGGCCATTAATTATTTCACTTGAAATGGGTGAACGCGCTGTGCGTAGAGTTGCCGGCCGCGGCCATCGCCATTACCGCATGTTTAATAAATCAAACAACAAACGCATATAAATTAATGCCCTTTTTGGAATGTTCTATGGCCAAGGAACGAGTTGAGCAACCGCGCCGCACGCCGAACAGCGCCCAGGAGGAATTAATTAAATTAACATGTAAATTAGGCGTGAAACAATTAAAATGTATTGTGCGAGATAGGCTGTGAGTGCCCATGGTTGTATGAGCGCCGAAGAGCAAACAAAAAAAAGAAACATTTATAACGCTTAAACAAATTCGAGGCTCTCTTCTCCCGCGGGGTACCCAGCAGCAACCTCCGCCACGATGAAGTGCCCCAACACGCAGCGCAGCGAGCAAACAAGAGAGAGAGACCTCCGCAACCTCGAAACGTCAAACTAAATTAAGGTTATGTAAACATCGTTAACACGCTCTGGGTCGGACCCAACGGCAACGCGTATCCAGCCATATGCCTTGGAAGCTAATGGAACATACCAACAAACCGGCGGCTGATCGAGAAACAATGATCCAGCTGATGATGGTTCCTTCGAGGCAGAGGTTGGCCAGCTGATCGCCAGTGGCGATTCTAATGCTTTGTAGGCGAGATCACTTGAGCCGTAGTTCAAGAACCCCTACAGTATCAGTACCCTGTGTGAAGGAAAACTAGATTCCCACATGAGCGAAGCCAGGATATAGATCTGTTTATGTTATTGTTAATGTTATTTTTGAAAAATAATACATCCAGGAATATCTGGATGGATTTTTAAAGAAGTAAGAATATAAATGACTACTAAAACTCGACCTTCGATTTTTTTTCCAAAAATGTTGTAAAAATTAATGGAAGATTTTCTGGAACAATTGGGTCCTAAATTTTTTAATGAAATCTTGTTTTTATTCAATAACACGAAAGAGCATCTTACTGCAACTACTTTAGCAATTATTTCCGCTCAAATAACGGCTATATCATGTTTGAACTTTAATTTAAAAATTGGGTCCATAAATGAACCTTGACACTTAAGGTCATGTTTGACGTTCGCTTAGTCGACAAAAACACCACAGGGGTTTCAGATCTTACACTGGGGTTGTTCCTATCTGACATTTCGGAAGGGACACGGAAAACAAAATACACCCACAATTTGAGTTTATGCCAAGGGATGTGATAAAATCTAAAAAAAAATGTTTTTTTGGGCTCAAACCAACGGAAAACATTAGAAAATTGAGTAAACATGTGTTATAGGCCTAAACTTAAGCGTTTGGCCAATAAGAATTTTTGTTAAAATGCCTGGAAGCAATTTTTGAAAAAAAAAACTGAATTGATTTCCCATCGCCCCCCTCTTGCTACGCCCATGCCGCAATCCGGCAGCAGTTTCGTGGAGTTTGTGGTTTTCAACCCCCTCCTGAAATTGAGGTTAATCAAATCCACCATCTGGCGCGTGATTCCGGGCCAGATCCGAAAGTTTTTCACTGGACCGCGTGGTTTCGGACCAAAGCTGGTTGGTTCTCGGGAAAGACAACGCGTGAGTAAGCTAATTTGAATATAACACCCGGGCGAAAAAAAAACGAGAAAGCCACCATCCGTCAGCAGCAGCAGCAGCAGCAGCAGCGGAATGCTCTAATGTCCCTGCGAGTAATTATAGAGTGAGTGTACCTTCCGGAATCCTTGCTCTTGAGTTGAGTAACGCAGATGGGCTGCTGCTGTTGTTGCTTGGTGGAAAATCCTGGACAGAATGTAGCTGCTGCTGCTGTCTGCGGTGGCGCGTTCCTGATGGATTGCACCTCATCAGAGTGGAACTGTAGGCACGCGGAGAGCAACGCAAGATGGCTTAATGGCAAAATAATTGAGGCGATCTGCGCCTCGACGAGGCTGTGGAGTTGCCAGCAAACTGTAGGAACAGTCGGGAAATGCTTATGGAACACCAGGATGAAGTTTTAAGGATCCTTTCTAATCCTCTGGTTAGTACTATATGTCAGTTTGAAATTTTGATGTTTCTACACAACAATTGATCGGTGTTCAAACAGAAGGAAGTGTTTTTTAAAGTTTCCCGAAAAACGTACCCGAAGTTTTCAGAATACATATCATAATATTTGCCTTACCTACTGTAATATTGGAACTTATCTATATTAAATACAGGTATGTTCCGTTTTTATCACGTTCCGATTTTGTCACGTTCCGATTTCGTCAACAAATTATTCCGTTTTTATCAACACACAAAAATTGTTTTTTTTTTTTAATTTTCAAAATGTTTCAAATATAAACTAAATACTTATTTTGAAGCAATTGAAATGCTTCTTAATAGCCTCAGAGTTGAATTTTCGTCATTTTGTTAATATTGAGCATCTACGATACATGGTTCTACTTCTTATGCAATTATTCAATAGGAGTGTTCAAACGTAGCATTTTCTGTTGGACAAGATAGTCCCTTCCTTCAACAATCGAGAGTTGCTCTGGCTACGTCCTAGCAACAACTGGAATTTGTGATTAGTTGAATACGTACTTAAGAGAGTTGCAGAGACCTCTCATTTTTCTTATATAAAATGGCTTAAAAGAATATTCTATGTAAATTTGATAGACATATATACCCCTCCCCCTATGGTATGAATTTTTGTATGAAAATAAAAAATAAGTTGTATGGCACTTAAGATATCTCAAATTCCCTTCCCTCCCCCCATTACCGCTTACATGATTAATGGACGATCCCATACATGTTCAGCTCTTTTTGATAAGGAATTCACTTGGGAATGAACTCAAGAATGTTTGTGCAACAGCAAGAGGTATGATCAAATTTATTTTATTCTTAATAAGACTGTCGACTTTGTTATAGTTTGGACATTATCTTCTATCTCTCAAACTCGATAGCATTGCACAAATTATAGCAAACAGTAATTGATTAGATCCTATTCCAAGGGGTAGGGGACGAGGTCCAGCGAAACTAAGCAATCTGTAGAATACTTGTTTTCAATTAATTATGATTTGTGGTTTACGGCGAATCAGTCAAGTGGAAGTTTGACAACTACCGAAAAACTAAACATTACATATACTTTGCATTTGTCCATTTGATCCAATTGCAAAGTATATGTAATGTTTAGTTTTTTGGTAGTTGTCAATCTGTAGAAGATTTTGTTGCCAGAACGGCCTGATAGACTTACATGATTATTTCACTCTTGCATTGGTCAGATGTTGTGACGTGTTTGAGTGAAGGAAACAATTTGGAAAATTGTCTGTATAAACTGTGTTGGTTTTCCATTGTCAAATGGTGACAGGTTCCCTTTACTTTTGGCAGCTCGCAACCTAAGCCAGCTGTCTCCTCTCTCTCAGTTATTTAATATTATTTTTACTCAACAAAAAACTACAACTTAAGTTAGTTTATTGCCATTCTATTTGTGATATAACGTAAAGTTCCAAACGCAATGATAGCAAAACGGCAACCGAAAGCGGAACCGGTTCACCAGCATGAATCATACTATCTTGACTGAGCTGTCAACGAACGAAAGTGAACCAAGTCTGGGTCGACAAGCATGCTACAGTTCATGCTGGCGAACTGGTTCCGCTTTCCGTTGCCATTCTACTATCATTGCGTTTGGGCCTCAAAGCTAAAAGGCGATGGTGGTGCTATTCTAGATTGACGATTAGTGCATCCTTGTCGAATTTGGTAGTAATAAATTTAGAAGAAAGATCACCACAATCATTTTACTGCTAAATTTGGCAATTCAAGCACATGAAACCGTAAGTATTCATTTCAATTGCAAAACTTTTGCAACATAACTCCACATTTAATCACCAATCGGCAAAAAAAAGTACCGTAAATACCGTAAAATGGGATGAAGTTGATCACTTTTAATAGATTCTGTTTTATAATTCCAAGTTGGATGCATGTATTATCATCCAAATATTTTTTAAACCTGTACTGAATGGATGTGTATTGTATCATACAAACGGAATTTTGACAAAATCTTATCGTAATAACAGAAACATTTTTTAGAATTGGAGTTATTGATTCCGGGGTGAAGTTGATCAATTACCAATCTACCAATCATTCAATTTTCAATTATCAATTATAATTAAATTAATTATAAATTAAAGAGATATGTTTTTCACTAAATTTGAGTTTACGGAATCCGAATCAAATCTCGAAAATTTTACAATTTTTTGATAAATCGGTCAAATTTAGAATTAAATGTTGTTGATTGCAGAATACACCACATTAAACGCCTAAAGGTATGCAACTTTCTTCGAAATTGGTAACTCGCTCACTAAAAGAAAATGTTTTTTCTCTGGAAATGAATTTTAAGCCTCAATGCTAATTAAAAACTGGGTTCACTGCACATATCTGGAATGTATGAAACAGTTTATTTAAATGGTGTCTTTATACAGCAATAATCGATTGTTTGAAGAAGAACCCTTCAACAGTTCATCAAACATTTCTCTAAAAATCTGTTTTCCATGGTATAATTATCTTGAATGTCAAACCGAATTAAGGAACATCAGGAAAAGCAACATCACATAAATTATGATAATTGAAATCGGATCATAGCTCTCTTGACGGTTTATACATGAGGGTACGGGAATGATCAACTTCTCCCCACTGATCAACTACACCCCGAATTACGGTATTTTGGCAAAAAAAAACTCTCAGTTGACAACTGCGGAGTGTATATAAGAACACTGACTTGAGAAGAAAGCTCTTTCTCAGTTGGGATGTAATGCCATAAAGAAGAAGAAAAAGAAGTAGGAGAAGAAGAAGGATGAGGATGAACAGTAGAAAAATAAGTTGTTCCTTGTTTAATATATCTTTAAAAAAAATGATCAGCTTGCCCCACTTCCTTGTAGTTATTTTTACAAATAATACGTACCTTGTGATGCAAAGGACATTTATGTGATTATCGTTTTAATATTCTTTATTACTTTTATTGAAATTCTTACTAAGAAAACTAAAACTATTCATGATTTATAACTAAGTCATATTGATTGATAGGAGTCTGCAATCAACTTACATTACGGACCTATAAGAATAAACAATCTAAATGGTCCTCACAGCTCTTAAACGTCAATACTGTGCATTAATATGATTAAAATGTGTATTATCCTGACAAAACTGCAATTTTCATTTCAAATTTGTAAAATATTTTGTCTAAGAAAATTATTCCGTTTTTGTCACGGTTCCGTTTTTGTCAACTGAAAATCGCCGATCGTGTTGATAAAAACGGAACATACCTGTATCTGTATCGCAAAAGCAGTCCTTGACTTAAACTTCGCATGTTTGCTTTCCCATATTATATAAGTTTGTTAATTTGTGGTAGACATTTGTAGGTCGCTTGTTGCTAATTTTATGACTGTACGTCATTTGAGCTTTGACACCCGGCCATCATTCAAAATTTGCAATTTTCTTGCAACTGCGGTAGGTCTCATCACCTCTCAACGTGCCCTAATTCGATACGTCACTTATCGCGTTAACATGCCGCTCACACCTGATTCGACTCCGAGTTAAAGCTCATGACCTGCCATATTTAGATTATATGAGAAGATTTCAGCACACGCACGTTTCACGCACTTGCTTCTCGATCAATGTAAACCAGCTCCCTTTCCGTACACCTTCAGCGAGTGATCCACATTTGCATCCCTAAGCACAGAGCAGTTGGGGAAAAGTGCATCAAAGGAGCCGCTGACAATGTGCGTGTTCCGGTGCGATGCCATTATGCAGCAGCAGCAGCAGCAGCGCCAGCGAAGGTAACCTTGAAGGTGCACATCAAAATGACGAACGACTTGGGCGCGAAATGAACGAATGAATGAAAAAAATATAGTTTGCACACATTGCATCACGTGCAGAGCGCCACAGCCAGGTTTCACCAACCTGCTGCTGACAGAGACTGTACTTTAGGGTGCCCCAAAAAATCAATGTTCGAAAACTTGTGGTCTCAATCATAGAATGAAAAATATGAATATTTATAGCATTGTTTTAGAACAAATCATGTATCTAAAAATGGTATAGAGGATCCGCCATATCTATTCTAGGAAATAAATATTTTTGATGAAAAATGTGTTATTTTGTCGTATTTGAAAATGTTTGCTTTTGAGATGTAAATGTTGACTTAATGTTGTTCAAACGTCGTAGACAAAACGATAGAAGGACACCTAGCAACGATTATCTACACTACTCACCAAAAGTATGAAATCGTTGCAATTCGGAGTATTGCAACTTTTAAATTTAGCATCATTCAAAATCCAGTAGGGAGCCGGATCCTATTCTTGGCACTTTTCATTCACTTCTGCAGTGGGTTTTGACGTTGGATAACGTCTTACGGCAACATACTGGGGTACAATTTCGAAAAACGAAAATCGCTCGCGTCACGAAAAGTGGTTAGATTTTGACTGTTAATAACTTACTGACGCTGGGATAGATTTTCATGGTTCTTGCACCAATCGATTGAACATTTTTCTACGAATCGACTCCAATAATGGAAACTATTGATTTACATAACTAAACTATTGAAAAATGGGTAAATATCAAGCCATGTCTTATTTTCAACAGAAAACTACATTTTTCTTGCTGTTATAAGGTTTTGAAGTTTACATGTATACGGCGAAACACGTGTCAAATATACACACGCTTGTTCAGATCTACTCAAAAGTGAGTAGAATTCGACTTACTTCGGAACAAAGTGGAACTGCTAAAATTGTTACTCACTTTAGAGTAACATTGTCAAATGTCAATATTAGAGTAACACATACTCACTTCGTTTGATCTGAAATTTGCGCAAGTGAGTAGATGTTACTCACTTCAAAATTAATATTTTTAAAATAAATTTATAGTTTGATTTATAAAATCAGAAAATATATACAAAAAGCATAACATCTATTTTATTATCTCGTACATAAATATCTGAATAGTACATGACACTACAAGTAATGATGTTGTTATATTTGTGTCCAAATTTTTGCTGCTCTGGAATGGATCCCCATAGGTTATAAATCTGGGGCCTTTCTTAGCCGAGTGGTTAGAGTCCGCGGCTACAAATGCTGAAGATGTCTGGTTTCGATTCCCGGTCGATCCATCTTCGAACTTTTCGTAATGCAAATTTCCTTGACTTCCCTGGGCACTATCGCGTACCAACCAGCCACGCGATTTACGAATGTGAAAATGACAACTTTGGAATAGAAAGCTCTCAGTTAATAACTGTGGAAGTGCTCATAAGAACACTAAGCTGAGAAGCAGGCTTTGTCCCAGTGTGGACGTCATGTCAAAAAGAAGAAGAAGAAGAAGAAGAAGAAGGTTATAAATATCTTGGGGATTGAGGGAAGTCATGAAGGATGTAGTTTGAAAATATGTTTGACCGAGCCTGTAGCATTTCCGTTATAGACTGTAAAGAATTGATAATTGGTTCAATAAAAAAGTACGACAGTAAAACTGTATCTCAACTTTTTTCTTGCGGTTGTTCAATCAAAACCAGGAATTAGTTATTTTTACAAACTCCGACCTCGCTCCACTTGATATCAGGATAAAATTTAGTGATTCCCAAAGTGGGCGAATTCGCCCCCCGGGGGGCGATTTTCAGGTGCAAGGGGGCGAAAATTTATAAAACTGAATTTGGGGGGCGAAAATGTTAGAAAGGGGGCGAAAATTATGGTATGACAGCAATTGAAAAACAATAATTAATTCAAAGTTTGTATGAGACACTCATATTTCAATGAAAGCATCTACATCTGAAAAAAAAATTAACTCCTAACTATTTCATCTGTTCTTGTGTGTACCTCTAAACGCGCTTGATTTTTAATTATGATAGACAAATTTGGCGATTTTAATTGAGATCTGAATGGTTTTGACTAATATAACATTTAAAGTATTTTGAAAGAAAAAAATATGTGAGAATATGAATATGAATACGATAATTGGATTTCGGCTTTCAGTCACGAATTAAGCGTTGATTATTTTAAATCATTGCCAACGTTTCGATCCAGTTGTTGGGATCTTCTTCAGGGCTCGATATGAATCAACTTGTCGTTTATTCGTGTAGCGCACACGGTGTTTGTCTCGATTGGGTATCGCACGGGTCTTATTCATCACCAGCACCCTATATCGGATGGTGGGTGGGTGGTACGGAACAAGAACTTTACACCAGAAAATTTGGCGAAATACAACACTGTGCCTGTTGTCTATTGCCGTCTGCTAATCTGCCGAAATTCAATTATCATCATCAAAGTCCAGTCAATTTTAATGTAATGTTTGGTAGCTTTTTGGCGATCTTTGGAATAGGGCAGATTTAGTTTTTATTGCTTCTCACGCATTTGTTTCACTACTCATTTTGATATTTTGTTTTTAAAAATAGGCCTTGGTGTCATAAAAGTGCATGGATCAAAGCCTGAAAAATGAAATTTGCGCTGAATGTTATATTTCGGTAAATGGAAAGTTGAAGAATAGTCTGAGTTTACTTATATTTTTTATACAATGTGTAATTTTTATATTTGCGATATTTTTTGCAAATTTGTAAAAAATCTTTTCGAAATTTATGAATTTAAAATCAGAACAGAATTTAGATTGGGCTGTTTCCAGAACTGCCGAAAATGTATTAAAAAAATTCTTAAATGTATTTCTACAACTAAATAAACTTTTAAAAGAAGACAAAAAAGCAAAGTGAACTACAATTGTTTCGTTGATCGAACAGTAGCCAAAATAATAGATTTATTGATACGAAAACAATTGATGCATAATAAAGATATTGCACAACTCTTTTATGGATGTACAAGTAGAAGACATTCTCTTTGGGGTATTTTAAATGATGTATTATGATTGACTACTACACCCTTTAAATTTGACCAATTTTCGGTACACTTCTTCTTTCTGGCGTTACGTCCCAACTGGGACAAAGCCTGCTTCTCAGATTAGTGTTCTTATGAGCACTTCCACAGTTATTAACTGAGAGCTTTATTTGCCGATTGACCATTTTTGCATGTGTATATCGTGTGGCAGGTACGATGATACTCTATGCCCTGGGAATCGAGAAAATTTGCATTACGAAAAGATCCTCGACCAGCGGGATTCGAACCCACGACCCTCAGCATGGTCATGCTGAATAGCTGCGCGTTTACCGCTACGGCTATCTGGGCCCCAGCGGTACACTTATGATGAGATTTTGATAAATACTCCAACGTAAGTTTACTACTTAATACAAATGATTAAAGTTTGTATCAGGGGGGCGATTCCAAAAAATATTGGTCTAAAGGGGGCGAAAGTCAAAAAAGTTTGGAAAACACTGGAATAAATGATACAATTAACCATCTATATTCACAACTTGCATGATTCGTTTTTAAGCACTTGGTGAATCAAGAACTTTTTTACATCAAACGGGAGCTTTTGATCCACATTTTAAAGGAAAAATATAAAAGTGTTGTAAACATACGGTTTTGATTTGTATTTTGTCAACGACGTGATGCTAGTGCTACTAAAGGAACACAAATTAGAAATAGTGCTACTATAGGCGCATGTGTTCCTTTAGTGGCACAAGCGATAATAAGTACAAACATATGAGTTTTCGTAGTTTTCGTATTTTTCTTACAAAACCAAGATAAAAAGCTTTCATATGATGTAAAAATAAGATAACGTTATCCAACGTCAACTTGGCGGTTGTATCTTGGAAACAACCTCTTACTTTTTTTGAAAGCTTCAAAGCTCATATTTGGCCTCAATATGCGTCCTATGGAAGTGCTTCTTATTGCAAAGTTTCAGATAATTCGGCCGAGAAAAACCCCCATGCCAAAGTGAATCTTGGAAGTGCCCAAGTGGTTCTGCACACCGATAAAATTTCTTCCGGCGAAAATAAATAAACAAGGATGCGTTTTTAAAGATGATCTTAAACATATAATGATCTAACACCTCAGAATCATAAGATAATAGTAATTTAGGTGATGCTATACTTTTCAACATGCTGCAATAATCAGTATGAATGTTGCAATACGCGATTTAATACTTCTAACGGGTAGTCTATGTCATAAGCAATATTTATAGTCTTGACTAAAGATTTTTTTGAATCCTATAGAAATCGATTTGTATGTCATTTTTGCTTCAAAAATAATAGTGAAACTTTTCAGCTCAAAACCTGAAACCCTTATTCGATGGTACTATATTTTTTTCGCGAAAAAAGATCGAAAAGTGTTTGTAAGGGGCTAAGATATTGCTTCAATTTCTTAAGTTATCACGATTTATTTACACAATCGTAGAAACGATACAGGCGCATCATTACAGCCAGCTCTCCCTTACTTGATAATATTTATTTCGATATTCCTCCAAACTCGATGGAATCTGTGGTCTCTTCAACCTAGTATGCTTTGATCCCTCGGTGAGTCGATTTCTCTCCAACTCAATGCTCTTTGTTCCAGCTCCTATGCAAGTTTACCTTTCTTACTCGACATTTTCATGTATGAAGAATGAAGTCCTCCAAATAATAATATGTTTTCTAAATTTGTATATTATGGTTATACTGATAGTTAAATGAAGGCCTTCAACCATTTTCAGGGTTGATCCCCGAAGTAGTACCGTACACCTCATACAGAGTATGGGCTGGTTTTAGTGGATCATTAGAGGTGCAGAATCCCTACATTCCCTTCTCTCTTTAACTTCTCGGTGGTTGGTTGAAGATTTCGCTCTTATGAAAAGAGATAATAAACATTAACTTTTGCCTAGCTATTAGAGAATGTAAGTAAATGTGTTTGAATTTTACTATTTATCACGTTAAAACATTTTTGTCAAATTCATGAAGTTGCAAAATATGCGTCCTGTATATCGATATCTTCATGACTCGATATTAAATTTTGAACGCCATACTTTTTGTAAGTAAGTTATATTATTGCTAAGAAAAAATAGCAAAATTGCTCAACAGTCGTAGGGCAAAAACATCGGTTTTGATCTGCCAAACAGGTTTTTTGAATTTGTATGAAGCTTTAAAGATATAACACTTATGTCATGAATTGGCCAATAGCGTATACCAAAACCAGTTTTAGCCACATTTTTTATTTCGATTCCTCTTTCGACCAATCAGAATGATTTCTTATGAGAGTGACCAATTTGGGAACACTAGTCGAATTAGGAAAATGAGAGCTACAATTTTATAGAAAATGAATTATTTTTTATCATTTCCAGAAATGTTGTGGACGATTGTGCAGCTCTATTATGCAAAAATGCTCTATAAGACAAGACATGGGCGTAGGTTTTCATCCCCCTCTCTGATAACGAGTGACCTCCAAAACTTTCTTACGAATTACATGCAAAAATATCATAATACACAACTTGTGCGCATGAACCGTTAAAATTTGAAAGTAATCCACGTCCTTTTCCTTTCACAGTTAGCATAGTAAAATGAAACATATCTTGGTTCAATCTGTTGTCTTAGTTATGGGTTCAATAACGCCTTAAAAATCCGGAATGGAAAACGTCTGAAGATTCTGAAGATTGGTAATATGGGACATTAAACGGCAGTCAAGCTACGGGATATCAAGTTCATCTAGTATGTCCCTGAAATAGATTTAAGATGCATTTCTTATAGGAATGACTAAATTTTTTTCAGGCATCTCGCAAGTATTTCTCTTAGGAATCAGTTAAAAACTTCCCCGGAAATTGTCCTCGGATTCATGTAGAGATTTTTACTATATTTGGTTTGAATTTTCGCTTTAGGTAATTTGCAGCATTTTTTGCATTAAATTCGTGTTTAGTTACTTTTTTGTGTTACATAGAAATCGATTTACATTTTAAGAGGTTGATCAAAGTGGTCCTTCAGCTTTGTTGAATAAATTTGTTTTTGCTCTGGTCATTTAATTGGGTTTAACCCTAGTGTAATAGCTTGGCCTTTTAGGCCTTATTCAAACGATTTTTTTCTGAATTCCACCTTACATATTTTTTCATAGAGCTAACTAACAATACATCTATTTTTCCAAAATATGAGTTCATATAATTCCTCGTTAATTCATTAAGGAATTACAATCGAAATTCATTAAAAATTAATTTAAGGATATTGTTAATGCACTCCAAGAATCGATTCAAGATTTTACAAGGAACTGTTTCTAATTTATTCTAAATTATTTCTTGAAATAAGCTCAAGATATTTTTTAAAATATTACTCTTGGTAATTTGGCTGGGGCTCTGACATAAATTTTTCATGAATTCTATTAAAACAAAACTTGAGAAATTTCTTTAGAGATTCTTAATAAAACTCATACAAGGAATACATCATAATTTCTTTCAGAGATATTTTTGAGAAAAATAAGATTTTGACGTAGAAGTACGTCTTTCTTCTCTATACAGGAGTGAAATTGGAATTTCAAAACCGAGAGCGTTACGCTGGCATGAAATATTTTAAACGTTTATAACTTTTCGCTGGCTTAACGAAATTTCTTGATTAGCACCTCAATCGAAAGATAAGACATCAAAGCTTCATTTCGTTTACTTACTGAATCCCACATACCTGTCCAAATAGTTTAATAACTGTTTTAAAATAGAACGTTGATTTCAAGCAAATCTATAAATAGGGGTGGCTAGAGAAAATTTGACGTCATTTGCGTTTCACTCTCCGATTGGCTCGCATCTCAGCAGGTGACAGATCGGCTTGCTCTGACCGGGCGTGCTTCTCAGGCACAGACATCGATAGCGAAGGACGCCCCCGTTTGTCTTGCTTCGCTCAAATCAAACTGTCGAGCGAGCGAGAGAAGATGCCGTCCGAAGCTAAGCCATCACCGCTGCCGTCGCCTAGAAGAAGAAGAGGAAGCAGTCCACAGGTGAATTTGCGGTCGAACTGTGAACACGGTCGGGCGAGTCATTCTCGCTTTGTGGTTCACCGCTTGTTTGCGTTCACCCAGCCATCGTCATCGCCGCCGCAAATTTCATCGGCCGAGGAGCTGTTGACCGCGCTTCAAAATTTCGACTCGTGATGAAATCATCATTGGTGGTCAAGAAGCAATCCCGTTAGGGGCAAATACCAGAAGCCCCCTGAGTTTTGCTGGTCCGAGCAGTGTTTTTATCCGTAACAACATCGAAGCTTACAAAGCCATCGGTTCTTTTCAGAGCCATCAAATTTGTGGAAAAGAGTTAAAAGAGAAATATTTTTGACTTTATATATGACTTCTAATATTCCTAAATCAATTTCACGGCTTCATACAAAATTTCATTTGTCATGAATAATTTATGACTCAACCATTTGAGATTGTACTCGCGGACGCTGCTGCAGTGCCATCGGGGTGAGTGCTCAACATTTCACAACGATTGTAAAATAGAGTGGCTTTTCCAACAGCGCCTTTTATGTTCCATATTTTATGGGAGCACTTTGATTAGGAAAATTATCACATGTAACAAAATTGCGACATGTTTAGAATGCTTTTGAAAAGACATTCTCATTGAACAATTGTAATAATTTTGGCACCCATGAATCAGAAATTTACCGTCATAATAAAGAAAACTATTGATTATCAATAGCTCGTATTGAATATTTAGGGAATGCCAATCATTCCAACAATTCATGTTCGACCAATTTCTCACGTATTAGTATTCTCCACAATTTTCAAGTAATTCCAAGCCCAACACATTATTGGCACATACCCATTTCCCAGACTGGGCGATCAGAAAGAGCACAAAAGGGAGGAGCATCATCTGCTATTCCAAGGTTATAAAACATGCTGCCTTCGTTGGATTCAGTTTCATTCCATTTCCGCTTTCGAGCTGGTAAGAGCTCCTCCGAACTTGCTCAGCAAGAAGTACCTCGCTGCTAGAAGCCTGCTGAGCTGTTAATCCAGAATCCGGTTTGTGAAATCGCTCACTATTGAGCTACGTTTCCAGATTTCAACTAAATCCCTGTGATCCGCTACCCTGTTGCTGTTGTGCACCCATGAAATATTTAGCTGGTTTGTCGAATAAACTGAGAACTTATTCACATCTTCTTATTCTTCTTCTTCTTTTTCTTCTTGGCATTAACGTCCTCACTGGGACAGAGCCTGCTTCTCAACTTAGTGTTCTTATGATACTTCCACAGTTATCAACTGAGAGCTTTCTTTGCCAAAGTTTCCATTTTTGCAATCGTATATCGTGTGGCAGGTACGATTATACTCTATGCCCAGGGAATTCAAGAAAATTTCCATTACAAAAAGATCCTGGACCGACCGGGAATCGAACCCAGACATCTTCAGCATGGCTTTGCTTTGTAGCCGCGGACTCTAACCAAACCACTCGGCTAAGGAAGGCCCCAACTTATTCACATGCATTTGCAACTTTTTCGATTTTCCATACAAAATGACCAACTTTGGTAAGTTAGATCTCAGTTATTTATGGAAATATTGTCGAATGAAACATTCACAGAACATCAGATGTAACTTGAGTTTTAACATGTATTTTTGAATAATTTTTCCAATTACAAGTTTTTAAGTAATAACGGTTTGACTAAACTATAATTTTCGACGAAAAATTCAAAACTTTTTATCTTAAATTCTGATAGCCTTACACAAAAACTGTCTTCAGCAAACTTATTCATCTCGTCAAAATCTACAACTTTGCTGTTTAGTTATGTCAATTATAAAAAATCGTCAAAAAATTCACTTTAGTCAAACCGTTACTGCTTTTCAACGTGTGATTGGAAAAATCACTCAAAAATATATGTTAAAATTTAAGTTAGGGAAAGTGTACCAGTTATGGACATAGTGGTTCCCTATTTGGCCATATGCGAAATTCGGATAACTTTCACATTTTTAAATTTTGTGTATGTTTTAACATCAAGATATATCGTTAATCTTACTGCTAAAACACAAAAAAACTTTTAAAAATGTTGAGACATTCATATTATCACGCATGGCGAAATAGGGAACCACTATGGCCATAACTGGTACACCTACCCTATGTCTGATATTCTGTGAACATTTCATTCAAATCGGTTCATAAATAACTGAGATATGGTTTATTGAAGTTGGTTATTTTGCATGAAAAATCAAAAGAGTTGCAGTTTTTTTCTCAGCGAAGAATCATCAACGAAAATAGCGCGAAAGCAATAACCAATCGCGTGCGAGTAGCGAACGGAGTGACGAAACAACTAAGCGAGAACCCCACCACTCGCCATCGGTGAACGGAGCTCGAGCAAATAAAACCACTGGTTGTTCTGCTCCCAGCTCATTCACAAATCGAACGGCATAACGAACGGATCAAGCAGCGGAGCAGCGAAGAAGAGCGCGTGAAAGCCACAGCAGTGTGCGAGTAACGAACGGAACCAGAGAGCAACGAAGCGAAAGCAACAACTGAAAATCATTCAGTGGACGGATTAGTAGTCAGCGCCAACCGGCGACCTGTTGGAAAGTAACGCCAGCGAAATATACACCATCTGCCTCTCCTTACCATTCATATTCTTGTACTTGATGAATTCAATGAAATGGTTTGGTTTGGCGATGGAGCAAAGAGTTATTTAGGATGATTTTACTTAACAAAGAGTTGTTGATAAATATTCCAATCAATAAGAGTTGAATTGAAAAAGTTCACTTTTAGCAGACTTTTCCTCGGAAAATTTCTGCTTTACCAAACTGCTTTACTAAATTGCTTCTTGATCAATTGTAATGAGCAACTATTGATCTGAATTGATTTTTCTACATGTTGTCTATTGCGTTAATCTGAGAAATAGGCTATGAAATTGATGTCTTGGCAAGGGACGTATAAGATGAGCATTATGCTGTTATTGCATCCCGACGGCACTGCAGCAGCGTTCTCGGACCATCTTCAAATTGCCGTATTGTCGATTATTCGTGATAAATCAGATATTGTATGATGCTACGAGATGAATTAAGAGATTATAGCAAGTATGTGGTAAGCACATTAAGAAATATTACTAGCTATACTGTGTTTATCACGAGAAGTTCTTACTAGCTCGAAAGTGTAAATGAAATGAACCGAATCCAGTTGTTGTTACAGAGGGATTTTAATCCGAAGGTCATTCGTCCCTTAAATGAACCGAATCTGTCGAAGATAGTATGTTTTACATAATTTGAATTGCAGACGATGCTCCTCCCTTTCGTATTCTTCGCCTTCTTCTGATTGACCAATCTTGGATAAGATACATGAAGTTGATGTCTTGGTTAGGGATTTACATACCTTGGAAAATTCACATGCGCGTTCGTATGGACAGTAAAAATATCAACATTATTTTAATAGCTTACAATTAATTAAAATCACGCATGTTTTGGTTTCGTGCAAATTTTAAATATTTCTGATCAATGTTCAATGTTATGATTTATATACTATGACATTTGCAATAGACTAACATGTAGAAAAATTTCAGATCAATAGTTGCTCATTACAATGGGTCAGGAAACAGTTTGTTGAACAGTATTTAAAATCTGTCGCAATTTTAATGCATTTTCCAATATCCATACTCGAGAATTTAGGAAGTGTTCCCCCATTATATAATAAATCAACGATGCTGTTAGAAATACCATACAATGCTGAGTAGTATGATGTTATTACGGTCCGACGGCGCTGCAGCGGTAAATTCTCAAATTCATGTAATTATGTGGGGTAAATTATGTGAACCAAATTGTAGTATACCGCGATATTTAGATCATTATAGATAAATCAGTAAATATCATCCAATAAACCCTACGATTAACGATTGAGCTTGGATGCTGTGACCACGAGTCGAAATCTAGAAGCGCGGATCGGTCAACCTAGAAATCTTGAGCGATTTCACAAACCAGATGCTGGATTGGCAGCTTGAAGATTAACAGCTCAGCAGATTTCTAGCATCGAGGTACTTCTCGCTGAGCAAGTTCGGAGGAGCTCTTTCCAGCTCGAAAGCGGAATTGGAATGAAACTGGATCCGACGAAGGAAGCATGTTTTATAACCTCAGAATAGCAGATGATGCTCCTGCCTTTTGTGCTCTTCGCTTTCTGATCGACCAATCTGGGAAATGAGTATGTGCCAATAATGTGTTGGGCTTGGAATTACTTGAAAATTGCGGAGAATGCTACTGCGTGAGAAATTGGTCGAACATGAATTGCTGGAAGGGTTGATATTAACTAAATATTCAATACGAGCTATTGATAATCAATCGTTTTATTTATTATAACTGTAAATTTCTGATCCATGGGTGCCAAAATTTTTACAATTGTTCAATGAGAATGTCTTTTCAAAAGCATTCTTAATATGTCGCAATTTTGTTACATGTGATAATTTTGCTAATCAAAGTGTTCCCATAAAATATGGAACATCAAAGACGCTGTTGGAAATGGCACTCTATTTTACAATCGTTGTGGAATGTTGAGCACTCACCCTGACGGCACTGCAGCAGCGCCCGCAAGTACAATCTCAAATGGTTGAGTCATAAATTATTCATGACAAATGAAATTTTGTATGTAGCTGTGAAATTGATTTAGGAATATAAGAAGTCATATATAAAGTCGGAAATAATTCTCCTTTAACTCTTTTCCACTAATTTGATGGCCCTGAAAAGGGCCGTTGGCTTTGTTAGCTTTGATGCTTTTACAGATAAATAACACTGCGGGATGTTATCAGTTGATTGCCATGGTCAAACGGGGAATCCTCAACTCAAATGTATAAATTTGAGCATATTTGCTTATACGACGAACCGAAAGTTTCGTGGCGTGGATGGCGCACAACAGTAACAGGTAGTGGATCACCGGGCTTAAGTCGAAATCTGATGATGGCGGCGATGACGATGGCTGGGTGAACGCAAACAAGCGGTGAAGCACAAAGCGAGAATGACTTGCCCGACCGTGTTCACAGTTCGACCGCAAATTTTCCTGTGGACTGCTTCCTCTTCTTCTTCTTCTTCTTGGTGGCGGCAGCGGTGATGACTTTGGCTTTGGACGGCATCTTCTCTCGCTCGCTCGACAGTTTGATTTGAGCGAAGCAAGACAAACGGGGAGGTCCTTCGCTATCGATGTCTGTGCCTGAGAAGCACGCCCGGTCAGAGCAAGCCGATCTGTCGCCTGCTGAGATGCGATCCAAGCGGAGAATGGAAAGCAAATGACGTCAAATTTTCTCTAGCACCCTATTTATAAATTTGCTTGAAATCAACGTTCTATTTTAAAACAGTAATTAAACTATTTGGACAGGTATGTGGGATTCAGTAAGTAGACGACATGACCCTTTGATGTCTTGTCTTTCAATTGCGGTGCCATTCAAGGAATTTCGTTAAACCAGCAAACAGTTAAAAGAGTTCAAAATATTTCATGCCAACGTAAGGCTCTTGGTTTTGAAATTCCAATTTCACTCCTGTATAGAGAATTTTTATTTTACTTTCAAACTGTGCGGCATAATCAACTGCAAACGCATTCAGTTCACGATGGTTAGTGCCTGTGCTTTTACTGTTCATAAGTCGCAAGGTGGAACTTTCCCCGAGGTCGTGTACGACTATGACAAAAGCCAGGATCAGCAATTGGTATATGTTTGTTTGTCGCGGGTTACTTCACTGCAAGGACTATTTTTGACAAACTCTTCCAATATGTTTAAGTTCCATCATGCCAAAGGCAGCAATTCTCCCAAGAGGGTTGACTTGAGGAATGAGCTGCAGCGCTTAGGCAATCATCGATTAGTGACGCTTTGAGACGAACTGCGTGAAATACTGGATCATAGCGGCCAAGCCTGCATATTGATGAGTATCAATGTACAGAGCCTAAATGCTCATGCAATGGATATTGCTACAGACCAAAGCACTGGACCGATTCTATCGATTCTAACGATCGAAGCACCCGAGCTATCAAACATTTTGGCGAACTACAGCTGGAGCCAGAAACCGATCACCCAACCAAGCAACACAAGGAAGCAACGACCAAACAAACAAATTCAATCATCTGGCATTATTCCTGGAACACCAAACACTGGTTTTCGGAACCACAGAACGACAAATGGTTCTTTTAGGACTACCAAAATGAGTCCAAAAAGAGTTAACTTCTGAAAACTTCATCCGATCAATAACAACATAAAACTAGTACACTTACAAATTCATACACATGACAAATCAAATTATTAATCATCGTAGTTCTACGTCAACCCCGCGGTAATGTAAAAGACATTACCCACCCCAAATTTTTTTTCAGATCGTCAGTATTTCTACATATGTTTATCATATTAGAATTTTTACACAAATTTCTCACGAAACTTCTCTGAAACAGTGTGAATAAATTCCTCAGGAGCTATTCATAAATATCTCAAAAGATTATTTGAAAGGATTGAATTTTATATACAGATTTCAAAATAAATGCTCTCAAGAATGCTCCAAAAATTCATCGAGGTGTTTTTAATGTCATTCCTTCTATAAATACTCCATAAATTCCAAAGATCTACCAAAAAAGAAAATTAAGAATATCCCTTGCAGAAACTTATTGGAGCCAAGAAGCAGTATTCTGGGATTAAAATCCTACGAATTCTGTAGAGAAAGTTTGGTGTTGCAAGAGGCATTCATAGATAAATAATAGTAAATAGAGTCCTGAAAAATCTTTGAAACAATTTCTAAGGGTTGGTGAAATGATTCCTGTTTGAATATTAGGAGAATTCCTAGGAAAACCATCAGATTTTTATAAGCGAAACTACGGGATTAATTCTTGAGCGAATCAATTCTTTAATTATTTTCCGTACTCTTAATATATTCCTGAATCTCATTAAAATTTTCGAAATGTGCAGGAAGAAATGTAGAAATATCTGACGAAATAAAAAACTGCCTAGAGAATTTTATATAGGAATCGTTATTGAATCGTTCTCAATAATGCTCGAAAATATATATAAACAGCAGAAATTCCTACAAAAATTGCGATTGTGGAAGGTACTCTGCAAACTTCTTAAAGCCCAATAGGTATTTCTCCCGAATTTTCTACTATTGTATCCAAGTTTTCTGGAAGAATCTTTGAAAGGGTTCTTAGAGAAGTACTAAGAGGTGTTTTTGAATTAGGAATATATAAAAAAATTAAAGAATTGGAACTTGCTGAAGAATCTTTGAAGAACTCTTGAAACAATTCATGAAGCCTTGGGGTTTGAACTACAAAGATACATTTCCAAACAAAAACCTAGTGTTATTACTGAAGACCAGGGATTGAATCCTGTGAAATTTGAGAGAATCTCTCACGTATTGCTCTCTGTAACTATCATAATATGCAGCACATTATGAGAGACTGCACGCTCAAAAAGGAATTCCGGAAAACGTGAACCGTTGCGTTATCATGAACGTTCTCGGAACACATTGATCTAAACATGGTCTAGATCACGGTGTATTTGTGCTTGTTCACGTGTTCATGACAGCTGTTCACGAATGCGAGAACGATTTTTTTCCGTGTGTTTATCGTGTACTGCTACAACTTTGATCAGATCGGGGGGACAGCAGTGCATGAGAAAACCCCTATTAACAAGATCCAAACCTAGGGCAAACTATAACTATCGGAAGATCGGGGATTGTTCATCGTGCCAGTAAAGTAAAACACCTACCCCCAACGGTAAACAAGCGAGAAAAATAGATTTTATCATTACACTCTCTTTCCTGCTCCTATTTATAAGACTGCGATTCCTGCTGAAGACTTGGAGTGATTATTTATCAAATCTTCAAGTTAAAAGTTCAAATTTCATGGCACTTTTTCCATCAACCAGGGAGGGGCAAGACAAAGCCAAATTTTCTAAATGCTTTCTGGAAAGATCATTGACAGTCTGATTTCGAGAAGTACTCTTAGATTTATTACTTACTAGTGGTCTCGGCAAACTTCATCTTGCCATCAAGTAGGCTGGAATAAAACGTTATTAAATCCCCCATTCAAAACGACACATTGGCCTTCTCTCGTTTTCCAGATTATCCCGTAGACTCTCCCAAACTATTTCATCGCACTATCACGCCGCATCCCTTGTAGAGTGCAACTTTGAAAAAACTTACGTCAGTCCGTTCATCCGTTCTCAAGCCATTTCGTGACATACACACACCACTCCATTTTTATTTGTATAGAAGATTACTCAAAAGATACGCAATTTTTATAAATATGAATGCTGAAAACAATATTTGGAAAATTTAAACAATATATTTTCCTTCGTAGCAAACTAATTGATTTTGATTTTTTTTTTTTTCGTTGGCCTGGGGGAGGAGGTTAACGGTCTCTCCTGCCCTACGCCCATGAGGCAGGACACAATTCAGGCTGATTAGGTTCATGAAATGATGTATAATCCACTGATACTAAGGTCTAAACCAGTGCCCTTATAAGGGTTTATTCACAAATTTCATAACGCCAAAAATGGTCATTTTTGACATCCACCCACCCCCTCGTAACGCTATTTGTATGACCATTTCTCAAATTTTGTATGAGCTGTAACATTGCCAAGACACCCACCCACCCCCTTCAGCGTTATGAAATTTGTGAATGAGCCCTAAAAAGACTGGCTCACTCAGAAACCAACTTCTGACACAATAATATTGAAAAGTCTATGCTACTGTTGCTTTAAGAAAATATCTTATTTATTGTAATCAAGCTGAATATTTAATTTACGTTATCCAAAAATTGGTGAAATTAATTGTCGAATCGAAGAAATTATAAATGATGATTTTAATATAAAAGTTAAAAAACTGAAAGCTTTCATAAAAAAAAAATCTCAAATATGTTCCTCATATGCAGAGTCTGTAATGTTGATAAATGAACCCGACAGCAAAACTGAATTGTTATATCACGTCCGTTTAGATCACGTGGGAATTGAATATTACATATGAAACATTCAAATTGTTGTAGTAAAAATTATGAAACGATGTAATTGGTCGATTTACGTCAATTCATATATGTTATTACGGTAATCCAGGGCCAAATTGATCACTAGGATGAATTTGATAAGGTTGGTACCAATTTGTATTTCCATCCAAGGATTCGTAATGTTTGTTTGGTATCTGACACATCTCATGTTTGTTGTTCAGAGATATTTAACGATGATTTTAAACAAACTTATTTCAACAAGATTAGTTTTGAAAATAAATATTCACAGTTTTTGAAGGTGTAAGCGATACTGTTGGAAAAGTCAGTACGAAACAATCCGCTAAAACTAAAATTGAGTATCAGACATGTTTCGTAAGGTTAAGTTAGTAGCTTAGTTAGTTAGTAGCTCTAGTATTGAACTGATATTCGAAACAATATAGCTTTGCTGGCATAGTTTTTCGTTCATAGAACCGTGTTTTCTCGAAAAACGTATTTATTTCAAAGAAAATGGTATGTATTTAAGCATATTGTGCTGATTTACAAAGCTTAATTTTGCAATAAAATTTAAGATAATTGTAGGATATTAAATTGTTCTAGATTAGTATTTTTATTAAAAAAATAATATTACATCACAAGTGCACGAAAGTGCGTATAGACAAATAAAAAAAGGATTTATATATACCGTCAAACGGGGTATCTTGCAACAGGGGTGAAACTTGCAACACTTCGACATGTAACCGAATAGTCGTTTCGTTCAGCATTGAGCTGAATTATTATGATTTATTCCGCCGTTTATTGACCTTAGGTATACAACAGAAGGTTTTGACAAGGGTTTGGGTATCGTTTCTTTTTTGGTGAGTTTGCTGGAGGTGAAAATCATATTAAAATTTGGATTGTATAAAACTAATCCTGAAAAACGTTCTTCGTACCACACAAACGGTAGAAATATGTCATTCGAGGCATTTGCTATCAGTTACGGTACTTAGTAGTGTACAAATTGACAACATAAAAGTTTTGATAATTTTTTGCTTAAACATTATAAAAATTCAAAAACGTTTTTGACTACCCTTGTGGGGTAACTTGCAACAGTAATTTTGATCTCAATTGTTTGATATTTCCTGCCGTTTGTCATCGAAAACACATGAAAAGGCAAAATTGAACATATATTTGTACAGTAACATTGAAATGTTTGTACCTCAATCAATTCAATCCACTGTTTGTATAAATTTTTGAAAAATTTAAATAAATCGTATTATTATTAGAATTAGTTTTATTTTTTCATAAAAATAAAGAATAATTTAGAAAATCTGCAAAAAAAGTAAGAGGTTGTTTCCAAGATACAACCGCCAAGTTGACGTTGGATAACGTTATCTTATTTTTACATCATATGAAAGCTTTTTATCTTGGTTTTGTAAGAAAAATACGAAAACTACGAAAACTCATATGTTTGTACTTATTATCGCTTGTGCCACTAAAGGAACACATGCGCCTATAGTAGCACTATTTCTAATTTGTGTTCCTTTAGTAGCACTAGCATCACGTCGTTGACAAAATACAAATCAAAACCGTATGTTTACAACACTTTTATATTTTTCCTTTAAAATGTGGATCAAAAGCTCCCGTTTGATGTAAAAAAGTTCTTGATTCACCAAGTGCTTAAAAACGAATCATGCAAGTTGTGAATATAGATGGTTAATTGTATCATTTATTCCAGTGTTTTCCAAACTTTTTTGACTTTCGCCCCCTTTAGACCAATATTTTTTGGAATCGCCCCCCTGATACAAACTTTAATCATTTGTATTAAGTAGTAAACTTACGTTGGAGTATTTATCAAAATCTCATCATAAGTGTACCGCTGGGGCCCAGATAGCCGTAGCGGTAAACGCGCAGCTATTCAGCATGACCATGCTGAGGGTCGTGGGTTCGAATCCCGCTGGTCGAGGATCTTTTCGTAATGCAAATTTTCTCGATTCCCAGGGCATAGAGTATCATCGTACCTGCCACACGATATACACATGCAAAAATGGTCAATCGGCAAATAAAGCTCTCAGTTAATAACTGTGGAAGTGCTCATAAGAACACTAATCTGAGAAGCAGGCTTTGTCCCAGTTGGGACGTAACGCCAGAAAGAAGAAGTGTACCGAAAATTGGTCAAATTTAAAGGGTGTAGTAGTCAATCATAATACATCATTTAAAATACCCCAAAGAGAATGTCTTCTACTTGTACATCCATAAAAGAGTTGTGCAATATCTTTATTATGCATCAATTGTTTTCGTATCAATAAATCTATTATTTTGGCTACTGTTCGATCAACGAAACAATTGTAGTTCACTTTGCTTTTTTGTCTTCTTTTAAAAGTTTATTTAGTTGTAGAAATACATTTAAGAATTTTTTTAATACATTTTCGGCAGTTCTGGAAACAGCCCAATCTAAATTCTGTTCTGATTTTAAATTCATAAATTTCGAAAAGATTTTTTACAAATTTGCAAAAAATATCGCAAATATAAAAATTACACATTGTATAAAAAATATAAGTAAACTCAGACTATTCTTCAACTTTCCATTTACCGAAATATAACATTCAGCGCAAATTTCATTTTTCAGGCTTTGATCCATGCACTTTTATGACACCAAGGCCTATTTTTAAAAACAAAATATCAAAATGAGTAGTGAAACAAATGCGTGAGAAGCAATAAAAACTAAATCTGCCCTATTCCAAAGATCGCCAAAAAGCTACCAAACATTACATTAAAATTGACTGGACTTTGATGATGATAATTGAATTTCGGCAGATTAGCAGACGGCAATAGACAACAGGCACAGTGTTGTATTTCGCCAAATTTTCTGGTGTAAAGTTCTTGTTCCGTACCACCCACCCACCATCCGATATAGGGTGCTGGTGATGAATAAGACCCGTGCGATACCCAATCGAGACAAACACCGTGTGCGCTACACGAATAAACGACAAGTTGATTCATATCGAGCCCTGAAGAAGATCCCAACAACTGGATCGAAACGTTGGCAATGATTTAAAATAATCAACGCTTAATTCGTGACTGAAAGCCGAAATCCAATTATCGTATTCATATTCATATTCTCACATATTTTTTTCTTTCAAAATACTTTAAATGTTATATTAGTCAAAACCATTCAGATCTCAATTAAAATCGCCAAATTTGTCTATCATAATTAAAAATCAAGCGCGTTTAGAGGTACACACAAGAACAGATGAAATAGTTAGGAGTTAATTTTTTTTTCAGATGTAGATGCTTTCATTGAAATATGAGTGTCTCATACAAACTTTGAATTAATTATTGTTTTTCAATTGCTGTCATACCATAATTTTCGCCCCCTTTCTAACATTTTCGCCCCCCAAATTCAGTTTTATAAATTTTCGCCCCCTTGCACCTGAAAATCGCCCCCCGGGGGGCGAATTCGCCCACTTTGGGAATCACTAAATTTTATCCTGATATCAAGTGGAGCGAGGTCGGAGTTTGTAAAAATAACTAATTCCTGGTTTTGATTGAACAACCGCAAGAAAAAAGTTGAGATACAGTTTTACTGTCGTACTTTTTTATTGAACCAATTATCAATTCTTTACAGTCTATAACGGAAATGCTACAGGCTCGGTCAAACATATTTTCAAACTACATCCTTCATGACTTCCCTCAATCCCCAAGATATTTATAACCTTCTTCTTCTTCTTCTTCTTCTTCTTTTTGACATGACGTCCACACTGGGACAAAGCCTGCTTCTCAGCTTAGTGTTCTTATGAGCACTTCCACAGTTATTAACTGAGAGCTTTCTATTCCAAAGTTGTCATTTTCACATTCGTAAATCGCGTGGCTGGTTGGTACGCGATAGTGCCCAGGGAAGTCAAGGAAATTTGCATTACGAAAAGTTCGAAGATGGATCGACCGGGAATCGAAACCAGACATCTTCAGCATTTGTAGCCGCGGACTCTAACCACTCGGCTAAGAAAGGCCCCAGATTTATAACCTATGGGGATCCATTCCAGAGCAGCAAAAATTTGGACACAAATATAACAACATCAT
The DNA here is from genome assembly GCF_002204515.2 of Aedes aegypti. Lineage (NCBI taxonomy): Eukaryota > Metazoa > Arthropoda > Insecta > Diptera > Culicidae > Aedes > Aedes aegypti. The sequence goes on along the minus strand of NC_035108.1, from coordinate 346,191,093 downwards.
TACTTGTAGTGTCATGTACTATTCAGATATTTATGTACGAGATAATAAAATAGATGTTATGCTTTTTGTATATATTTTCTGATTTTATAAATCAAACTATAAATTTATTTTAAAAATATTAATTTTGAAGTGAGTAACATCTACTCACTTGCGCAAATTTCAGATCAAACGAAGTGAGTATGTGTTACTCTAATATTGACATTTGACAATGTTACTCTAAAGTGAGTAACAATTTTAGCAGTTCCACTTTGTTCCGAAGTAAGTCGAATTCTACTCACTTTTGAGTAGATCTGAACAAGCGTGTGTATATTTGACACGTGTTTCGCCGTATACATGTAAACTTCAAAACCTTATAACAGCAAGAAAAATGTAGTTTTCTGTTGAAAATAAGACATGGCTTGATATTTACCCATTTTTCAATAGTTTAGTTATGTAAATCAATAGTTTCCATTATTGGAGTCGATTCGTAGAAAAATGTTCAATCGATTGGTGCAAGAACCATGAAAATCTATCCCAGCGTCAGTAAGTTATTAACAGTCAAAATCTAACCACTTTTCGTGACGCGAGCGATTTTCGTTTTTCGAAATTGTACCCCAGTATGTTGCCGTAAGACGTTATCCAACGTCAAAAATAACTTACAGATCCCTCATTGGGAACTCTCTAGATGAAATATGATGAAAGTTATGTCAAACCAATTTTACATATCAATATGTTATACGTTGCTTTGATTTAAATATGTCTAAAAAATAAGTTATGTGTAGTAAAGCCTAAAATACCATTGTATTTGTAAAAAAGTTGCATTAAAACGTTTTGATGGCTTTCCAATAACTGTCAAGACTTATAATATGCTAGAATTTTCCAGTGTGGACACCCTATGCAATGCCAATGAAGATTTTAATCAAATTGATCCAATACTCATAATACAATCGATAATAATTATTTTTCTATGAGAAAAGCAGCCTGTTTCTGATAATTATCATGCTTTTACTGTAGACAATTATTGAATGGCCATAATAACGCAATATAGGATAAATTTTTAATAGTGTACTTCAGGTACCATTTTGTGTTGCATGTTACCCCACATCAGGGGTAGCATAAAAAATGCATATTTTTCGTCTCTCCTGATTCCAGAAAACTAAATACGGATAAAATAATTACCGCGTGGTATTCTTTACGAAGCAATTAGGGTACCAGATGGTTTTTGTTTCATCTGAATTCTCAATTTTTTCGTCCATATAGCTTTGAAGTTGAAAATTGTTGCAAGTTACCCCGTTTGACGGTATCCACAAAATCAATCAAAATCGATTTTTTTTAATTGATCTGGCGGAACCTCAAAATATTTTTTTGAAATGTTGACTTGTTTTACTCAAATGCAATATAAATCAGCATATATTTTATTCTAGGGTTGACTTTTCACCCATTGATTTTTTTTTCTGGGACACCCTATTGTACATTTTAATGAGGTGAAACTGATGATGGGTGGCGTCGGCGGCACCTTTTTGCATCTAGTTATTTACACACTGGATCCAGTGATTTGTTGGATTGTATTTTTCCGCTCCAGTCTGCAAACAGCCGGGCTGATTGGGGCGGTTCCGGCGCTTGAGTCGTCGAGGATTCAAGTTTCTGTCGGCGTTTCGCGAAGAAAACGCACAGGTGTGCGTCGGGAATTGATCCACTGCATGGCGTAGACAGTTGCGCTTGGATTGTGAGCGCCAACCTGCCGAAATTGAAGGTTGAACGCTGGAAGCAGGGTGCGTTTCGCAATTCCATTTCCATTGCGCGCTTCGTTCCGGTCGAATCCGCTGACAGAGCGAGGACCCGATTGAGCAGCGATGATTTGCGATGACTTTATTGGAACGCGCGTGCTTCAGCACCTAATCAAGTGTTGAAAATCGGTTCCAGCACGAAGGGCCTCTCCGCTGGTGGTGGTGTTGAAGTTGGAATCACATTCAAATGCCCGGTGAAACGCAACCATACATTGTTGGTATTGTAACAGTGATTTACAAGTTGCTTGAAAGTTAATTTATTGGCGCCGGGTTAACACTTGTTCGATTTGATTAATGAAGATATTCAATTTGCTTAATGTGGTTTGCTTGTTCGACATTGGGTGGGCGGAAAAGTTTTTGAACAATTGATAGAAACATTAAATGCTGTAAATAGTTAAGTAAAAGTGATCAACTTTTGACGTTGGATAACGTCTTACGGCAACATACTGGGGTACAATTTCGAAAAACGAAAATCGCTCGCGTCACGAAAAGTGGTTAGATTTTGACTGTTAATAACTTACTGACGCTGGGATAGATTTTCATGGTTCTTGCACCAATCGATTGAACATTTTTCTACGAATCGACTCCAATAATGGAAACTATTGATTTACATAACTAAACTATTGAAAAATGGGTAAATATCAAGCCATGTCTTATTTTCAACAGAAAACTACATTTTTCTTGCTGTTATAAGGTTTTGAAGTTTACATGTATACGGCGAAACACGTGTCAAATATACACACGCTTGTTCAGATCTACTCAAAAGTGAGTAGAATTCGACTTACTTCGGAACAAAGTGGAACTGCTAAAATTGTTACTCACTTTAGAGTAACATTGTCAAATGTCAATATTAGAGTAACACATACTCACTTCGTTTGATCTGAAATTTGCGCAAGTGAGTAGATGTTACTCACTTCAAAATTAATATTTTTAAAATAAATTTATAGTTTGATTTATAAAATCAGAAAATATATACAAAAAGCATAACATCTATTTTATTATCTCGTACATAAATATCTGAATAGTACATGACACTACAAGTAATGATGTTGTTATATTTGTGTCCAAATTTTTGCTGCTCTGGAATGGATCCCCATAGGTTATAAATCTGGGGCCTTTCTTAGCCGAGTGGTTAGAGTCCGCGGCTACAAATGCTGAAGATGTCTGGTTTCGATTCCCGGTCGATCCATCTTCGAACTTTTCGTAATGCAAATTTCCTTGACTTCCCTGGGCACTATCGCGTACCAACCAGCCACGCGATTTACGAATGTGAAAATGACAACTTTGGAATAGAAAGCTCTCAGTTAATAACTGTGGAAGTGCTCATAAGAACACTAAGCTGAGAAGCAGGCTTTGTCCCAGTGTGGACGTCATGTCAAAAAGAAGAAGAAGAAGAAGAAGAAGAAGGTTATAAATATCTTGGGGATTGAGGGAAGTCATGAAGGATGTAGTTTGAAAATATGTTTGACCGAGCCTGTAGCATTTCCGTTATAGACTGTAAAGAATTGATAATTGGTTCAATAAAAAAGTACGACAGTAAAACTGTATCTCAACTTTTTTCTTGCGGTTGTTCAATCAAAACCAGGAATTAGTTATTTTTACAAACTCCGACCTCGCTCCACTTGATATCAGGATAAAATTTAGTGATTCCCAAAGTGGGCGAATTCGCCCCCGGGGGGCGATTTTCAGGTGCAAGGGGGCGAAAATTTATAAAACTGAATTTGGGGGGCGAAAATGTTAGAAAGGGGGCGAAAATTATGGTATGACAGCAATTGAAAAACAATAATTAATTCAAAGTTTGTATGAGACACTCATATTTCAATGAAAGCATCTACATCTGAAAAAAAAATTAACTCCTAACTATTTCATCTGTTCTTGTGTGTACCTCTAAACGCGCTTGATTTTTAATTATGATAGACAAATTTGGCGATTTTAATTGAGATCTGAATGGTTTTGACTAATATAACATTTAAAGTATTTTGAAAGAAAAAAATATGTGAGAATATGAATATGAATACGATAATTGGATTTCGGCTTTCAGTCACGAATTAAGCGTTGATTATTTTAAATCATTGCCAACGTTTCGATCCAGTTGTTGGGATCTTCTTCAGGGCTCGATATGAATCAACTTGTCGTTTATTCGTGTAGCGCACACGGTGTTTGTCTCGATTGGGTATCGCACGGGTCTTATTCATCACCAGCACCCTATATCGGATGGTGGGTGGGTGGTACGGAACAAGAACTTTACACCAGAAAATTTGGCGAAATACAACACTGTGCCTGTTGTCTATTGCCGTCTGCTAATCTGCCGAAATTCAATTATCATCATCAAAGTCCAGTCAATTTTAATGTAATGTTTGGTAGCTTTTTGGCGATCTTTGGAATAGGGCAGATTTAGTTTTTATTGCTTCTCACGCATTTGTTTCACTACTCATTTTGATATTTTGTTTTTAAAAATAGGCCTTGGTGTCATAAAAGTGCATGGATCAAAGCCTGAAAAATGAAATTTGCGCTGAATGTTATATTTCGGTAAATGGAAAGTTGAAGAATAGTCTGAGTTTACTTATATTTTTTATACAATGTGTAATTTTTATATTTGCGATATTTTTTGCAAATTTGTAAAAAATCTTTTCGAAATTTATGAATTTAAAATCAGAACAGAATTTAGATTGGGCTGTTTCCAGAACTGCCGAAAATGTATTAAAAAAATTCTTAAATGTATTTCTACAACTAAATAAACTTTTAAAAGAAGACAAAAAAGCAAAGTGAACTACAATTGTTTCGTTGATCGAACAGTAGCCAAAATAATAGATTTATTGATACGAAAACAATTGATGCATAATAAAGATATTGCACAACTCTTTTATGGATGTACAAGTAGAAGACATTCTCTTTGGGGTATTTTAAATGATGTATTATGATTGACTACTACACCCTTTAAATTTGACCAATTTTCGGTACACTTCTTCTTTCTGGCGTTACGTCCCAACTGGGACAAAGCCTGCTTCTCAGATTAGTGTTCTTATGAGCACTTCCACAGTTATTAACTGAGAGCTTTATTTGCCGATTGACCATTTTTGCATGTGTATATCGTGTGGCAGGTACGATGATACTCTATGCCCTGGGAATCGAGAAAATTTGCATTACGAAAAGATCCTCGACCAGCGGGATTCGAACCCACGACCCTCAGCATGGTCATGCTGAATAGCTGCGCGTTTACCGCTACGGCTATCTGGGCCCCAGCGGTACACTTATGATGAGATTTTGATAAATACTCCAACGTAAGTTTACTACTTAATACAAATGATTAAAGTTTGTATCAGGGGGGCGATTCTAAAAAATATTGGTCTAAAGGGGGCGAAAGTCAAAAAAGTTTGGAAAACACTGGAATAAATGATACAATTAACCATCTATATTCACAACTTGCATGATTCGTTTTTAAGCACTTGGTGAATCAAGAACTTTTTTACATCAAACGGGAGCTTTTGATCCACATTTTAAAGGAAAAATATAAAAGTGTTGTAAACATACGGTTTTGATTTGTATTTTGTCAACGACGTGATGCTAGTGCTACTAAAGGAACACAAATTAGAAATAGTGCTACTATAGGCGCATGTGTTCCTTTAGTGGCACAAGCGATAATAAGTACAAACATATGAGTTTTCGTAGTTTTCGTATTTTTCTTACAAAACCAAGATAAAAAGCTTTCATATGATGTAAAAATAAGATAACGTTATCCAACGTCAACTTGGCGGTTGTATCTTGGAAACAACCTCTTACTTTTTTAATTAAAATTGAGAGGGCAAGCAAAGCGATCATGTTGAAAGTAATTGAAGTTATTAACTTGACGTGGCAATGGGCGAATCAAATGCACTGACTTATGAAATGATTCAACTGCTGAGGGTAAAAATCCTCGCATCGTAGGTATCGTTTGAGTATAACATATGTTAAGCATGTACTTAGAAGTGTGTTGTTAATTTAATAACTGCTGAACTTTTAGAGCTAGCTCAAGGAATTTTATGCAATTTTGGAAGTTTGATGATGAAAACAATATTCGTTCATTATAACCTGCTTGAATGAGGACAAGTTTTCTAAGTGAAACACAATTTCATTACCACTTTGAAAATCTACGAATGTTCACAGTTTTGGTAGTGAAACAAACTTTCATGCTTATTTACCTATAACTAGATAATAAAATTCTTGCGAATATTAAGATGAATTTAAGCAACGCATACTTTTCTCATAAATCATTTTGCGTGCATGTAACTAAAAGATCACCATCAATTTTCACCTGGGAGGGAGAAACCGTTACGAAATTTATGTGCATCAAGGTGAGCCGAAATTCTGCTGTCACGAACTGTCACTGTGAACCCGGATCTTTAACAATGGACAGATGTGATAAAAGCGCGGAATTGATCAAAACATATTTTTGCATTTCATCTAAGGTGACAAAAATCGAATGAGAATCAATTCCTTCTTATTCAAAAGTAATGTCACAAGAACATGTATAAAAAACTTTTCCATGTTTGTCCAAAAAGCCCGAAGGTACACAACAAAAGAAAACTAGCAATTTTCGTCAAGTCTGCCTTGATTGTTGTTGGCAAGCTGGAGTTATCTTGCAGTTTGAAACAACTTTGTTTCATATTTCGTGTGTAGTATCTGTGCCTCTCTCCTAGGTTGTTACCTGGCAGGGAGGCCCAGATACTTCACACGAAATATGAAACAAAACTTTTCCAAACTGCAAGATAACTCCAGTTCACCAACGACAATCAAGGCAGGCTGGAGGGAAATCGCTAGTTTTCTTTGATATGCACTTCCGATCTTCCTGGACAAACATGGGAAAAGGGCCATAGTTTTCTGTGCATGTTATTTTCATTTTTATTTGAAAATATTGGAAAGATGCGTGTTTCAATACTTACATTCAATCGAAATAAAAGGTGCTATCGTGACATTGCTGTTTGAACGTGCAGGAATTGTTTTTCAACCCATTCGTTGTCAACATGGATGAAATGCAAAAATATTTTTTGATCAATTACGCGCTTTTTTCATGTTTGTCCACTCTTTAGATCTGGGCTGACAGTGACAGTTCGTGACAGCAGAAATCTCGGCTCACCTAGACGTACAGAAATTTTGTATCGGTTTCTCCCTCCCAGGTTGTTACTAATGTGATCAAAAGAGCGTAATTTGATGTGTCCTATTATTAAGTTTTGTTAATTTTTATATATGGCCACTTCCTTCGATGTCGTCCATTAGCTATAGTTAAATGGTCATAGCTGCGGGACGTATGGATCATTCTGAACTTTTTTGAATAGCAACTACTTAAAAAAATCTCAATTGAATGAAGCTAACAACAACGCAATCAAGTTTTATAATTATTCAACGTCATCATAGATGAAACACTGCAAAATGAATTATTTTCCCGATTTCTTGACGACAAAAAACTATTCAACGGTTCAGCCACAGACAAACATTCATTACAGTTAGAATCATTATCAATTTAAAACATACTACGACGAACATCAACGCCCTATAAGCTATATATACTATTTTTTGCCTTACGGCAGTGGTGCGCAAACGTCAAACTCGAACAAAAGCAATACAAGCGCCACGAGTGAGCCTGTGGCACTTTACCAGATATTAAAATTAGGCGGTATTTTGATGTGCGACGAATCAAACCCTAGAGCTACGTCTGTTTGTCTGTGATTCAACTTCATCTAATTAGTGAATTGATACGCCCTCGAATAAGAGAAAAATTAAGCGAATTATCATTCCCTAATCAATGGAAAGCGCTCATCCAAAGTAATCCGTTATCACCGTGTGACAGCTCAGTTCCACACAGTAGGCGATGAAGGATTCCCAAGCACCGTCGTCCCCAGTGCTTGAGAACCTCAGCTAGCTGTGATTGGTCTTAATTAGTTATCATTATCATCTTCACGCTTGCTTGGGGGCGTTTCCTTCAGACGGATTAATGCTGCTCGTCTCAACGAGTTCTGGGTCCAACGTGACAGAGGAAGAAGCGATAACGAAGCCTCCGTTCCTTCCAATAGGAATAGACCAACGTGGCAATGTCTCATTGTATGCTGATTAGCGCGGCACAGCCGCCGCCTTTGATCGGTTTGGTTAACCAACCGCGTCGCGTCGCCATGACGACAACCAAGCAAACTCGCATGGAGCGTTTCAGCGTTGAGTTGATTTAGCGCAAATTTAACGGTTTGGTATTTTATTTGAAGCCAAAATAAACCATGCGCTGATTAACATTTATGAGCTGGATATTTTAAATTCGAATTCAAACTGCGCTCAACAAATCAGTCCCCCCTTCCGGTGCCATATCTCGCACTTTGGTCGAATGCTGTTTAGTCAAAAGAACGTTTAGTCGAACAGACAATTCTTCGAATGGACATTTGGTCGAAAAATATTCAATTATTAATATTATTAATATTGGTCGAAAAAATTTCGACCATATGTTCCTTGGACGTAATGTCATTCGACCACATGTAATTCGACCTAATGTCTTTCGACCAATTGCCCCAAGTGTCTGTCAGACTACATATGCGATTCCAGACTAACTGTATCGCGCGTCTCGTGTGACCGACCGCGTCAAGCACTGAGTGCTAATCCCAGTCGCCACTTCACGCGTATGTCACTCGCCGTCGTTGTCGTCGTCGACGTCTCGTACGCCGGAGTGAACGAGTGACCGTTGTTGCAGCTCTGTAAATTAATTTAATATAGATTATCACCATCACCATCACCAGCATGAGTTACTACTGTGGTTAGTGTCCCCGGCGTTGAACTCACAATTCAATTATCCGACTGTGCCGCAGCGAGTGCAGAACACTAGGTAGAGGCACGAATCAAAATGGTCGTTCTTTAGAGGGGGTGGGCGCGGACTGCGGGCTGCAAACTAGCGATTATGCAACTCACCCCTCGAGACCCGTGCGTGACATCCACCGCTAGTCACACTCGGAGAGATTGACGCACAGTGGTCCAGTTTGCTAGGAAGCTGGCAAACACTAACTTCAAAACATGTTTTATTTGAAATACAAATATCAAAAGAAAATTGTTGTACTTCTTGGCTTGTTCTAAAACACTAGAACATTTTTGTCGGAATGAAAAACTAGCCGGATGAGTTAAAATTCACACAAATAAAGCCAAAAAAAAATAAAAGATTTTTTGCCATGATTTTATAAATCTATATCATTGTGCAACAGACGGCTCGCAATGAATGTCCTGCAGCCAGACTAAGCCACGGAGAGGTACTCGAGCAGCAGCGGACTTCGATAGCGGTGGCAAAATTTTCCACCAAACCAATTTCTGTCTCAATCAACTTCTTCAGCGACAACGACGAACGATGACAACGCGCCAAAGTCGCTGCCGGTTTTACCCGCGGTTGGTGTGTGTTGACTGGATAAGTATAGCCTCCTGTCCACGGTAAAAGTAGTGCCTCCAGTGAGCAATGCGATTAGGGGTAGGTGTTACTACTGAGACCCAGCAAAAGTTGCCCTCTAATAAGTAAATCTGACGACGACGACGACGACGACCAGTGGCAATTTCTTTGCCATCGAACACTGCATATATGTGATTACTGATTGGAGTTGCTACTGTACTTAACTACTGATTGCGTGGTTGAATGCCAACTACTTCTATAAACAACACATGCCTGCAGCTCCAAGAATGATAAATTGGAACCATTTCAGATGCTTGAGGCGGTGACTATTTTTATTGGAAAATGTCAAAATCTTTCCGGAGATTTTGAGTTTTGGTCGGTTGTTTTTAACTCATAAAAACATTGTACAAGGCAGTTACTTGTAATGAAACGTTTGACATTAGTGACTTATTTTCCATAGGAAAGGGCTGTTTTAATGAATCGAAGTCAAACTTCTAATTTCCAAAAACACAGAGCAAAAGAACCAAACATAGCATTGTACTGATGATTTGATCGATTGTTCACTCGCAGGAGGTCACCTTAGAATAATGTTGAACTTCACAAAGGTAAATTCTGTTTTTGTCTCAAATTCCGTACATGACTCATATTCCGACATATTCCGAACTGTGGCGATTCCAGAGGTAAGAATTGATCCATACAACTTTTAAATTTAGAAGACTTGAATCATAGAAGAATTGATCATCCTGTGTAGAAATTTGAGTGGTTTTTCTTGAAAATCGCTCGGAATATTAGTCATGTCTGGAATTCGAGGCAAAACGATACAGTGTGGCCCATTGAACATGCGGAAATCATTATTGCATGTTTTTGAAGTTTTCATATGGGAAATGAAAACGAAACAAAAATGTTATTCATTACTTGTACTGTTGAATTTGTTTAAACTCTGTTTTTTGCTTTGGACCTGAGTTTTATCTAATACTTTCTCCTTACTAGAAAGGAATAAGAAACATCTCTTAAAATTATCAAGCATTCCATTCAGTTTTCACACGAACAATATCTTTGTCAAGAAGGCATTGAAAAAGTCAACGATGGAGCAATATTCTTCACAAGCCTTGTCTTAAACATCCGCCCATGTTGAATGAGAAAATTGACTTATATCTGGAGCGCTGGAGACTTAAACATGATTTAGAATGAACGGCTCATTCTGGAGAGCCGCGGTTGGGAACGGCTCTGTTTTGCTAAAACCCCATGATTGATGTAAGTTTCCTCTATCGAGTGGAATGAACTTCTTATTCAAAAAATCTTAAAGGCCTCAGGATTCAGTTTTTAATAAACTTTAACAAAAAAAAAGGCCACCCAACCCCATAAGACACAAGCTCTCAAAACCATGGCCATGGCAAAATATTGTATTGTTACAATGAAAAGTACGTTCTATAAGATCTCTTCCATCCTGTGCTACCAAACAAACTAATATTTGAGGGGGTTATGAGCAAAGGGGTATAAGTGACAAAGTTTGTAGTTTTTGCATCAATCTTTCGTTTCATACAAATTATATGGGAGCCTAAATACCAAGTCAATCTAATACGAATGATGGCATTTTTCCTGTTGGATGGAAAAATCAGCTGCTAAAAAGGTTAGAAACAGTAGAATTTCTGAGCATGCTTAAGGTGAAAGTTGATTGAGTACGTAAACGTAATGTTGCCACCCACTAAAGCACCCTTTCGAGCCTCCCAACAAGACGGAGCACAGACGATGGAAATATGTTTTTGACGAAAATCATAAGCACCATGCGTGATTTTATTCACCTTGTTTTGACAATTTTCTCCTCTCTTCTCTCGCTTCTCACAAACGGAAGAAGTTTCCATCAGTATGTATTTCAATTGTACGGTCAATTGTAGTGTATAATATCCTATATTCATTTTTGCCGTTAATTTGCAACACTTGTGTCATAGTGTGCACCTTTTAAGTGTTTCGAAATTGTGAAATACGTGGTTGAAGCAAGCGTATGCGAGCAATTTGAGTTCTAATCATAAAAACTGACATCACTTCCAATCAGTGAGAATTGTGTGCTTCTTTCAGGCTCAGCGAATTCATGTTCCGGTGCTATTATTCAAGCACAAATTTATGAACATAAGTTAATTATTGCTCCCAGGAGCACGGTGCGAGAAAAAATCAAAGTGTTTCAAGTAACGCATTCAATTTTTGAATTGGAGTGTAAAATACAATTAAAAATGAGTTTTAGAACGGGCACAGAAGAGCCAACAAACAACAACACGGTGCGTGAAGAAGAAGTGATTCGGTAGTGAATGGCATTTTACAACACAAATCGCAGCAATAACTACGAGTTTGCGTTCAAAAACTAAAAAATCGTGAAAACACACATTATGGAATGCTGTTAGTTAAGAAACCACCCCTCTACGATTAAGTTAGTAACTTCAAATAATCATTTTTCTGTGATCACTCTCGAAAGCGCTGTGAGAAGTATGGTAGAAGGAAGCGGAAAGTGAAGGGGAAAGTGAGGTGCTATATTAGAGACCATTTTGGTATTCAAGCAACTACACTGAGGCAAAAAAACTTAATTATTTCCTAAGAAACAAATATGGTTTGGCGCCACAACGATTGTTGTTACAATTTGTAAGTTTTACCTATGATGTAGGAGATGAATTTCATTACTAATTTTATGAAGTCATTATTTTATGAGTCTTTTTATGAATTTCTCTAACCAGTGCAATGACAATTACGTATTTCTAATAATAGCATTTGCCCATTACTTCAGGCTTGCTCAAAAATTTACATGTTTCGGCAACACGTGATCAGATTCTCGCTTATCTTGTAGCCAACTTCGAAAGAGGGGCAGTTCTTCTAGCGATTGGTATGAACATTGTTTCAACTAATGGTACTTGAATAAATCATAACTCTCGCTTATGAAACGTTTGATCACATATGAGAAATGGTTAAGCGTTTAATGAAGCCGTATATTGACTAATTCATTAGTCAATGTTTATGGAAAATCTAAGTATTTTTGCCTTAGTGTACCGTTTTGACTCATATTCCGAACACTTAAGGCCAACTTCAAATGTATCTGGTGCGCATAAATTTGCTCGTATTTGTAAAAATTTGAATTTCTTCGCAAAGTCCAACTGTTAGGAGTTGGATGAGCCAATAAAAAGGTTTATTTAAAATTGTTCAGTATTGAGTTTAAGTGAAAGTATAGAACATCATTTTGATTCAAATGCCGAACACTGTGTTCAATCTGTCTCATATTCCGAACACCTTGATTCAAATTCCGAACAGCACGAATAAATCGCATTCGAATGAATAATTTCGCAAATGGATTTATCTAAGCTAGTTATACTGGCCTCGAACTAGAGAATCATCACTACTCCCGAGGTATAAAGTAGATTTGAAGATGATCAAAATGAATTGTAATTGACTGCCATTTTCTAGTAATTTGATGACATATTTCAGCGAAACATTTCAACCACATAGCCATACAAAAACCGAGTGTTCGGAATATGAGTCTGTTCGGAATTTGAGACAAAACGGTATGTCCATTCCACAAAAACCATCAAAATGTCACTTACACCCCTTTGCGATTCTCGGGTAGAGGAGAATTTGTAACTGGTTTGTTTAAAATAAGTATGTTAATCCCAAAAAATAATAACTCAGTTTGTATGGCATAAAAGCTAAAGAATATCTTATTTTGTCATTGTAATAACAACCAATGACAAAAATATCGACAAGAGGAAATAACAAAACAAGTTATTATTGTGGTATTGAATACACAATAATATCTAATTGCGCTCTTCGCGGAAAAGAGTAAATTTGATAGTTATATTTTTTATTGTACGATTTATTTTTGCCTTTCTTTTTCTTATTACTCTGTTACAATGGCGTAATAAAACATTATTTAGTGTTTGTGTATGGCACTAAGTTTTGTTTTTTTTTAGCTTACATATCAAATGAACAAATAACAAATTTCGACAATCAAACATTTTTGTTTGTTTATGAATACTATTTAATTTTTCATTCTTCTCTTTCTTGATACTGGTTCATTTCGTATTTCAAATCACCCATGATGGCAAAATTAGATGTGATGTTATCCAAATGATTTTTTTAGAGTAATATACATCAATAAATTTTACTTCGATGGTAAAGTTTGTTATTCTTATGATACTTCATGTTATTTTGTTTATATTAAAAAAATTACCATGATTGTATATTTTGATATTTAAAATTTTGTCGGTAATTTTGAAGGATAACATACCAACAACAAATTTTGCTATGATTTGATGTTTTATTATTCACAGTAGCGCAACCAGGATTTGGTTCAGGGGAGAGTTCGATATCTTGAAAGTATTACTATTTGAGAAGGTATGTTAGATTAAAAAAATAGGTTAAAAAGTTTAAGTATATTTTGTTTTTGACATTGATGCATTATAGTGATGAATTATACAAGATTGAAATACATTTCCGGGATACCGTTCAATCCATCTTCATCTGTGTTTTTTGTTAGATATGTTTTCAAGTTTTTCAATAATGAGAATGCTTTTAAGGCTCAATGATCAATCATTCAATCATCAGCAACAATCAAAATTGAAAAAAAAAGTTTTTTCGTTCAAATTGAAAGAAACCCTCATGAAAATGTATTACTGCATTACAGATAGCAAATGCAATGCAATGATCGATTTTGATGAGCATGGCTTCCATTTTGACTGGTTATGAAAATTTTGAAAACAATTATGGTTATTTTCCTCTCAAGCGCCATAGCAATCGTTGCCTGCGGAAACAGAATTATCCAATATTACAGATTTGGCACTCCAGAAGCCTGAAAATGAAGATTTCTTCGTTACCTATCTTTAAAAACTGATGAATCGCTTTTCCGAGAATTCATATGCTCTGAAGGTCGTAAAGTTTGGGAAAATGCTGAACCAACTGAAAGATTTTGTATACTTCGAATGTCAACATCAAAATAGTTGACAAGCTTCTAACATCAATGCTTCCGTTTGGTTTTCAGAAAAGGCAGGACAGTTTCGTTATTTCTTAGCCCTACAGTATTTGACAGAAAATGGTCAAGCTTCGAGGCATGAATCTCGGCTTTTGGAATTTTCACTGCAGTTAAGAAATAATCTACAGAAAATTCGTGATATTTCAAACACAAATTTTTAGTTATCTTCCATTTCGTATAATGTAAACAATGGCTTAACTTTCACTTAGATTTAATTGAAATACATTAAATTTTACTGAATAATGTTTGATTTGGAAAAGCTGTGAATTATCAGCTAAGCAATACATATCTTAGTTACAATGTCAATTTAAGGTAAATCCAAATACCAGACGCCGAGATCCAAGCCTCAAACCCCGACCATTTTGTATGGGAACAGTTATTTATAACTTTTCAAACTTTTCAGTATTTTTGATAAACAAATGTATTTTTATAACCTACAAATGCTTTAGGTTCATTCAATGTGTAATACAAAAAAAACGTACTTTTTATATTATTCTACAATTAACCTATCCCAGAAGCAAATCCTGGTGATCTGGTGGAAATTCGTTGTTGTCGTATATATTGTTATAATATTTTAAACAATTGAGGTTTTGAAATTTTTTTAACTTTGAATTTACTAAACTTATGCCGAAATAAAAAAAAACATGTATTATTACATTCGGCAAGAATCATTTATTTAAATTTAGTTCTGAGAAATCGATTCTTTGTTTTCTTTATGAAATTGTAGTTGGTAGGTATTTCTTACATCTATCATCATTACCATTCATCAATTTCAATGGATCATTGAAGGTAATTCTTGTCAGTGCTCACTGCATGAAAACAAAGGCCGCTCTGTATATGGGATCTTACATTTTGACAGCATTGCTGTTCTGTCAAACACACAAGGCTACGGTGAGACTATTGTCGTTTTCGTTTTTAGGAACTGGGTCGGTGATCAACACATAAACAAACCAATGTCATACAAATTGTAGTTCGGTCGAACCTGAATCGGGTTGGGGTTGAAACTGTGATTCAGAACGGGTTGCGCCAGTTCCAACCTAGGTTCAAAAACGAATTCGACATATCTATGCTTTCCATAGCGGCCGTTTTGGTTATTTTAATATTTGAAATGATGAATGAATGAATATAACACTGCGGAACACGTTTTTGTCTCCAGCACCAAAATACCGCTATTCACTTAATTAAGGGTTGCTGAATCCATTGCCGTTTTCAGAAATATCATAGCATGTTTTTTATTTATAGTTTTTGAGATATTGACTGTTGAAAATGTAAAAATTGACTATTTCAGCCAACTTGCATGCAAGTTTGCCAGCTTGTACGGAAATTTATTGGCTTAATTTGCCATAGAATTCAAAATTTATGTGAATAACAATACTTTTCATCAAAGTTTATTATACTTTCGATGCGGAAAAGTTATTTATTGATGGTTTAGAATATTATTGTATTTTGCCATATAAGAGAAACGAAGAATTTTCGATGGAGACTGCAAGCATGTTGAAAAAATCGGTTTAACTGAAATTTAATCGTGCAATTACAATTAAATTATATCTGAAATGAAAATCCAAATTCTATTTTGCATGTTGGGTGGATTAGATTACAAAAAACTTAGATAAATTGTACTTAAAATTTCATGTAAACATCAATTAAACCAGTGTTTTATACAACTTTTGCGACCTGTAGCTAAAAATTGTGACGTGCTGGAACATTTCTGAGAATGGCATCAGATTCAGCAACTCCAAATCTACTAGAGACACATAATTTGATCCTTGAGACACGCAAAAATGTCGTTTTTGTTACGCTGTATAATTTATAACTTACTTGCAAGATTCTGCGGCAATCGCTCAATGAAATGCAATTTTTGAAAAAATATACAAAAATGTAAGAGAAAATCAATTTGTTTTTTATGTTTCAAAATGAATAACTCTGAAAAGCTTTTGCTTAAAAGATATTTTTAAACATATTGTTAAATAATTCTTGATTGCTTTTTCAAACCGATCTAAGTAACTTTCATACAGTTTTGACAAAGTTAATTAAAAATAATTACAACCTGTTTTCTAAAACTGTTTAAAATGAATCCCCTTTTTTACTTTTTTACCGTGTACATCGCTTAAAATTTCCATACTATAAGCTCGCGATAAAGCACTAGGTAGTTCCTATCGTTTCCCACATAAATTGTATGACAACATGATAAGTTACTTTGTTTTTGTTAGATCATTTGAACCTTGTGTCACATTCACCATTTTTTTACTATCTAGTTTTTTTTTTCAATTCATATAAAATCTAACTGTTAAATGAGCTGTTGGCGTATTGGAGAAATTTGTTTACAAATCTGTCAATTTTTCTAGCTATAGTTTAAAAAAAATCTATTCTTAAGTTCGTACAACAGCAGCAGACATTTTGAAATGAAGTAAAAGAAAAAAAAGTAAGAGGTTGTTTCCAAGATACAACCGCCAAGTTGACGTTGGATAACGTTATCTTATTTTTACATCATATGAAAGCTTTTTATCTTGGTTTTGTAAGAAAAATACGAAAACTACGAAAACTCATATGTTTGTACTTATTATCGCTTGTGCCACTAAAGGAACACATGCGCCTATAGTAGCACTATTTCTAATTTGTGTTCCTTTAGTAGCACTAGCATCACGTCGTTGACAAAATACAAATCAAAACCGTATGTTTACAACACTTTTATATTTTTCCTTTAAAATGTGGATCAAAAGCTCCCGTTTGATGTAAAAAAGTTCTTGATTCACCAAGTGCTTAAAAACGAATCATGCAAGTTGTGAATATAGATGGTTAATTGTATCATTTATTCCAGTGTTTTCCAAACTTTTTTGACTTTCGCCCCCTTTAGACCAATATTTTTTGGAATCGCCCCCCTGATACAAACTTTAATCATTTGTATTAAGTAGTAAACTTACGTTGGAGTATTTATCAAAATCTCATCATAAGTGTACCGCTGGGGCCCAGATAGCCGTAGCGGTAAACGCGCAGCTATTCAGCATGACCATGCTGAGGGTCGTGGGTTCGAATCCCGCTGGTCGAGGATCTTTTCGTAATGCAAATTTTCTCGATTCCCAGGGCATAGAGTATCATCGTACCTGCCACACGATATACACATGCAAAAATGGTCAATCGGCAAATAAAGCTCTCAGTTAATAACTGTGGAAGTGCTCATAAGAACACTAATCTGAGAAGCAGGCTTTGTCCCAGTTGGGACGTAACGCCAGAAAGAAGAAGTGTACCGAAAATTGGTCAAATTTAAAGGGTGTAGTAGTCAATCATAATACATCATTTAAAATACCCCAAAGAGAATGTCTTCTACTTGTACATCCATAAAAGAGTTGTGCAATATCTTTATTATGCATCAATTGTTTTCGTATCAATAAATCTATTATTTTGGCTACTGTTCGATCAACGAAACAATTGTAGTTCACTTTGCTTTTTTGTCTTCTTTTAAAAGTTTATTTAGTTGTAGAAATACATTTAAGAATTTTTTTAATACATTTTCGGCAGTTCTGGAAACAGCCCAATCTAAATTCTGTTCTGATTTTAAATTCATAAATTTCGAAAAGATTTTTTACAAATTTGCAAAAAATATCGCAAATATAAAAATTACACATTGTATAAAAAATATAAGTAAACTCAGACTATTCTTCAACTTTCCATTTACCGAAATATAACATTCAGCGCAAATTTCATTTTTCAGGCTTTGATCCATGCACTTTTATGACACCAAGGCCTATTTTTAAAAACAAAATATCAAAATGAGTAGTGAAACAAATGCGTGAGAAGCAATAAAAACTAAATCTGCCCTATTCCAAAGATCGCCAAAAAGCTACCAAACATTACATTAAAATTGACTGGACTTTGATGATGATAATTGAATTTCGGCAGATTAGCAGACGGCAATAGACAACAGGCACAGTGTTGTATTTCGCCAAATTTTCTGGTGTAAAGTTCTTGTTCCGTACCACCCACCCACCATCCGATATAGGGTGCTGGTGATGAATAAGACCCGTGCGATACCCAATCGAGACAAACACCGTGTGCGCTACACGAATAAACGACAAGTTGATTCATATCGAGCCCTGAAGAAGATCCCAACAACTGGATCGAAACGTTGGCAATGATTTAAAATAATCAACGCTTAATTCGTGACTGAAAGCCGAAATCCAATTATCGTATTCATATTCATATTCTCACATATTTTTTTCTTTCAAAATACTTTAAATGTTATATTAGTCAAAACCATTCAGATCTCAATTAAAATCGCCAAATTTGTCTATCATAATTAAAAATCAAGCGCGTTTAGAGGTACACACAAGAACAGATGAAATAGTTAGGAGTTAATTTTTTTTTCAGATGTAGATGCTTTCATTGAAATATGAGTGTCTCATACAAACTTTGAATTAATTATTGTTTTTCAATTGCTGTCATACCATAATTTTCGCCCCCTTTCTAACATTTTCGCCCCCCAAATTCAGTTTTATAAATTTTCGCCCCCTTGCACCTGAAAATCGCCCCCCGGGGGGCGAATTCGCCCACTTTGGGAATCACTAAATTTTATCCTGATATCAAGTGGAGCGAGGTCGGAGTTTGTAAAAATAACTAATTCCTGGTTTTGATTGAACAACCGCAAGAAAAAAGTTGAGATACAGTTTTACTGTCGTACTTTTTTATTGAACCAATTATCAATTCTTTACAGTCTATAACGGAAATGCTACAGGCTCGGTCAAACATATTTTCAAACTACATCCTTCATGACTTCCCTCAATCCCCAAGATATTTATAACCTTCTTCTTCTTCTTCTTCTTCTTCTTTTTGACATGACGTCCACACTGGGACAAAGCCTGCTTCTCAGCTTAGTGTTCTTATGAGCACTTCCACAGTTATTAACTGAGAGCTTTCTATTCCAAAGTTGTCATTTTCACATTCGTAAATCGCGTGGCTGGTTGGTACGCGATAGTGCCCAGGGAAGTCAAGGAAATTTGCATTACGAAAAGTTCGAAGATGGATCGACCGGGAATCGAAACCAGACATCTTCAGCATTTGTAGCCGCGGACTCTAACCACTCGGCTAAGAAAGGCCCCAGATTTATAACCTATGGGGATCCATTCCAGAGCAGCAAAAATTTGGACACAAATATAACAACATCATTACTTGTAGTGTCATGTACTATTCAGATATTTATGTACGAGATAATAAAATAGATGTTATGCTTTTTGTATATATTTTCTGATTTTATAAATCAAACTATAAATTTATTTTAAAAATATTAATTTTGAAGTGAGTAACATCTACTCACTTGCGCAAATTTCAGATCAAACGAAGTGAGTATGTGTTACTCTAATATTGACATTTGACAATGTTACTCTAAAGTGAGTAACAATTTTAGCAGTTCCACTTTGTTCCGAAGTAAGTCGAATTCTACTCACTTTTGAGTAGATCTGAACAAGCGTGTGTATATTTGACACGTGTTTCGCCGTATACATGTAAACTTCAAAACCTTATAACAGCAAGAAAAATGTAGTTTTCTGTTGAAAATAAGACATGGCTTGATATTTACCCATTTTTCAATAGTTTAGTTATGTAAATCAATAGTTTCCATTATTGGAGTCGATTCGTAGAAAAATGTTCAATCGATTGGTGCAAGAACCATGAAAATCTATCCCAGCGTCAGTAAGTTATTAACAGTCAAAATCTAACCACTTTTCGTGACGCGAGCGATTTTCGTTTTTCGAAATTGTACCCCAGTATGTTGCCGTAAGACGTTATCCAACGTCAAAAAAACTTTGTAAAGGTGGAGGAATGATCGAATGTCGGATGGATTTCTTGCGTATTATAAAATCCAGCAAAACTTCTTGAAACGATTGATATGATCATGATCGCCCGAGTTTTGTAGCTAACTGGTAACTCTCACTGACTTTGATTCTGATCACATCCCTGTTATATTTCAAATTAATCATTAAAACAATTCTCAGTCGTATCACTTTCCAACTAATAGATAGTTGATTCACAGAGCTGATTGGGATACAAAAAATGCATTGATAGCTACCACGACGTACACAATTCTCTGCATACGAAATTTGATATTCACAATGTTGACAAGAGGCATTGCAATACAATAATGGGACATGTAATTTGACTCCCTTGTTGAAAAAAAAGTTGACAACCTCCTTAAGGATTCAACAAGGCGGAAATTTAAATGTTTTAGCAATCCTTCTATGAAAATCATATGAAAATATGTGCAAAAATAATCAAAACAACAATTTTCTGAATTGAAAAACACCAATTTTTAATATAATTGATTTCTGCCTGTAAGCCGTGCTGGTAATTATCATAAATATTGTTGTTACGATGAGAGCAGTTCCAAAAAATAGTTTGATGAAGTTAAGCATCAAGGCTTTTTGCTAGGTTAAAATGTAACTTCCGAAAATCACATTAAGAAGTTTTCAAGCCTCATTTGACAAGTTTAAAAAAATTCTGTGTCCTCTTATTTATCAACCGAATATCAAAATTTTGTCTGAAGAACAAGCTTTTGATCATCAATCAAATTTGCAGGCCAATCATGTTATATGCTGTATTAACCTGAACTAGCTGTTGAGCTAGCTACAGAGAATTCTAAATAAAGAAATATAAAATAAAGAACGAGTAATAAACAACATAAAATATAAATGTTGAAACACTTGCAAATCAATGTTGCAAATGAAATCGTCTTGTTATAAAGATAAACACAAACGAAATATTCAATTTGCGCTTATTGCTAGACACAGAAGGCCGAGAAGGCCGTATAGATTGATTATATTCAACTCTTTACAAGTAATGCGCTGCCCAAAACATATTGATCAATTTGCACAAAGCAACCACTAATAGATTGAATATATAGCTACCCAAATAACTATCAAGCCCTTAACGCTCAATCCAGGTTATATAGTGCTAGCGCATAGCTTACAAGTTAGCTTTAGATTAGCACTTTATTTTCGGTTTGGCGAAACAGAGGACTCCTCGAGCTTATTGTTGATTCCCCTGATCCTCACTTACCTACATCAATCTACCACCACCTTACAAACTAACCAAACACCTTACTCACTAGTTTTCGTAATAGGGAATCGAAAACAAACTTGCCACTTACGAAAACTGCTTCCAGAGGGCTCCGGCTTGCGGAGCCCTCCCGCAGTGCCATGATTGCCGCAATCGAAAAGTCCGTAGCGCCCTTGGCCGCCGTTAGGGCTGCCGCAGCCGCCGCCTGTAGGGCCGCAGCCGAAGCGGCCACATTTCTACTGTTGGTGGTCGTCATACCGGAACCACCGTGGTGCTGCCCACCAATGCCACCGCTACTATTGTTATTGTTGTTCTGAGTGTCCAGCAACATCCTTTCCTGGTGGGCCAGCTGCTTCCTCCGGTGATGTGCTTCCGCTGCTGCAAACGCCGACGCAGCCGACGCTAGTGCCGTACTTGTCGCGAAACCGCTATTACCGATACAGCCGTTGCTACTACCGTTACTAGTGCTACTGCTACTGCCACCACTTAACTCACTAGAGGATTCACGTTTTCGTTTTATTCTCTCAATTTTGGCAATTTTCCGAAGCTTCACCCAGCACAGAAATCACACGCAGTCGTTTCAAACGAGTTTTCTTGAGGATCTGTTCTACTTTCACCGAGAATCCTGCATCATGTCTCGAAGATTCACTACTAACGAACTTAGTCTCAAATACCGACGGCTGATTCAAAAAGTGCACCCGTTCAACACACAATGTTTGCCTTACACTTCAATGCACTATCATCAATCGCTAAATGCACGACGGCCCTTCCAGAAAGAAATTGTGTATCAACCACAACCCGGGTTCTAATGGCAAGACTTGCAACTCACTCTCTCTCCACTTGCTACGAAACGCAACGCACGATACACCGACCGATATGCAGAGGTACGAGCCTTCAGGCGAACAGTACGAAACTAAACTTCAACTATCGCTCGAGCTGCCTGCCAACTGGTTTCGACGGCCACACATTGGCTTCTCGGCTTCCCTCTGGCACTCCTCACCCGTCCACAAACATGCACCAAACGACCAATACAGTTGTAGCGAAGCACCGCACGCACGCAACGAACCACAAGATCAAAAGAGAACTGAGCCGGTTCTGTGGCTCCGACTCCGATCAGAGCAACACCCTAGCCCTACGAATGCAGCGATAATGAAGCAATCCGGAGCAAAACAATAACCAGTTTCGAATTCTAAGCCACGCCTCCCAACAGCAACCAGTTGCATGCATTTTCCACTCTCGCTCTCTTTCTCTTCCCACCGTCGTTCGCTGCACACTGGTGTGCGTGTCAACTGAGAGCAACGAACAACAGCACAAAACGAAAAAATCAAAAACAGATTGCTATCGCTCACCGATACTCGTGAGTGACGCGAGTGCATCGCGACCGCTGCTACCATTTTGTTTTCATGTTTGCTTTCACCCACTCATTCGCCTCCCACTAACTGTTCTGATCGTTGCCTGTAAGCACTCACTGGAAGTGAGCGCAAAGGGTTCTCACCCAAACCCATCCCACCGAAAAAGACACCCGTCGCACCCGATCCCTTCCTACGGTATGGGTGGTGAGTGCCCCCGTAGCAGCTGACAAACCTCAGAACGAGTTTTCTTTCAACGACAGTCTGTGTGCGGTGCAGGCTGGACACCGTGGAAGAAGAGAGTGTCAATGACGACGATGATGATGGTGACAGCCAAAGAATACAAAAGGGAAACCACAGAAAATTATGTTGGATACGGGCAACTAGAGAGTGCACACTCCACTTGGGAGGGAGAAAAGGGCGGATGCTGTCTCGCTCTGGCACGGTTGCAATGACGGGCATTCGTCCTCTTCTCGCCCGGATTGGGAAATCATAAAAGTAACATTAGGATCATGAACAGTGTGGGGGAGACAGAGCGCATACACGTCGTCACTTTACCGCTCATGACGGAGTTCTCGTCGTTCGAGAACGGGAAGTGATTCATTCCGGAGGCTATTTACAGCTTGCGCGTCAAAATCTTAAGGGTGAGAAAGTAGCGACCGTTGCTTGGGATATGGTTGTGGAAGAAAAGGGAATCGTTTATGTAATGTACCCTGTGTGCTCTTTTAGTTTTGAGTAGTAAAAATTGTGAATTTGTTATAGGAGACGATAAGTTTTACTTCATTATGGTTTGCATATTGATGTTTTTTTCTTTGTTTCAGAGAAAATTATCATGCTTCAAGAATGTTCAAGATGAACTGGTCTGAAAACATTTTTTTTTTAAATTTTATCTTTTCCCATATTCTGAACAATGATTGGTATTTAACATCATGCTTTAACATAGTTTCTTTATTATCCCAGGAAAACTCAATACGATGAAAGTCTCTACACAATGAATGACAATTAAAGGAATTTGTTCAAATTTCTTTAAAATCGTTTACTGAATTTGATCAGTTTATCAAACTAGCAAAAAAAGCTTTTTTTAAGTTTTATACAGAGTTCCGTCTGAAGAACTTTATGACTTTACTCCACATTTATAAAGTGATTCCCAAAAAAAAATCCGTGTTCTAGAACGATTAGAAAGACCAAGACATATATGAAATAAAGTTGGACTATAGTTGAAATGGGACAAGAGTTTCGAGCTTAATTTAAAACAAATATTATGAATGTCACGTTTATTCCAGACTAGGGTCATGCATAAATTATGTCACGCCTCTAGGGGGAGGGGTTCAGGCATAGCGTGACAAGTCTTGCATTTTTTAGAAATCTCATTCGAAAAGCGTAACAAGAAGGGGAGGAGGGTCGAAAAAGGCTGACATAATTTGTGTATCATTCCAAAGTGTCTTTCACTTCAAAAATTAAAAAAAATCTATTGAAATATTGAAAATTGTTGATAAGGTACAGTGGGGGAAGTGTATCAGTGGGGTAAGTGGATCATTCGTCAATATTAAGCATAAATACCTGAATATGTTGAATGTTTTCGCACTGTTGCTTCATTTTAGGTTATATTCTTACGTCCACACTGATACTATTGTAAAACTGGTTCTACACGTACACTAACACAAGCAAACTTGTTAGCTGCAAAAATTGATAAATTTTCAAATGGTTTTCCATCATTCAAAATTCCATTGTATCTCTGTCTAAAATCGAAAACTATTGGTTTTTTCGACACATGGTGAGCATTTCAGTTCTAATTGAATGAATCACAATGAAAAATATGTGATTTTTATAAATAAATACAGATATATTGTACATGGTACACTTACCCCTACTTTTAAATGGGATGGGGTAAGTGGATCAAGTATTATTATCATTTATTGGCAGACTGCTTACGTGAATTTTAAAAAGTTTTAATGTCCTCAAATATTGTTTTCCTTTATTTCTTTTAATTTCCAGCTTTAATTTGTCAAATTCACCATAGAGAATTTGAGTTAATCCACCTAAAGGTTTGTTTAACCTTTCTGGTATAAAAAAATATAAAAAAAAATAATTTAAAAACTTACACGAAACTTTTCGTGGTTCATCTAAGCTGAGTTGCAAAAGAGCAAAATATACTAATTCTTCAATTGAAAGCATGTTATCGTACCTTATTTGACCATATAGATTATTTTAGACAGATGATACCAACATACAGTGAGAGGCAAAATAAAGTGCCCACCTTACCAGTTTTCGAATTTCTCTCATTGATTTGGTTCAAATTAAAGTTAACACACCTAAATCTTTTGTGATATTTTATTTTTGATGTTCTTTTAAAGTTGCACTTACGAAATTTTGATTAAAAAAAGAATTTTACTTAAAGAAAAAGAAAATCAATTTGTATTGAAAAAAAAGTAGTGACAAAAATAAGTGCCCACTTCCTTCTTGGCCCCAGAAAAGATGATTTAAGAAAAATAAAAAGCAATTTAATAGTTAATGTGTCCTCCTTTGGCCTTAAGGACTTGCTGGAGGCTCTTCGGCATGCTTTTCACCAGGTTTTGTAGGTGTTGTGGATCTAGTTCTTCCCAGGCGCGCTCCAAGGCTTCAAAATAATTATTTTTGTTGGTAACACCAGTTTTTTCAAACCTAGCATCGAGAATCGCCCACAAATTCTCGATGGGGTTGAGGTCTGGGCTTTGTGGAGGCCATTCCAGCGGTTTAATCCGACAAGACCGGAAGAAAGACTTGGTCTTCTTTCCAGTATGCTTCGGGTCGTTGTTCTAGAGAAATATGAATTTCTCTTCAAGGCCCGTCTGGATCAGCGAAACCTCCAGATTTTCCAGCAAGATGTTAATGTAGGAATCTGCCGTCATTATTCCGTCGATTTTCACGACGCTTCCTACTCCACTCCATGAAAAACACCCCCAGACCATCACATTTCATCACATCACACTTCCATGCGTCACCGTTCCTTGGATGTGGCGCTCCTGAAGCTCGAGCTGTCTAACCGAGAGCGGCGGGCTCGTGTGTGATGCAGAGCACCACATCCAAGGAACGGTGAAGCATGGAGGAGGAAATGTGATGGTCTGGGGGTGTTTTTCATGGAGTGGAGTAGAAAACCTCGTGAAAATCGACGGAATAATGATGGCAGATTCCTACATTAACATCTTGCTGGAAAATCTGGAGGTTTCGCTGATCCAGACGGGCCTTGAAGAGAAATTCATATTTCTCTAGAACAACGACCCGAAGCATACTGGAAAGAAGACCAAGTCTTTTTTCCGGTCTTGTCGGATTAAACCGCTGGAATGGCCTCCACAAAGCCCAGACCTCAACCCCATCGAGAATTTGTGGGCGATTCTCGATGCCAGGGTTGAAAAAACTGGTGTTACCAACAAAAATAATTATTTTGAAGCCTTGGAGCGCGCCTGGGAAGAACTAGATCCACAACACCTACAAAACCTGGTGAAAAGCATGCCGAAGAGCCTCCAGCAAGTCCTTAAGGCCAAAGGAGGACACATTAACTATTAAATTGCTTTTTATTTTTCTTAAATCATCTTTTCTGGGGCCAAGAAGGAAGTGGGCACTTATTTTTGTCACTACTTTTTTTTTTCAATACAAATTGATTTTCTTTTTCTTTAAGTAAAATTCTTTTTTTTATCAAAATTTCGTAAGTGCAACTTTAAAAGAACATCAAAAATAAAATATCACAAAAGATTTAGGTGTGTTAACTTTAATTTGAACCAAATCAATGAGAGAAATTCGAAAACTGGTAAGGTGGGCACTTTATTTTGCCTCTCACTGTATTCATAAATAGAATAAAAAAAAAATCAGTTTGTTATTCAAAAATAATGTAACTAATATTTTCAAACTACGAGTGTTTTGCGAAAACATAATCCTACAATACTTCTGTATACCTTTTGTGTATAAATGGATGAATTTTCTCCAAATTAGTCTAGTTACAATGTTTTTTTGTTGTTCGAATTAGTGTAAACTAATGTATAGCTATTTTTCAATATATTTTGATTAAAAAATGATACTTTTTAATTTAATAGTATTAAAATGTACCATTACTAGCATTTATAACAAGAACGAGAGCAGTATCATTCTTACTATACATAATAACTTCACATTTGTTTAAAGAACAGATTTTTGCTATTGGTGATCCACTTACCCCACCATGGTAGGGCAAGTGGATCGTTTGGCGCAATTTTTTAAGTCTCTAATACTCAATACATAACAATAAGAAAAATCGAAATATTCGATGATCTGAAGTATATTAGTCCCTCATTTGTTATCCACAGAAAAAAGTTTGAATTACATTATTCACGTCAGCTGTACATAACAATGAAGTTGACTATTAATTTTTCTGTATCCACTTACCCCACGGTACCTTATTAGATGAAATTATGGAGATTTGGAAAGCTTATGGCTATTTGTTGTTTAAAGACATGAAAATTGTAATTTTAAGTCGAACTTTCATTGCATGGAACAAAATAAAAATCAAATATTATACGATTTTTTATGTAAGTGTGCACACGCAAAATAAAAATCTCTTACAAAAATTGCAAGGTCCCGCCTAATACAATCTCTGCATAAGAACAATACAATAATTGTAATGTGCCTACCGGCAGCTCATTGTATTATAAAGTTTTACTTCATTTTATCCAACACATGCAAACATCCCCCTTTAAACTTAAAAGCACACAGCCATGTCTAAAAATAACTTCGATTCTCTTCAGGACGAAGTGGGATAGCATTATGTGATACATCAGCTCCACAGTTTGCTTTCCTTCTTTCGTATCTAGTTGACATTCGAATACTGTCGGGTCTCCAATTAGGCACACTACTACTACGCGAACATTAGAACTTATGAGAATCAATTTTATCTCGTACGTGCTAAGAGATAGCTCAATGCTGTCTTCGATGGAGTTTCAGTACTCTTTGGATCTACCTTAAAGAGTTAATGATCATCCTTTTAGTTGAGAACTTGGCCTTTAGGGGTACTGTTTCCAACATAATTTATATAACTATAATATATATGTATGGGGCCTCCACAGTTAATAACAGTGAAAGGGCTCATACGAACGCTAAGCTGAGAAGCCGGCTTTGTCCCAGCAGGGACGTAATGTCAGCAAGGAAATAATGAAAGGAACATGTAGACGTAAAATAAAAATCTAATAAGGTACCATGGGGCAAGTGATGTAATGGAAAGTGTATAGTTGAGATTCTTCCAATTCTAAAGACTTTAAGTTCAAATAAATAAGGTCGTGTTTATTTTTTAACTTGACTTTCACCAAATATAAGCGGTATGCTGAAATTGATTTTTATGTAAAATTGAAAACAATACAGACAAAGCTTTTAAAAAATGTATCCCTTCTTTTCATTTGCCTCATAAATGGAGAAATTTAAAAGCTTATAATTTTGAACAATAAATTTAAATACTAACAGTTATATTTACGATTTCTGTCAACTTTAACATTTGTTAAGGAATCCCAAATGAACAATCACATTAATAACTTGTAAACAAAGATGTTATGTTATGTTATTCTTGTCAGTTAAGTTTTCTTCTCTTTAATTATGTATGTTTAAGTGATTGGACAACAACATTACTACAACATTTTCAATGTTATTTATTACATCATGAGACAGCAATTGCATTCCTGCTCTGTAGATTTTTATTTATCTGTTAATTGTTTTTACAAAAGTTGGATTTGACGTCGGATAACTCTTTGAAAGAAATTGTTTCTTCGTTTCTTGGAACGGAATCATTAAATAAAGTACTAAGAACCTTTCTTATATTGATAGATCTATACCCCATTTTATGTTTTGAAATAGCTTTACGTTATTTCCATGTGTTCTCTTATATTGGATTTTTTCAATCAACGTCTTCTTTTCAATTGGCTGTCCGAAGTAGACACATTAATATCGTAATGTTTGGCAACCTCTTTTAGAGAAGTTCTATGATTTCTAAAAGCTTTGAAGGCGTAATAGTTGACAGGTAGACAATTCTTTCTTATTATGCAATGATGGTTGAAAAATCTCAAGAATCACTTACCTATCGTAATTATATAAATGGTGTCAAAGGTCTACTCAAGATTTTAAAACGTTAATTCACATATTCAGTAAAATATTAATTTCACTTCCCCCATTTACCCACTTGCCTAGCGGTAGCTTACAAAATGCAAGGTCCTATCTACTACAATTCCTGCATAAGAATTATACAAGAATTGTATTGTGTCCTCCGGTAGCTCTTCATATTTGAAGTTTTATTCCATTTTATCCAATACATGCAATAGCGTTGGGCAAATTTTACCAGAAAATCGATGTTACTGAATCGTTTCAAATTCGATATGACGAATCGATTCTCCGATTTCGATGTTTTCAAATCGATTCGATTTTAAAGCTCATATGAAAATCTACAAAAAAGGCTCCTAAAATAAGACCAAATGCTTTTGTATTTGAGTATTTAATTTCTTCAATTAAATAACGTTTGAAATTAATGATTATACATTCAATGCTTCAAAACTAGGTTTAAGATTTATCAACTCATTGTAAAATTCTAATCAATTTCATATTTGTTGAATCGAAACAAAAAATCGTATGAAGAAAATCGATTCATTCGATTTTGAGTGATCCTAACATCGATTCAAAAAATCGATTGATTGAAACGAAAAAATCGATGTTCGGAACATCGATTCAAAATCGTCCATCGCTAACATGCAAACATTCCCTTACAGCGTGGAACGCACGAATCCATATCTAAAAATAACTCCGCTCCGCTTTTCAAATCAGTCGCGCCTCCTATTGAACGCATTCTCACAACGCGAACTTCAAAACCAGTGAATTTGGGATTTCATCGTTTCGGAGGTTTTCAGAGGTTTCATTATCGAATAACTCGTATGTGATAAAAGATAGCACAGTACTATCTCTGAGAAGTTTCAATAAGCAGTACGTTTTAATTTTAAGAGTGAAAATCATCCTTAAAGTTGAGAACTTGGCTTTATATGATTTTATAAGATTCTGATTCTGCCCATCACTGCATAGTTGTCACATTCAACATTTTTGACAATTTTGGGTTCATACCATGGAGAGTCATCAAATGATAAATACTTTCGATCAACTTACTGAAATCTGTGAGATTATTCTTAAAAATACCAAGGTGTTTTGTAATTGTAATCGCATAACAGTCACATAGAGATTATAATGAGTTTCATAATGTAGTAGCAATGAAAGTTCAATCAGAATTATTTTTTGATTATTCACCTAGTATACGATATGAGTTGTACAACATTTCAGTCTCGAATAAGCACTCTTGAGTTCATGGTAATTTTTATAAATTTAAGTTTCCACCATACTGCCGTATAATGCACACTTGGTATTCCGTTTACTCCATGCCTACTTTTATCGAATGTTGCAAATATGCAGTTATGGGCAGTATGGGACATGTATGTAACATATAATATCCATACTCACTAAGTTGGGCTATGGAACTCCGTGTGCTTGGCAATTTTCCAAACTGAAAAAAAGAAGAAAATACTTCGCCTGTAAGGTTTATATTAATATATTTAGAAGCAGCACTCTTACTGGCCAATTTCTCAGCTAAAAGGATAATCCTCAAGTCTTCAAGGTAGGTCGCATCGTGTACTAAAACATCGCCAAAGACAGTACAGAACTACCTTCTAATACATATCAGATATTCTGGGAATATTGTCGAAGATGAAATCCCATATATAACGCAGATATTTATTACGCTCCTCAACCGTGTGTTTAATTGGAGACCTGACTGTAGTTACTTCCACTCTCCGATTTCGCCAACAACAGCCGGGTGTTGTGTATAATAGTCTTCAAACTTGTTCTCGTTAAGAGACTGATATAGCCGTGATGGATGAGGCGCCATATGATGGATGATAGATCTAAGACTCCCGGTTCGATTCCCGACCGCGACGTCTAAATTTTTTTGATTTTTTGATTTTGATTTGATTAATATTTAAACGCCTCATGGCTGCGTCATTACGCAGCCAACCTGTTTCTCATGCATTTCGAACTCGGCGCGGACACAAGCGTATTTTTCCAATTTATTTCGCTTCTTTCCATGTTCTTTGTTATACAATGCCTTGTATTGTCGACCATTACAATTTCTGTATATGCAACGATCTAATACAATTTCTGTATTAGAATCATGCAGAATTGTAATGAAATCTTACAGGCTCGGGTTGCGTGCAGTTAATCTTGTTTGAATGCTGCTTTGAGGTGTACTAATTTTACGTAAATGTTTGGAAACCAATTTTGGCTCATAGTATTTGTATTTGTATTTGTATTTAAAATAATCCATCTGACAAATTAGTCTTAATGAATAAAAACTTGAACATAACATACACTTAACACAGATTACTGAACTACAGATCGTATTCTATTAGCAAAATGCCTCGTCGGTTCATCGAACTCGAAAAACTCTTCGACAGCTGAGAATGCTCGGATGCACGCTGAGATGGGTTCGTTGTATCCAAATACGGTGCGATGGAAACTTGATTGGAGCAGTGTTGTACTCCGGAGAACTCGGTTAGGAACACGAAATTCTAGCAAACTAAGCAGTTCTGGAGCATCGACTTCGCCATTTAGCAACTTTGCTATAAGCAACGATTGCTGTACCTTTCTTCGTCGATCCAATGTTTCTAGTCCCAGGAGTCGGCATCTATCCGGATACGGTGGCAGGTTATCGGGGTCCCTCCATGGCAAGTTTCTTAGTGCCAAACGAATGAACCTCTTTTGAATCCGTTCAATTCTTAGACTCCACGTGAGTTGGTGCGGATGCCAAACGACGGATGCATTTTCCAAGATAGGGCGTACCAGGGAACAATACAATGATTTCCAGCAGTGCGGGTCTGAAAAATCCTTGGCAACCTTGGAAATAAAGCCTAGCTGACGCGTTGCTTTTGAGATGATTGCAGAACGATGCAGCTCAAACGACATTTTCTCATCAAGCTGAACCCCTAAGTCAGTCACATGATCAACTCTGTTGAGAATGATCCCATCAATTTCGTAGTGAAAAACAATTGGATGCATCTTGCGGTGAAAAGTGATCACCTGACATTTCTCTACGCTAATAATTAGCTTGTTTCTGCGGCACCAATCGGCAAACAGTGTTAACGAGTTCTGAAGACGCATACAATCATTTTCAGTCCGTACTACAATGTACAGTTTGAGATCATCGGCATAAATCAGCTTAAATCCTTCACCGAGAACCAAGCCAGCATCGTTAAAGAAAATAATAAATAGCAACGGTCCAAGGTTGCTTCCTTGTGGGACACCAGACTTGTTCGAAAAGGGTAATGATACACATCCATCGATTTTTACTCGCAGCTCTCGTCCCGTAAGGTACGACTCCATCCAAGAAACCAAATGCGTAGATACTCCGAGGCGGGACAGTTTGTGCAAAAGTATTCGATGGTCAATCTTGTCGAACGCAGCTTTTAAGTCGGTATAAATTACGTCATCTTGTGCCTTTTCTTCCATGCTCTTCATGCATTTTGACGTAAAAGTCAACAAGTTTGTAGTAACCGATCGGCTAGGCATGAATCCGTGTTGTTCAACGGAGATGTAGCATTTTGTTGTTTCGAAGATAATTCCACACATTATTATTTCGAACAGTTTCGAAACAGCTGACAGGCTTGTAATACCCCGATAGTTTGTAACATTATGGCGATCACCGTGTTTGAAAACGGGTGTCATGAACGATTGTTTCCAGATGCGTGGAACTTTTGCTTGCTGGAGTGACTGATTGAAAATATCGCACAATGGTTGTACCAATGCAGAAATACAACGACAAATAATAATTGCCGGTAATCCATCAGGACCAGGAACATACGACCGTTTTAGCTTTTTCGCGGCCAATAAGACCATATCGGGATTTATGGTAAATGCACTAAGATCAACAACATCTGCAGGGACATCTCGAGTTGCGTCAGCTACTTCCTGTATTGATGCGGTGTTTGCAGCAAATATAGCTTCAAAGTGCCTGGCGAATAATTGGCTTGATTCTACGGCAGTCCTAGCACATTGCTCGTTCAAAAAGACGTTCGTTGGAATTGCAGAACTTTTTCGTTTGGAGTTGACGAAGCGCCAAAAACCACGAGGATTCCTTCTCAAATCTCTTTGTACACGCAATATGTACAACTTGTAAAGAGAGGCATTTTTAAAACGGTATGCATTGCTGGCTCGTTGAAATTTTCGTTTATTGCTTGGCGTGCGTTGACGACGTAGTTTACGTTGGCAAGCATTACGCGCGCGTTTTAGTTTTAGTGCCGAGGGGATAAGGGGCTCCCAAAAAGCTAGCAGGCATGCATCCCGGAGAAGAACTGGAAATCGAACGGCTCGATCGGAAATCGTCTACATCCACAAAGCGACGATTATACAAGCGTGAATGCGTCTCCACAAGGTTACTGGAAGCAATGAGCGTTAACGGCAGAGAGTCGTCCTTAATACAATTATACTTGCCTGCATTTTCATGATGGAAGACCCCGTCACCACACTCGGACACAGGACCGGGATGACTGCAGGTCGCTGGCAGGAGAGGCTCGACTGTGCCGAGGGGATCAGGGGCTTCCCAAAGGCTGGCAGGCGTGCATCCCGGTGGTGAACTGCTTGATGCTGGTGAGCAGCTAAACAACTGGGTTTCACCGAAGCTGGTGCATCGATTGTAGCCAGGGTTGACTAAAGTTAGCACTCCATTGTTGGAGTCATCGGTGATTGCAATGGTTGCTGTTGTAACGGCGGTATCGACAATTTCAGCGGGAGTGGTTTCCGAAATTTTGGAATCCCATAATCCTCAAATTCTCGAAACAGATGTCCTTCTGGCCAAGTTTCAGGGTCAAGTGCTTTACTTTTAAGCGACGGATCCAGCCCAATTTTAAAAGACACGAAAGTAAGCGTGCTGATATCTTTGTCTTTTGGAACGAGTTTTACTACTGTTGGATCAGAAGTTAACTCTAGATTAGCTTTAATCATAGCGGAGACAGAATCAACGGAAACGTCAGGGCGAATTCTGGACAGATAAAGCCAAAACTTTTGATTCACATCCGTTTGGCAAATGGGAACGGATACTACGTTTTCATTTGCTTTTTTGCTACCCGTGCGACACTGATCAGTCACGCGTACGTTTGAATCATTTTCGCGTCGTCGTTTAGCACTCCTTTGCTGGTCGATTGTTGGCCAGCGAATGTTGGTTGCTGGAGAAATTGAAGTTGAGGGCTTCGAATTCAGTTGCTTAATTTCGCTGCGTAGATCCGTGATGGCTGATGTAAGCGAGTTGAGAGGTGATATTTCATCGGCATGATTGGTGAGCGCACGAAAATGAGAATTTTCGAACAACTCCGCGCATCTATCGCACATCCAAAAAAGATTCTTTTTATGGGTAGTGAAATATGATGTCAATGCGCGGGTTACGTTTGTACATGATGTCATATGGAAAAAAGCTCCACAATAGCCACGGCAGACTACCACATCGATGCCAGTTATGGGTTCCAAACACTTTCCACACTTTTTCGCCATCGTAAATCGCCTGCGCGTGGACTTCCAACGATAATGCTGAACGGATAAAGCTAGACGTTGAGCTTCTGGTCGATGTTTCCGTTATTTGCCAGTATAT
This sequence comes from Aedes aegypti, assembly GCF_002204515.2. NCBI lineage: Eukaryota > Metazoa > Arthropoda > Insecta > Diptera > Culicidae > Aedes > Aedes aegypti. The sequence continues at coordinate 346,156,886 of NC_035108.1, read as the reverse complement.
GTCGCTCCGGTTGAAAAAAGTGCACAGGAATTGTGAAGGCTTTTCGTTTGGTGTGCACCACGAACAGCAACAACCTTCACTCAAATATTGATATTTATCACCACGGCACAGCACAAATGCATAAACATACACGGTATTGTTTCACAAGACGCAATATTAGCACGGGGGAACAAAATAACGATTTAATGGTTACGATATCACAACAAAAATAAAATAATAATCACGAGCGGATTTTGTTTGCATAACATACACCAAGCAGTGATGCCAATAAGTGAGGCAGTATAATAAGCGGGACATGTTGCCTTACGGGACATGTTGCCTTATGTTTTGAAAAATGAGTTTTACTAAAAGATAATAAGTTTGTACTTGTATTACAGTACTAGCGTGTTTGGAACATATCTTAAAATTTATCCATAGTTATTTCCATATAAACCTACATTGGGCGGTATGAATAAAAAGCGTTGAACTTTACTACATGTGGTCGGGGTTCTGCTAAACCGCACCAAGTGCCTTTTTTTCTCAAATTGAGTTTTCTACACCAGAGGACTCAAATAAGCATAACCTTTCTTCCATAAAAAAAAATCGGGTAATTTGAACAGTCCCTTGTAATTTTAGATCACAAATTTTCTCTGGAAGGACATGTAAAACTGTAATTTTGTGCAGCCAGAGTGAACCATAAACCAACGCACGTCATCAGAGGGAATTTATTATTCTGATAGAAAGCAAGATTTTTAATTTTTGTCACATATCCTTAAAATGTATCCATTCAAAGCAACTTATAGAAATAGAGGCCAGTGAAATTGGGCAGCAATTGACTAATTGAAATTAAATATTGTTCCGGTGGCGTTGATCTATTTTCTTTGAAATTTTATCCAGCCACACCGCACTAAGTACCGTTTATCTGAAAATCACATTTTGACATGAAGTAAAGACATTGACATGCTGTAAATATTTCCATGTGCTTGTTACATAATATGTTAATTAATCCACACAGGAGCAGTAATAAAATAACAAATTAATTTAATCTGATACTGCGTGAACATCTGAGGTGGACTTGGTGCGCTTTAGTTGTTCAGAAAATAGCGTTATCACCATCAAACCCCATCAGACAGAGTGCACATGACTTGTTCCAAGTTTATCACCCTTCAATCAAGAAGTGAAGATGACCTAGCGTTAGCACACTAGATTATCACTCAGAAGGCACGAGTTCGAATCCCGATGAAACTTTTTTTACGTTGTTCTATCCGATGGTAATGGCAATCAATCAACTTTCACATTCTGTGGTTATTTTTGTATTGCAGTAAAACATCAGGAGGTTAATGTACAGCGGAAATGATGGTCATTCCTGGTGTACACTTCGCGCATTGAACTGTGAACTTATCCAGCATAAGTGCACCAAGAAGAGAGCAACTTGGTGCGCTTTGGCAGAACGAATTCATGGTTTTCTTCGATCATCACAATTTTGAAACACATTCATGGTTTTCTTCGATCATCACAATTTTGAAACACATCATTGTAGTCTTATTAGAATTTATGCATGAACGTGAGGATCTTGATTCATTACATATTTTTATGTTCTGTGAAAATGGATAATGTAGTATCCAAAGGGAGCACACATCATCGCTATGATAACATCACTAAATATATACTTTTTTTTAACCGTTGCACTTCTCACATACTTACGACGAATTTGTAAAAGTAATAAAACCATGATTTTTACCACTTCTATAAACTGAAACATTTATTATAAATTATAATTAAATTTATAAACACAACAAATCGCGTCAAAACACTTTTTTTTTCTCAAAATTACACCGCACTACCGCCGCACGCACCAACAATTCGCGCAGAAAATCGCCAATAAACTGACTTGGTTCAACGCAATCATGTTCGTCGAACCCCCAAATCCATCCCGTCTTCGAAGTTGTTTTTTCTCTCTTTTTGGCTTCATTGCTCATCGCTTTCTCTCCAATTCGTAGCCGCGCTGAATAGCATCATTCCGGCGCAGCGTGAGCATGCTTCCCAATCATCGATGAACATCTTCGTGTTCGTTCGTTTCTACACTTTCAAGGTCCCTCTCGATCGGCTCTCGATAAATCTGTGCGAAGAAAGAATACACTGGAGAAATAATTAAATAATTTTGTTCGGATATGTTGCTTTCTATTCAACTTATCTGATATGCTTTATTCATTACACTACATTCGCCTTCTTCTCTACTCTTGGAACCAAAACTATTTATTACAAACAATTATCTTGTTATCCAAACTCGTATGATTCAAACACATATTCAATGTCTTCAATGACTTGTTTTCTAATTAAAATCATTTAACTGTTCTGTACATCAAACTTCTAATTCTTTGTTCGCTACCTATTCTTAATTAACATTGGAATTATGTACTCCATTTGCATTTTGATTCTAACATATGTTTGATTTTTTTTCCTTAAAATATTAATCCTGTGTAGAATATATAAGTACACTCTTCTGTGTCATTCCTAGCATTACTACCTGTTATTTTTTACAACTATGACTACTGTGGTTTTACTACATTCAATGCAGTTATGTTAGAGGCGTATAAAAGTGGGCTTCATGACCGTACGAATATGGGACGGGTTGATATGGGTTAAATCCGCCAAACAATCTTAATCCTGATTTCCAAGGTACAGTCCAATTATTTTCTCTTCCTACTGATTTGAACCAAGCTTAATTATATTAATATGTAATCTTCTGTAGGGAACACAAATACCAACTTTTTAAATTCAATTTATTTTAACCAAAGGTGACTCTAATAATAATATTAAATACATAATAGCTATTTTCAATTTTCAATACTACTTGATATATTTTTTTAAAGCTTGCCTGAAATTGTCTAACAGTTTGCTACAGAACGTTTTTGGCTTTTCATAATGTGTATAATTTTAAAATTTAGTTTAAACCATATAAACTATTTAAAACAAACAATTAAATTTCAAACAACATCTTAAAGCTGTCTTTTGAATCTCATGCACACACCAACAAAAAAAATCTAGCAGGCAAAAGCTGCATGAACATATTAATCAACTTCTTGAAACAACAAAGTTTGTATATTCTTCAATAAACAACATTAGTTATTTCCTTCCATATTGAAGCATAGTTAGATGTTGGCAGATAAATTGAGCAGCACACCTAAAAATCTCATGTTATTTTATTAAATAACCTATTTAAACACTGATCAGCAACAATCACTTACTGTTGGATATTAGAATAATCATTGCCCTTGAATCTAACTACCAGTTTCGAGAAAGATCCACTGTGCAACAAAGGCCCTTTTATTTAATCTAACTTATAATCTTACAAAATTTATGTTCTTCTTCGGAAAATCACTTGCTGATTTGGATAACAATTTCTCATAGATGGAGCTTGCCAGGCTCTTAAAATAGGTTGCGTAACGAAATAAAATCAAAATAGTAAATTACTCGAAACTTAAAAAAAACTATGCTTTCATTCAAAACATTCGTTGATTTTGAGAAATTAGCAAATTTACATATTATTTGTCTCAAAACAATCACTGCTTAAGATCACTTCTTAAGGAGTAAATTTTTGCCAGGCTCCAGAAATGTTCATCAAGTAACAAAATTTTTATATCCTGCTAATGACGAATAACAATTCTGCATTTATAGTACAAATATGTCGTAGGGGCCCAGATAGCCGTAGCGGTAAACGCGCAGCTACTCAGCATGACCAAGCTGAGGGTCGTGGGTTCGAATCCCACCGGTCGAGGATCTTTTCGGGTTGGAAATTTTCTCGACTTCCCAGGGCATAGAGTATCTTCGTACCTGCCACACGATATACACATGCAAAAATGGTCATTGGCATAGTAAGCTCTCAGTTAATAACTGTGGAAGTGCTCATTAGAACACTAAGCTGAGAAGCAGGCTCTGTCCCAGTGGGGACGTAACGCCAGAAAGAAGAAGAAGAAGATGTCGTAGGTAGAAACATTTGAAAGATACCAAAACCATAAGCTAGATGAGCTACGATGATACTCTATGACTAGGGAAGTCAAGGACATTTACATTACGAAAAGATCCAGGACCGACCGGGAATCGAACCCAGACACCTTCTGCATGGCTTTGATTTGTAGCCGCGGACTCTAACCGCTCGACCAAGGAAGGCCCCTGATATCCTGATATCACATAATTTCATTATAAAAAAACCAAATTTACATATTGATAAAGCAACCATTACTGATTCTTGGCAATTTTAATAGTCCTCACTAAGCGTTTCTCTTGAATCGATTTTACCAGTCTTCAGAAAGATCATTTACTCACCAGAACCACAAATGTGGTTCTTTAAAATTTATAAACTTGCAAAATTTTTGTTCTTCCCGAAAACAATAGCTCAGAAGCTTGACAAGCTCAATAAAGATACGATAAGTATAAAAACAAATAAAAACTGAAAATTTCTCAAACTTAAGAAATTGTCATGTACATTCACTCACTTTCGCTGATTTTGATCGTCTTCAAAAAATGATAAATACCTACTCCTTTTTATCGTTCCATTTGACACAGCTTACTGGGCTGTGATAAAAAAAGAAAACTTTCAATCGAATGTGTATTGTCTTCCTTCAAAACTATTGCATATTATGATCATTGTATGCTCTTCATCTTAAAACACTTAATTTTGTACGGATGGATCTTATCAGGCCCTGAAAATTTCAATCATTTTCCTGAACGGAAAACATTTATATAGTAGCACAACCAAAACATTTCAGTGGGCTTCCTAAATTAACGAAACATGTTGACCTATTCGTTGTCGCAAAACTCTTGTTGATTTTGATTATTTTACAATTTTCAAGTTCTTTTTCTCAATTCAATGAATAATTTGATGCAGGCTCAAAAATAGATCAATCAAGTAGCAAAACCAGTAAATTCCAATGTATTTCCTAAACTAACAAAATTGCCTTATTCCTCTACGAAAAACATTTGCTGATTTTGATCATCTCTAAGAGTTGAATCTTCCTTCTCCTCATAATGTTGGCAGATGAACGCAAATTGCACGTACTTCCTTCCGAAGTTGATCACTTTAAAAACTAAAAGTTCTTTTTTTTTACTTATTATTTGTTTATTTAGTTCTTTCTTCCCTGATGTTTGTTCCATTTCATCGACAAAACATACGAGGCTTCAAACGAACCAACGAACCAAAATCCCAAATTGATGCGATTGTCCTATTCTTCCATTCAAGAAATTCACTGATTTTGATCATCTCTGATATTATATGTTCCTACTCATCACATTCTTCCTTTAACACATTTTGATCATTATGTGCATACTCTTCATCGCAAAACAAATTCGTTCACTTTGCATTGATAAAACAAGTCAGGCTTTAAAAGACCCGTAAGGTAACAACTCCAAGAAAATTATAATCAATTTTCTGAAGGAAGTCAAACAGTTTTTTTTTTTCGAGAACGCAACCAAAAAAATCAGTGGGCTACCTAAACTAACGAAATCGACAGGTTCTTCACAAAACACTCCTGATTTTGATCACATCTCCAATTTACATGTTCTTAGTCTCATAATATTTGTGGGCTTGATCACCTCTCGAAGATGAAACTTACCGGGCTTCAAAGGCTCTCTTGCATTACTATACCAGAAAATTTCAATTTACTTCCTGAACTAACAAAAAAACAGTCAATTTTACAAAACGACAACCATGTTGATATTGCTGCTATTTTCACGCATTACGACACCGCCTTCTGTCTTTTATAAAATAAGAAATTGATTGTTCTTGAACATCTCGTAACATGGACTGTTGTAAAAGTTCAACTCTGAAACATTAACTGATTTTGATCATTTCTCAAATTTCTTATTCCTATCATACACTCAAGATAAAGTTCCCATTTTATTCATGTGTCAAACTACATGGATTTTTGCAATGGGATGGATAGTGTGTGCGAAATCAATACTGAATTGCCAGTCTTTGTTTGCATTGAAAGCACGATTACCTCAAATGTAATCAATGAACTTGACACATACACTTCATGTGCCACTTTCATCGAATGTATTTATGATGCACATCACTTGAAGGGGTGATTTGCCGCGTAGATCAGAGATATTCTGAATAAAATCACAACTAACATCCACACTTTTAACAATAACACAACTAACTTCCACATTTTTAACAATACGCGTGTACTATTACACTTGTATTCCAGAGGGCTGTTTACTTGAGTGTATATAAGAAATTTGTATGTTCTTCCTCTAGACTATTGCTGATTTTGATTAAAATTTATATGTTCGTCCTGAAACTCAATTGTATGTTTGAACACTTCTTATGGATGGAGCTTGTCCCCGGTTTTAAAAGATTCGTCGAAAACCCAAACTAGAAAATTTCAATTCTACACAAAGTATTCGGTGATATTGATAATTTCTCATTATCTGTTCTGGTATTGATCACGTATTATGAATGGAGCTTACCAGTCTCCAAAATTATACCTGTACCAACAAAGTAAGACAATTCATAATCAATTTCCCGAACGAGTGAAATTTATGCATTCAAAACGAATGCTGACTTCCATCACATTTTAAATTGGTATGTTTTTCATGTTAAAACAATCGTTGGATTAATCAATCTTCAGTTTCCCTAATTAATCGATCTTCAGTTCCCCTAACTCCAAACTAATAAAACTTATCTGTTCTTCCTCGTAAAACACTTGCTGATTTCGATCACTTCTTAACTTGACTTGTCCTTCCTCTCTAATGCTCGCTGATATTGATCATCTGGAGTTTACCGGATTCCAATAATCCACCTTGTATTAAAACCTGAAAACTTCAGTTGACTTATAAGCAAACGAAGTTGCTTCGTTCTTACATTGTTTATATCTCATATTTTGATGTTCTTCCACTTACAATATTCGCTGGTTTTGATCACTTCTCGAGGTAAGCGCTTGCTTGGCTTATAAAGATCATTTGACTAACAAATACATAAAATTTCAACAAATTTTCGAAATCGACGATACTGAACTGTTTTTCTATTCGCTGATTTTTTCATGTTCTTCCTCACATAAAAGTCGCTGATTTTTTCATCGCTTCTTACATATTTAGCTTATCAAGCTCCAACATTATCAGATTATGTAACAAAACTAGAAAATTATCTACTGATGTTGCACACTAAAAATATGCATGTTATGCTTTTTATGCATAAAATATACCAGGCTCCAAATATACCGATACCATAATCTGACGAATGACAAGCCCAGAAAAGAATGAGCTTCAACAGTACATTTTTTTAAGCACTTCCCAATAGAAAATAGTGTTTTAAAACAAATAATCAATTGACATGTTCTCTTTTTTTCATTAGTCATGGATGGAACATGCCACACTTTAAAACAATCCGTAATAAAAAAGAGCATAATATCAATCGCACTCTCTATTTGTAGCATAACAATTAGTATACATTTAGGCTCTTCCGTATAGTTCATGTATTAATAAAAACAACACAATGTACATTAACCATTTTGGAATACATCTGTAACCTAATCATATGAAGCCTAGCATGAGATTCATTTTCGTAGTTCATGCTGTATTTTCAATTTCCAGTACCTTAATTTTGGTAAAGTTCAATTCAAATGGGTATAATTTTGAATTAGTTATCATGCAAATAGTCAATTATTAACACTAAATAGATTAGTACCGCGTTTCAATTGAAAGATATCTTGAAACTTTCATCAAGCTCACTAACATTGATTGTAATTAACTGTGCTATAGAAAAGAGTGATTAGTGGAAAATTTCACACCAAAATGTTTTCAGGATGTTTTTTACTTATTATTTTATTTGTAATAATTCTTTACATTTATCCTGTCTCACGCTTCCGCTTTTTCTTTAATCCATGCCAAAGCTTTAAGTAGTAGTCCACTCGCTCTACTTTATTTTATATTTTTCATAATCAAAATTTTCGTTTTCAACATAGGATCCCACTCGTCCTATATAACTCCTAGAGTAGTAGCCCACCCGCCCTACTCTTCATTAGCATACAGGTACCCACTCGTCCTGTTTTGATCTTGGAATAGTAGCCCACTCGCTCTATTCTCATATTTATCGCATTCTTTTTATTTTTTTACACATGCAGGTACCCACTCGTCCTGCACATGGAGTAGTAGCCCACTCGCTCTACTCTGTTCTTCTTGTTTCGTTTCTTTTTTTATACATGCAGGTACCCACTCGTCCTGCAAATCGTTATAAAATTTGGCGTGGAATAATCTAAATATTCAATTTTAATGCGTTTTTCATACAATTTCTACTTACATTTCATCGATGAAGCACAATATTCTAATTCATTAATAATATAATACAGAATAACCTACCGACTGCGTCATGTAGTATCCAAAGGGAGCACACATCATCGCTATGATAACATCACTAAATATATACTTTTTTTAACCGTTGCACTTCTCACATACTTACGACGAATTTGTAAAAGTAATAAAACCATGATTTTTACCACTTCTATAAACTGAAACATTTATTATAAATTATAATTAAATTTATAAACACAACAAATCGCGTCAAAACACTTTTTTTTTCTCAAAATTACACCGCACTACCGCCGCACGCACCAACAATTCGCGCAGAAAATCGCCAATAAACTGACTTGGTTCAACGCAATCATGTTCGTCGAACCCCCAAATCCATCCCGTCTTCGAAGTTGTTTTTTCTCTCTTTTTGGCTTCATTGCTCATCGCTTTCTCTCCAATTCGTAGCCGCGCTGAATAGCATCATTCCGGCGCAGCGTGAGCATGCTTCCCAATCATCGATGAACATCTTCGTGTTCGTTCGTTTCTACACTTTCAAGGTCCCTCTCGATCGGCTCTCGATAAATCTGTGCGAAGAAAGAATACACTGGAAAAATAATTAAATAATTTTGTTCGGATATGTTGCTTTCTATTCAACTTATCTGATATGCTTTATTCATTACACTACAGATAACTCACTTAATCAAAGATCTATGGAAAGCGTAGTAGACTAGTAGAGCCGTTGCCTTATTTGTCCACATAAATCCACAACACAACAACATGTCCAGACCTTTGAATAACAATGAATCCTTCCCAATCTTAGTACATAAACATTTGTGACATGGATTCCAATATGAATGGAGTTGATGAACATCATTTGTCTCCAATTTTACTTGTGTTGTTGAAAACTACGAAACACATCCAACCATACCGAACCAAGAACCATATTTTTCGATGTTTGTTCTACCAGAGTGAACTGAGTGCTTCATATGATGAAATACAATCCATCTACATCGATTATTTATGATGATTTATTTGATATCAGGTTACTTATTGAACACTGATAATCGCACGTCAGCGATAATAAATTTTAATTAATCGTCCGCGATCAACTAGTACAAGATGAGATTTCAAAGTCAAATATCTCGGAATGAAGTTTTTGGTACTTGGTGCGGTTTAGCAGAACCCCGACCATGTAGCACTACTCAAAAACAAAATCCACAAAGTTTATTACACTTTTGGTAGGAATAAAAAACCTTTCGAACATGTAGTACCTACTACTTTCGAACATGAGCAGAGACTGATGCTGCACGTTAAGAAAATTCTATTCAGAGTGCAGAGTGATACTGCATGTAGAGAAAATTTCATTCAGAGTGATACTTAAAATCAATAAAAACATACATACACTACCCGTCATAAATACGGACTCACTGAAATAAGAATTGCAACACTCAGCTGAATAATGAATCACCCCCAAAAAGTTTAGCATCACCTCAAAACAGGTTAATTCACATTGCTATATCTCGAGATCCTTACGACTTGCAAAGAAGCGATCTTCAGCAAAGTTGTTCAGGGGATCAAGGACATCCGGAAAGCGAACAGTTTAGTTCGCGATTTTGCCGCTAGGTGGCGCTAGTGAGCATGTAAAATTGAGCATTTCAAACTAGTTCTAGCTTGTGATCCATAAGAGATAGAAAGTTCGAGTCTTCGGCGAAGTTGTTAAGAAGGCCAAGTACATCCGGAAGACAGATAGTTAGGTTGTAGATTTCACCACTAGGTGGCGCTAGTGAGCACGTAAAATTGAGCATTTTAAACTAGTTCTAACTTTTGATCCACATTAAATAGGAAGTTCGAGTCTTCGGCAAAGTTGTTCAGAAAGTCAAGGACATCCGGAAGACAGATAGTTTGGTTCGAGATTTTGCCGCTAGGCGGCGCTAGTGAGCATGTAAAATTGAGCATTTTGAACTAGTTCTACCTTGCGATCCACAAGAGATAGAAAGTTCGAGTCTTCAGTAAGTAAAGAACAGAAATAAAGTAAAGGACATCCAAATATCAAATTGTTTGGTTCCTAATGTTGCCACTAGGTTACACTAGTACGCATATTTAATTAAATATTTGAAACAAATACTATCTTTCGAGCCAGATGAGATAGAAAGTTTGAGTCTTCGGCAAAGTTGTTCGGAAAGTCAAGTGAATCCAGGAAACAGTTTACTCTGGAGGGATGACTGTACCTAAACATTATGAATTTGATAAGATAGAATTTCCAGAATGCTGTTCAGAAATCCTTTGACATTTGGAAGTTGAAGTGATATGAATCACTTTATGTACGTTTTTCAGATTTGATAAGTTCAATATCAAAGTGATTGATGTTTGATTTTTGTAGCAAATTCAAGGCATTCAGGTCTCATTCACTTTATATTCAAGTGTTTCAGATTTGACAAGCTCCATATCCAAGAGACTCATGTCCAATTCACTTCATACTCAAGTGTTTCAGGTGAGAATCACTTCATGTGATTCATGTCTGATTCATTTCATAGTCAAGTGTTTAAGGTAATATTCACTTCATGTTCAAGTGTACAGGACCGCTTACATTCTTGTTCAATTTATTCAGATATGATTCGCATTATATTCAAATGATTCATGTCATGTGACACTTCATTTTTGAATGCATGCTCACTAGCGGCAAAATCGCGAACTAAACTGCTCCCTTTTCGGCGGCAAAATCGCGAACTAAACTGTTCGCTTTCCGGATGTCCTTGAACCTCTGAGCAACTTTGCTGAAGATCGCTTCTTTGCAAGTCGTATGGATCTCGAGATATAGCAATGTGAAATTACCTGTTTTGAGGTGATGCTAAACTTTTCAGGGTGATTCAATATTCAGCTGAGTGTTGCAATACTTATTTTAGTGAGTCCGTATTTATGACGGGTAGTGTATATGCCAAATTTATCGCTTATTCACGCGACAAAATATAAATACACAGATGACCGGATTTATCAGAGTTATTTTTTCACTAAGTTATGCATATTCCTAATAACTTTAACTGAGTTTAAAAAGATTTGGAAAAAAAATTATGAAACCGTTAGAGCAAAACGTTCTCGGGCTGACAATATCGGGTCAGTACTGTATTACTACATTCCCGCTATACATCGCGTAATCGAGCACGGACACTAATTCATGTAAGTTATGTAATTTTACACGATTTGATTTATAAATTTGCTATACATCTAGCATTCCTTTGATGTGCATGTGAATTTTATGATGATGATTACAAAGATTTTTCTGAGAATATTGGAATTTTAGCTAAAAATCCGTGTCCTTTAGAAAGATCTTGAGATTACAGCAACATAAAATTATATATTTACTAGCTTTTTTATGGATTCCAGTACTGAGACTCTGAAGTAAAATCTGAAAATCTCAGAAATACCTTCTTAAAGATAGCAAAATAATTTCAAAAGATCAATAATCAAATCAGATTGCGGATTTTTAATATTGCCACAAGAATCCCAGAAATCTTTACATAGTCCCAAAATTATAATGTATAACAAATCTAAAATGTATCGGAATCCCAGAATTTAATAAAAAAACATCTGAAACTCATAAGGAAATCCGAGAATTTTAGATGTCTCAATTCTCACATCAAATTCAGTATAACCTTATAAATACCTGAATCGCCAAAATTCAAAATTTCTACGGTAATTTTACCGGAATCTCAAAACTCTTATTGAAATCTCAGATTTTTCACGGAAATATCAAAATTATAGCATCCGAATTTTCACGTTTTCGTGACTAATTAACTAAACTAGAATGAAAATTGCCCGATTACAAAAATGTCATCCAAACATCATGGCCGGCTATTCTCATTCGAAATATCAGAGCTGCCATTGTTTTCCATGATTTTTACTCACATTTCAATAATTCCATTCAATTCAACAATCTCAATAGGTGACTGCACGTTAAGAAAAGTCCATTAACCCGTATAGGCCTGAGCAGGGATTGAATCCTGAGAAAATTGAGAGAATCTCTCACGTATCGCTCTCTGTAACTATCATAACATGCTGCACATTATGAGAGACTGTTTATCGTATTCTGCTACAAGTTTGATCATATTGGGGGGATAGTAGTGCATGATAAAACCCCTCTAAACATGCTCCAAGCCTGGGGACACTGTTGTTATTGGAAGTTCGTGGATTTTTTATCGTGCCAGTAAAGAAAACACCTATCCCCAACGGTAAACAAGCGAGAAAAATGGATTTTAGCATCGCTCTCTCGTTGGGGCTCTCGCTCGCTGCTTCCATTTATCAGACTTGTTACACCTTGCGATACAATGACGATCGTGGACCGCAACAGATGGGATGTTTTTCTTTGCTTGCTTTGATCGTGCTTCATTCTCAAATGAGAGCGAATTCTGCAACGCCTGGGCCTGAGTGAAACCAGAATTACTGAAACCCTGACCGCTCAGAGAATTCTTAACGGATTCAAATGAATTTTCGTCAGTTCACTGGCCTACATATATAGTTAGAAGTGGCCAGAGGAACTCGGCCTGTGGAACTGTGGCCGGAGTTATTCCGGTGGGTAACTGGGTCAAGTCGGGTAAAAAAGGGCTATTTTTTGGGACATGCCAAATTATCTTTATATAGTTGCAATGACAATCATTTTAATTTGCATAAATCATTAAGATCTGACATTCAACATTATAAATGAAGAGTTTTGCACCGTTCAAAATGGTGGCGCAAATTTTGAAATTTTAGCTCCTCTATGCTTTAACGATTTTAGTTATGGTAAATAGCATCCTCCCAAAGTTTGAAGTGATTCGGAAGAAATTTGACTGTGCACACGCCATTTGAAGTTTATATGGAGATTACTATGGCCATTCGGACGCAATGCCTGGAAGAACCGGCTATAGATTTGTTGGATACTAATTCGTTTCGATTCTCGAAAAGTAGAAATCAAACATAATTCTGCACTTAAATGCATTCCCATAAGCTTGGCACAGGTGTTCAGACACAAATTGGCCACTTTATCGTAAGTTTGAGGCGTCCCGGGACTCGAAAATGGTCATTTGTAGCATAAATCAAATGCAATGCTCATACCCCGACAACCAAAATGTACGTATAACGAAATCACCTGGAGGCCTTGTATGTGCAACATTTCACTTATAAGATGTCGTGAAAAGGCCTTATGTATATGTATGTATGTAGATAGCCACCATCCTTGCTTGAGTCTTGCTCTGCTTGCGGCTCCACTCAACAGTAAGGTCAAATTTCAATATCGATCTGCATTCAACATACCATTGTATGAATTCAATACAGTCAGCTCTCCCTTAATCGATAAATACTGAAAATAGGAACGTATCTGCTTATTATGAGTTGAAAACAAGCTTTTTCAATTCGCCAATTACATTAAGTTTAGGGGATATCGAATAAAGGAGAGTTGACTGTACAACAATATGATATACACAGTACAATATAATATAGCACAATATAATATGGTATAATCACAATAAAATGTAACATCAACTAATGTTCTACATTGTAGAAAATCCAGTATCATGGGTGTCCATCTGACCAGCGTCCTGCGATATAATGGTCATCTATATAAATAAAAATGGAGTGGTGTTTGTATGTCACGAAATGGCTTCCAAACGGGTCAACCGATTTGAATGATTATTTTCCCGTTTTGTTCGTCAAGTGTTCCGACGTGTTTGTGTGTGTAAAAATCCCAGGATATTCACCGAGAAAGTCGGAAAAACGAGCGTGAATGAAACTGTCATTTTGTATGGGACGATCCAAAGCATTTTTCAACAGCCTACTTGATGGCAAGACGAAGTTTGCCGGGCTCACTAGTCATAAATAATTCTCAATTTAAACAAGGTGCATTTTGCATACTTTTAAAAAAGAATTTGTGGTCTCCGTCCATGTTCCACATTGTCCTGAAGAAAGATATATTATAAATGATATAATTGTTTGTTAAAAATGTATCATTCAAAAAAAATCGCGAACGATAACATTTCTACTCCTAACTCCAATTGGCCCTCCACTCCATTGTCCGGTTGTAACTTCAATGATGCCCTGATGCTTTCTCAATACATGGTCATATAATATAATATTTATTATATAATTTAACATAATATATTATAATACTATATATTACAACAGAATATAATATAGTATAAAAAAACAAGGTGATATTTTATAAAACAGAATAATAAAATACTATAATATATGATAGTACAATATAATGTAGTACAACACAATACAGTCAACTCTCCCTTGATGGACATCAAAAGTTTCATAGAGCTGTGAGGTTTTAAGATTTTGACCCTAGGCTAGTACATCTCGTCCATTGCACAGTGGACTTTTCTGCAAAAAAATGTCTTTAAATTCAATATCTCTGGATGCCGCTGGAATAAAATCGATCTTTTTACCGCAAAAGAAAGATTTTTTCATGGACTTAGCGATAGTGATGTGAGTGTTCACTGCACGTTATTTTTTCGTACGGTTTTGACCAATTAAAGGTCATTTTACCCTATTTTCATTGGAAATGAAATATTCATAATTCAATATCTCTGGATTCCGCTGGAATAAAATCGATCTTTTTACCCAAAAGAAAGATTTTTTCATGGACTAAACGATAGTGAGAGGAGTGTTCACTGCACGTTATTTTTCCGTACGGTTTTGACCTATTAAAGGTCATTTTACCCTATTTTCAATAGAAATGATATATTGATAATTCAATATCTCTGAATTCCGCTGGAATAAAATCGATCTTTTTACCGCAAAGAAAGATTTTTTCATGGGCGAAACGATAGTGAGGTAAGAATTCACTGCACGTTATTTTTTCGTACGGTTTTGACCTATTAAAGGTCATTTTACCCTATTTTCAATGGAAGTGAAATATTCATAACTCAATATCTCTGGATTCCGCTGGAATAAAATCGATCTTTTTACCGCAAAAGAAAGATTTTTTCATGGACTAAACGATAGTGTGGTGATAATTTACTGCACGTTATTTTTTCGTACGGTTTTGACCTATTAAAGGTCGTTTTACCCTATTTTCATTGAAAGTGATATATTCATAATTCAATATATCTGGATGCCGCTGGAATAAAATCGATCTTTTTACCGCAAAAGAAAGATTTTTTCATAGGCTAAACGATAGTGATATAAGTGTTCACTGCACGTTATTTTTTCGTTCGGTTTTGATCAATTAAAAATCATTTCACCCTATTTTCATTGGAAATGATATCTCGCGGAACATTACTAAAGGACCTATCTAACATTGAGAGGCTCTCTTTGTTTACTTTCTCTTTCATTAAAAACTGAGTCACATTAACCTCTTCTGTTGCGTTTTTTGTATGAAATGCTAGTCAAGGAAATTGACTTGCGATCTATAGTGAAAAACTTCCCAAAATCTTTAGTATTTCACTGTTATAATCGAAAGAGAACGAGAGAGAAGAGAATCTCTCATTTGTACATAGGTCCTTTAGTAATGTTCCGCGAGATATTTTCATAATTCAATATCTCTGCATTCCGCTGTATATAGTGAGGTAAAAATTCACTGCACGTTATTTTTTCGTACAGTTTTGGCCTATTAAAGGTCATTTTACCCTATTTTCATTGGAAATGATATATTGAAAATTCAATATCTCTGAATTCCGCTGGAATAAAATCGATCTTTTTACCGCAAAAGAAAGATTTTTTCATGAGCGAAACGATAGTGAGGTAAGAATTCACTGCACGTTATTTTTTCGTACGGTTTTGACCTATTAAAGGTCATTTTACCCTATTTTCAATGGAAGTGAAATATTCATAACTCAATATCTCTGGATTCCGCTGGAATAAAATCGATCTTTTTATTGCAAAAGAAAGATTTTTTCATGGACTAAACGATAGTGAAATGAGTGTTCACTGCACGTTATTTTTTCGTAGGTTTTTACCTATTAAAGGTCGTTTTACCCTATTTTCATTGAAAATGATATATTCATAATTCAATATATCTGGATGCCGCTGGAATAAAATCGATCTTTTTACCGCAAAAGAAAGATTTTTTCCATGGGCAAAACGATAGTGACACCTGCATAGTTAGACATCTGCACTCAGTATTTACTAATTTTGATTCTTTCGAGGTACAAAGATATACTAACGATCTTTGTACCTCGAAAGAATCAAAAATTTCAATGGATTCAAAAGAAACGATTAATGAATATCTCAATCCTTTAAAAAATAACCTTTAGTTGGCAAAAATCGTACTAAAAAAGACGTTCCCCACCTTCTTACCTCAATATTGTTTTGCTATTGAGAATGTCTTTCTTTTGAGGCAAAAATATCGGTTCTATCTCTGCAAAATTCAGAGATATTGATTAAGAAGTATATAATTTCTAACAAAAACAGTAGTATGACAATCGGTCGGACAAACTCGTGCAAAATACTCGTTTGCCGTGAATACTCACCCCACCATCCATTTAAATATGAAATAATCTTTCTTCAGAGGCGAACAGATCGTTTCTATCTCCGCGGAGTCTATAGATATACATTTATAAACATCTAATTCGCATAAAAAATAGAGTAAACTGACCTTTAATAGGTCAAAACCGTACGCAAAAACAACGTGCAGTGAACACTTACCTCACTACAGTTAAGCCCATGAAAAAGTCCTTCTTTTGCGGTAAAAAGATCGATTTTATTCCAGCGGAAACCAAAGATATAGAATTATGAATATTTCATTTCCATTGAAAATAGGGTAAAAGGACCTTTAATAGGTCAAAACCATACGAAAAAATATCGTGCAGTGAATTATCACCACACTATCGTTTCGCCCATGAAAAAATCTTTATTTTGCGGTAAAAAGATCGATTTTATTCCAGCGGAATTCAGAGATATTGAATTATCAATATATCATTTCCATTGAAAATAGGGTAAAATGACCTTTAATAGGCCAAAACCGTACGAAAAAAAAACGAACAGTGAATTCTCACTGAAAAAATATTTCTCTTGCGGTAAAAAGATCGATTTTATTCCAGCGGAATCCAGAGATATTGAACTATGAATATTTCATTTCCATTGAAAATAGGGTAAAACGACCTTTAATAAGTCAAAACCATACGAAAATATAACGTGCAGTGAATTATCACCACACTATCGTTTCGCCCATGAAAAAATGTTTCTTTTGCGGTAAAAAGATCGATTTTATTCCAGCGGAATCCAGAGATATTGAATTATGAATATATCATTTCCATTGAAAATAGGGTAAAATGGCCTTTGATAAGTCAAAACCGTAAGAAAAAATAACGAACAGTGAATTCTCACCTCACTATCGTTTTGCCCATGAAAAAATCTTTCTTTTGCGGTAAAAAGATCGATTTTATTCCAGCGGAATCCAGAGATATTGAATTATGAATATTTCATTTCTATTGAAAATAGGGTAAAATGACTTTTAATAGGTCAAAACCGTACGAAAAAATAACGTGCAGTTAATTATCACCACACTATCGTTTCGCCCATGGAAAAATCTTTCTTTTGCGGTAAAAAGATCGATTTTATTCGAGCGGAATCCAGAGATATTGAATTATGAATGTATCACTTCCATTGAAAATAGGGTAAAATGACCTTTAATAGGCCAAAACCGTACGAAAAAAAAAACGAACAGTGAATTCTCACCTCGATTTTATTCCAGCGGAATTCAGAGATATTGAACTATGAATATTTCATTTCCATTGAAAATAGGGTAAAACGACCTTTAATAAGTCAAAACCATACGAAAATATATCGTGCAGTGAATTATCACCACACTATCGTTTCGCCCATGAAAAAATGTTTCTTTTGCGGTGAAAAGATCGATTTTATTCCAGCGGAATCCAGAGATATTGAACTATGAATATTTCATTTCCATTGAAAATAGGGTAAAACGACCTTTAATAAGTCAAAACCATACGAAAATATATCGTGCAGTGAATTATCACCACACTATCGTTTCGCCCATGAAAAAATGTTTCTTTTGCGGTGAAAAGATCGATTTTATTCCAGCGGAATCCAGAGATATTGAATTATGAATATTTCATTTCCATTGAAAATAGGGTAAAATGACTTTTGATAGGTCAAAACCGTACGAAAAAATAACGAACAGTGAATTCTCACCTTACTATTGCGGTAAAAAGATCGATTTTATTCCAGCGGAATCCAGAGATATTGAATTATGAATATATCATTTCCATTGAAAATAGGGTAAAACAACCTTTAATAGGTCAAAACCATACGAAAAAATAACGTGCAGTGAATTATCACCACACTATCGTTTTGCCCATGAAAAAATCTTCATTTTGCGATAAAAAGATCGATTTTATTCCAGCGGAATCCAGAGATATTGAATTATGAATATATCATTTCCATTGAAAATAGGGTAAAATGGCCTTTGATAAGTCAAAACCGTAAGAAAAAATAACGAACAGTGAATTCTCACCTCACTATCGTTTTGCCCATGAAAAAATCTTTCTTTTGCGGTAAAAAGATCGATTTTATTCCAGCGGAATCCAGAGATATTGAATTATGAATATTTCATTTCTATTGAAAATAGGGTAAAATGACTTTTAATAGGTCAAAACCGTACGAAAAAATAACGTGCAGTTAATTATCACCACACTATCGTTTCGCCCATGGAAAAATCTTTCTTTTGCGGTAAAAAGATCGATTTTATTCGAGCGGAATCCAGAGATATTGAATTATGAATGTATCACTTCCATTGAAAATAGGGTAAAATGACCTTTAATAGGCCAAAACCGTACGAAAAAAAAAACGAACAGTGAATTCTCACCTCGATTTTATTCCAGCGGAATTCAGAGATATTGAACTATGAATATTTCATTTCCATTGAAAATAGGGTAAAACGACCTTTAATAAGTCAAAACCATACGAAAATATATCGTGCAGTGAATTATCACCACACTATCGTTTCGCCCATGAAAAAATGTTTCTTTTGCGGTGAAAAGATCGATTTTATTCCAGCGGAATCCAGAGATATTGAACTATGAATATTTCATTTCCATTGAAAATAGGGTAAAACGACCTTTAATAAGTCAAAACCATACGAAAATATATCGTGCAGTGAATTATCACCACACTATCGTTTCGCCCATGAAAAAATGTTTCTTTTGCGGTGAAAAGATCGATTTTATTCCAGCGGAATCCAGAGATATTGAATTATGAATATTTCATTTCCATTGAAAATAGGGTAAAATGACTTTTGATAGGTCAAAACCGTACGAAAAAATAACGAACAGTGAATTCTCACCTTACTATCGTCTTGTCCATAAAAAAATCTTTCTTTGCGGTAAAAAGATCGATTTTATTCCAGCGGAATCCAGAGATATTGAATTATGAATATATCATTTCCATTGAAAATAGGGTAAAACAACCTTTAATAGGTCAAAACCATACGAAAAAATAACGTGCAGTGAATTATCACCACACTATCGTTTTGCCCATGAAAAAATCTTCATTTTGCGATAAAAAGATCGATTTTATTCCAGCGGAATCCAGAGATATTGAATTATGAATATATCATTTCCATTGAAAATAGGGTAAAATGGCCTTTGATAAGTCAAAACCGTAAGAAAAAATAACGAACAGTGAATTCTCACCTCACTATCGTTTTGCCCATGAAAAAATCTTTCTTTTGCGGTAAAAAGATCGATTTTATTCCAGCGGAATCCAGAGATATTGAATTATGAATATTTCATTTCTATTGAAAATAGGGTAAAATGACTTTTAATAGGTCAAAACCGTACGAAAAAATAACGTGCAGTTAATTATCACCACACTATCGTTTCGCCCATGGAAAAATCTTTCTTTTGCGGTAAAAAGATCGATTTTATTCGAGCGGAATCCAGAGATATTGAATTATGAATGTATCACTTCCATTGAAAATAGGGTAAAATGACCTTTAATAGGCCAAAACCGTACGAAAAAATAACGTGCAGTGAATTCTCTTGCCATTAGCGTTTAGTCCATGAAAAAATCTTTCTTTTACGGTAAAAAGATCGATTTTATTCCAGCGGCATCCAGAGATATTGAATTTCAAGACATTTTTTTGCAGAAAAGTCCACTGTGCATTGTATTTCGTATTTTGTCCATACCTAAAAGTTTTAGTTTTCGTTGGCTATCATATTCATCGATGTTGCACCTATCCTGTAGAGATATATATTACAATTTATACAATTAATCATTTTGTCTCATTATGTATCTTTGAATGAAGTATGTATGTATGTATGTACATATGTACAGGGTATGGTTTGGTTTGAGAAGGGCACGTCAAATCCATTGCAATTGTTGGAGATATTCACCCATCTACAAGGATGTTATAGTGCATTTTCCTAAATTCCGGTTGGTACTTCACTTCATTGTCCAGCTGCAAATTCAATAATGCCCTGTTGCCCCTCCTAATTCCCAACCTATTATGTATGTATGTAGGTAGTATGCATGCGGTTCAACTTAACAGTAAAGTCAGATATCATTATCAATCTGAATTCAACATACCATTGTATGAAGGACCAAAAGGGGTTGTGGCGGAACCGTAAGTATAGACACTTGCGCAAAACCCGCGGGAAATCGAGAATCTCCTTCCAATAGAAAGTATCATGAAATTTGCAATATCTATCAAGTTTTCCACGGGATGGTTTGTTATGAGAAGGGCGCGTCAAATCCAATCCATTGGTAATAGAAGAACCCATCTACAAGGATGTTACGATTACTTCAACCCCTGTCTCCGGCTGGCATTCCACTCCATTGTCCAGCTGTAACTTAAATGATGTCGTGAAAAGGCCTTATACGTACAAAAGTGGAGGCGATATGCGTGCATACATTATGTGATGAATAATAACATACAATGCGAGTGTATAAATTTTCTACCGAGCTAACCTGTGATCTTATCCGACTTACCTTATGATAACAAATGTTGATTTGACAGCTGCTACGGAGTGATCCGATTTTATTTGTACGAGTGTACGAGACGAAACAAAATGTACAAGTGAACTCAAAAAAGAAGTGTTTTATGCGAGGAAGGTCATCAATCACACGAGTTTATCCACGGTGTTTTGCGGGTTTGATGTAATTATTAAGAATAAACGAGTTGCAACGTGAACTTTCATGCGATTTCTGGTTGTCTGGGTAGTTATCCAATTCAATTGTATCTCAAAAGGTTCAAACTTATGCAATTTTCTTAAAATTTCGTCATGTAGTGACCGCATTATAACCGATTCCGGAAAAAATCTGTGACTTGAAATTTGCCTACATCCAGGGGCACAAATGCACAGTACCCTTCTCACTCGACCTGACCCAGTGATCCACCGCAATAACTCTGACCACATGAATAGATATGTGTGCCAGTATGCTGACAAAAGATCATTTGAATCCATTACGAATTCGCTTAGCGGTGAGGGTTTTAGAATGTTTGCTTTCACTCAGGCCTATACGGGTTAATTTGTTCGAGGTAGATAGGAATGACGTCGTCATGTAGCTGTCAGTTTTCGGAATATATAACCTTATTAATGTGATGTGGGTGCTGTCACTAGTGGACAGTATTTCCGAATTTGGAAGATTTTGGCTGGAGATCTTGAACTCCATCAGGGAAATCAAGGTTTTCTTCCAAATTGCGTTTTGCCGAATATGAAAAAAATATCGGGTCCTCCTTCTCAAAAGTTCTGAAGTAAGAGTACATTTTTACTTATAACGATAAAACTGAACGTCTACCTAAGGCCGTTTTGAAAGGCTCTCACCCGATGAGATCAAAAATATAAAAAATGAAAAACGAATTTAGTACCCTTATAGGCTTTCCACTAAACAGTTTGAAGATTTAATATAATAAATGATTTACAGGTCGGACTCAATTATCTGGGGACTCGATTATCCGGGATTCGATTATCCGGAATTTCTTTTTTGATGTTCTTGTTTTTAAATTTTGATGCATAATTCTGAGATAATTTAGTATTACAATATACAATATGAATGGTTTTGCAGTTTAGAACGTATTTTAGAAAAGGGGGGGTTTGAAAAAGTGGTTTTTTGGGTATGCTGTTTTTTTTTCTCGTAAAGACCCCTACTGCTCCTAGAAAAAAAATTCTGGCTACGCCACCGCATCATATAAATAAAATAACAAAAAAAGATAATATTTAAGTTTTTCAATCAAAGATTTAATTTTTTTTCTTAGTGATTCGATTATCCGGAGGATTCAATTATCCGGAGTGAAAAAAAATCGATACTCCGGATAATCGAGTCCGACCTGTACTTGGATGTTTTCTTGTCCAAGTAATCATTGTAAAAAGTAATTTTGTAAATTTAATTTAGTTCAACAAATATGATCAATTTAATATTGAAGCTTTAGAAAAATCAAATGCTTATGTTTTCTGTCCATGTAGTAGGGGATATTTCAGGCAGTCTGGAGCTAAATTCCAGAACCCCAGGTAGAGCCACAGCCTCATGGTACCTAACATTGCCGTATGGATGCCAAATGCATGATTTGCGAAGGTTCTTCTCGAGCCAAGGACGTCTGTCCTGTGAATGAAAACACAAAAAAGTTTGAAATTGTACAATACGCCACTATGTTATCGATGGAATTAAATTTTATAAACAGCATTTATTTTGTTAGTATGCTCATGTTAAATCTCCTTTCTTTTAAAGAGAAGATTATTTTCAAAGTCGTTATCGGAAGTTGTGACGCTTAGTAGACATTGGGACTCCATTAAACTTTGGAAGCACCTCAATTTTTGCATGCAATTCATTTGTAAAAAAAAGTATATAAAAGCAAGCAGAAGAATGGAAATAAATATCGACGGGAAAGTTTCAAACTGAAAATAAGCTTCCATATAAATACAACAAACATTTATAGACGGTGTCGATTACACACAAGTTCTCACAATTTCCATTCTGCCACTCAAACTTTTTCCGCCCATAAATCAACACCGCTCGAATCGATAAAATTTTCACGCTACCTCAAGGCACACATCGCATAATGTGAACTTCGCACTCCTAGTTTGTGAAAACTCCTCTGCCCCACTCTCCACAGAGTCACCACATCGATCGTCGGCACCACATCTCACACGTTTTCCATCTTCTTCGCAAATCGCAATTTTCCGGGGCTTTGACAAATTTCACTCCCGGCTTTTGTCACATTTCTCCTGCTCCATTCTTTCCACCACGGTAGTCAAACCAGGGTGGTCCAGGTTCAATCAAACATGGTAGAAATAACGCATTTTTAATAGTTCATAAGTTTTGAGGATTACAAGAGCATGTTTTTTAACTGTTAACAACAGATGAAAATAAATTTGCAACCGGGAATGCTGAAGCTACAAGAAAATCTTTTACTAAAAACTAAATTTTGAAAACAAAAATCCAAGTTTTTTTTGAAAATGTGCACCTTTATTTTTAACGCAAGAAGGAAAACAATTTTCTTTTGAAATTGTTGTATGCTTCCTTAACTACCAGATGTTGTAGATCAGTGTATGACTTTGTTTCTCAACTTAAATCATGTTCGGAAATTGGATTTTTTGTCAGCTTTTCAGAAAACTGAACCCCTGTGCAGACGCGCGATTTTCCCCACGCTGAAGCCAAACGACGATGCGATGGCGACGCGGCCCAATTGGAAAATAACTTCCGCGAAATGTCGCTCGCATATCGGCACCATCGTTCAAAATTGGAAGCGAGAAAATTTCACCCCTTGTGGCGAAAAACGTGACGTCGTCCTCTTCGTGTAGCACACCAAGCATTTCGATGTTGATTGGGTTTGAGTTTGGATGGCCAGAGGGGACACAAACCGACCGAGCATACCGAACAGCCGGGTGTTATGTGAGTGCTAGGGTGAAAAAGTTAGCATAGAGGTACATATCCTGAGCGCACGGTGCATCCCAGACCGTTGCTAACAGAAACAATATCTTCAACAAATCTGTACAAACTATTTCTCAGGAGTTGAATTCTGAGAGTATCTCAAACTTATCGCTCTCTGTAATAATCATGATAGTCTGTTCATCGTCTACAGTGCAACAGTGCATGATACTACTCATCTCAACAAGTACCAAACCTGGGGGGCACTATTATTATAGGATGTTGGAGGATTGTCTATCATACCAGTAAAGTAAAACACCTACTCCCAATGGTAAATAAGCGAGAAAAAGGATACAGTCCACTCTCTGTAACTCGATATTGAAGGGACTATCGAGTTATGGAGGTATCGAGTTATAGAACACAAAACCAGTGCAAATGCAATCCAAGGAAACATTGAGGAAGCCATGAAAACCAACTTCTACTATGGTTCTCAAAATCAATATGGAGATACGAAATATCGAGAAAGGGAGAGTTAACAGTATATTGAGACATATTTTGAGATGTTCGGTTATCCAATCCGCATGGTAATTAAATTGATCAGCTCTTAACGCGTGGTAAGTATGGATAAATTATGAGTGAAATTACGAAATTTCAATCCGTCACATGTTTCAAACATATATACATAACCCAGACAATCAGAAGTCGTATAACAATTTACGTAAAAAGTCGTTCATTTGTGCGAATTACATCACACCCGCATAATATGGTGAATTAAATCGTTTGATTGATGAGATTCCTTGCATAAAACGCTATTTTCTGAGTTCATCAGTGCATTTTGTTTCGCTCCGCACTCTTAAAATGAAAATCACTGCGGACGCAATTCACATTATGACTGAATAACACATGATGTAAGTGATAAAATGACGTAAAAATGTGTTCTGAAAGATGTATTGAACGAAAAATGTAATTTTACATGATGAAGGACATGAAAACAATGCCACTATGATTGACATTTCCCGAATCAGACACCATCGTATTTAAAATTTGACACAAATTCACGTCATTTGGCTCGCTTCTTTTAAGACGGTAAATCACATGATTTTTTCGGAGTGTGCGTATAAACGCACAAAGGAAGTCGAATCAATCCATAGCAGCTGTCAAATCAACTTTGTAATCATAAACTAAGTCGTATAAGGTTACAGATTAATTCGTATTAAAATCTGTACACTAGCATTGTATGTCAATTTTCATCATGTACATTATGCACATATATCGCCTCCACTTTTGCACGCATAACACCTTTTGACAACATCTTATACGGAATCTTTGCACATAAAAGCATCGCTTAACGCAAAAGGTGATTTCGTTACATGTACATTCTGGTTGTCTGGGAAGTTTATTCTGATAATCACGGCAAATGGTAAACCATTAAATACCACTTTTTTTCATTGAACTTGTTGGTTCATACCATCAAAGAGCGTAACTTGAACAGGCCCTATCATTTCTTTAAATGTTACCCAGATATACAGTTTAAAAGTCGACTAGTGAGCACAAATTTAATAAAGATTTTTTTCCATACAAAAACGGTCTGGTGCGCACCGTGGTGCATTTATAGGGAGGGCACCATGAGAGCACATGAGATTCATCCACGTCCTACCAGCCAACACCGCAACCGATACTCAAATAAATGCTGGAAATTTATGTTTTGATTAATTTGCATACATAAATTAATATATCGTAATAAGTCATTTAAGGGGTGCTCGTATATGAGCCCGGGTTCGTGATGATGGTGCGCTGGTTGGGTGATCGCTTCTCGTTCGTCTGCTGATGCGCTCAGGCATTGATGGGCCAATGGAAAACGGTTTTCGGAGAAGAATGAGACGAATTCGAAAATGGGGAAAAGTTTGCGGTTTTATACATTAGATGGGCGAGTACAAATCATAGTGGGGTTGGGGTATGGAGCTGGTGTGTGGATGCAATTCCGGCTAGCCATGGAAACGAACGGATCGGAAAACGATGACAGATGACTGGGTTTTAGATGGGAAAGTGTTGGCAGATTGTTTGCAGAATGGCGGAAAATTTCCAAATAGTTTAAGCATTTCGACTTCCGAGCGATTTTTCACCACTGTAACCTCCATAGTGAAGTTATCACCAACATTATTACGTAACGCTTTTGTGTTACTCAATTGTTTTGATTTGCGTAATGGATAATTACATAACTATTTACAGAAATTTCAAAATAATGGTAACTGCATCCCGATATAATTTCTGATACCCTAAAGTGGTGTTCTACGAAATTGTAAAAAAAAGTTGTGCAGTACTCGTTGCAGAACTCGATTTTTACAACAATTGCTGTAAATGTCCAACTCGGCAACCCTCGTTGGATAGATGTACGACTAGTGCTGTAAAAATCATCATTCAGTAAGTTGTTGCGTAAACTACTATTTCGTAAAATAGCATTTAAGGAAAAATTCAAACATATAAAAATATGTATTTGTTCGAAAAAAGTATTGTGATTCTCGTCATCAAAGTCGTACCCATACTTTCTGGGACACTCTATAGAAAGTTCTCACAATTCAACTTGTCACCTTGCTTGTAGATGTTGGATATCTTTCCGCTCCTCCGATAACTAAGAAGCTGAACTCATTAAGTTGGGCACAGAAAAGTTGATCATTTGCTTTGTTTTCAAGACTGTCCATTCCGCTACAGGCAAATGATTAGCTTCTCCGTGCCCAACTTAATGAGTTTAGCTTCGATGCCATCCGCACCAGCCACATTATTGTTCATCGAGATTCATCGTCCGCTTTAAGAACATATACATACATTTCATTGATTGTCTTGACCCTCATTGGCTGCGCTCTCAGCCCCATTCAATTGTTTATCGAAGTGCTGTTTCCACCTTTCGTTCATCGCACGTTCGTCCGTTCGCCACAGGGTTGGCTGTAGAAATATTCTGGGAATTGCTTCAGCTACCATACATCTAGTCCTTCAGGAATGCGTAGTAGCTGCATAAATATTTCAAACTGTTTTAGGAGTTAATCTTCTAAGAATTCCTACAGTAGTTCCATTAAGATCTGCAACCGTAATAAGTGAGGTTTAGAAGTTTGTTTAAAAAGGTCTTAACTCAAACAAGCCCATGTAATTATATTTTAACACATTTTATTTTTCCGCTAGATTTTCATGCAACCTCTGTACTTCTTCGAATAAAGGTGTTCAGATTATAACCAGAACTTAATAGACAAATGATTATATCTGAAGCCATCGGCACATATCGTAAGAATGTTATGTTTTTTTTTCTAGAATATGTTAATATCGAATAACGTATGTTAATAGACCTTCAAGGTATCACTGTTTATGCTTGTGGATCAAATGGCCTAAACTGCACTTTAGAAAGTAAATGAAAAACCGAATCCACTAGAGTTTGTATCCTTTGACAGATACGCGTATTTCGACCTCAACTAAAAGGCTGTCTTCAGTGCTATTATTTGTCTATCAAACTTAAAATGTTCCACTACGGCGGATATTCCAACTTACCTGTAACATAGATTCATTTTCCAAGTGTAATTTTATGAAAGCTGTTATGGTTCGTACACTTGTACACAAAAAATGCAATAAAACTACTGTATAATGATAAATAACTTCAATTCAGTTATCTACTTTGCACTTTGCACTTTTGCAACGAAATCGCATGGACGAGCACGACTTGAAAGAAATAGGGGCACTTATTTTCACTATTGGAAACCTTCGTACTCCTTTGTAGTGAATGAGCTGTATAATTGTTCAGAATTCATTATGCGTGTACAATTCAGCTAACTGGAAGTTTTTGAGAGTGTTCGAAGAACGTCAATGAGCGTCACATCGGAATCGATGATGATCGTGAATGAGTAAAGCGGTATGCGTAAATGGGCGATGAAGGAAAACGAATGAAATGGATGGTGCGAGAAGGTGAAAACGCGACAGGCGAGTTGAGGAGAAGCAGGACGAAGTTTTCAGTCTTGAAAATACTTTTGCGTGGTGTAGCCGTCTATTCGATTTACGGAATCAAAATCATTATTTTCTGAGTGGGATTGTTGAATATCGTTACGGTCACTACATGGCGCATTCGGTATTAGTAAGTTTATGTTTATCACTTTGGTAGATACAACTATCAGCTTTTAATGCTGCTTTGTTTTCTGCGTAAAATAATTGGGTGAATTTCCCGGAAAGTGAGTTTTTCGGGGGGATAAATATTCCGGATTCCGGAGAGAGCGAGTTCTTCTTCTTTCTGGCGTTACGTCCCCACTGGGACAGAGCCTGCTTCTCAGCTTAGTGTTCTTGTGAGCACTTCCACAGTTATTAACTGAGAGCTTACTATGCCAATGACCATTTTTGCATGCGTATATCGTGTGGCAGGTACGATGATACTTTATGCCCTGGGAAGTCGAGAAAATTTCCAACCCGAAAAGATCCTCGACCGGTGGGATTCGAACCCACGACCCTCAGCTTGGTCTAGCTGAATAGCTGCGCGTTTACCGCTACGGCTATCTGGGCCCCTTGAGAGAGCGAGTTCTATGTGATGGAAAAAACCGGAGAGAGAGTTCTTCTAGGTATGTAAAGAATACAATATTTTGAGAATTTCGGAGAGTGAGTTCTCCTAGAAAAGAAAGCGATTTCGGAGAGAGTTCCGAATTTTGGAGAGTGAGTTCTCCTAGAAAAAAAATGGATTCCGGAAAGCGAGTTTTCCGGGAGATCAAAAAAAAAACAGAAGATTCCGGAGAGAGCGAGTTCTCTGAGATGAAAAAAAAAAAATGCCGAAAAGAGAGTTCTTCAAGGCATGTAAAGAATAAAATATTTTGAGAATTTCGGAGAGAGTTCCGATTTTCGGAGAGTGAGTTCTCTTAGAAAAAAAAAGGATTTAGGAAAGAGAGTTTTCCGAGATTGAAAAATGCCGGAGAGAGAGTTCTCCTAGGCATAAAAAAATCATGCTACTTTCGGAGAGTGAGTTCTCCTAGAAAAAAAAAAGCGATTTAGGAGAGAGTTCCGAATTTCGAAGAGTGAGTTCTCCTAGAAAAAAAAGAAGCGATTTCGGAGAGAGTTCCGAATTTTGGAGAGTGAGTTCTCCTAGAAAACAAAATGGATTCCGGAAAGCGAGTTTTCCGGGGGATCAGAAAAAAACAGAAGATTCCGGAGAGAGCGAGTTCTCTGAGATGAAAAACAAAAAAATGCCGAAGAGGGAGTTCTTCTATGCATGTAAGGAATAAAATATTATGAGAATTTCGGAGAGAGTTCCGATTTTTTGAGAGTGAGTTCTCCTAGAAAAAAGGATTTCGGAAAGAGAGTGTTCCGAGATTGAAAAATGCCGGAGAGAGAGTTCTCATAGGCATAAAAAAAATCATGCGACTTTCGGAGAGTGAGTTCTCCTAGAAAAAAGTGATTTTGGAGAGAGTTCCGAATTTTGGAGAGTGAGTTCTCCTAGAAAAAAAAATGAATTCCGGAAAGCGAGATTTCCGGGGGATCAAAAAAAACAGAAGATTCCGGAGAGAGCGAGTTCTCTGAGATGAAAAAGTAATGTCGAAGAGAGAGTTCGTCTAGGCATGTAAGGAATAGAATATTTTGAGAATTTCGGAGAGAGTTCCGATTTTCGGAGAGTGAGCTCTCCTAGAAAAAAAAGGATTTCGGAAAGAGAGTTTTCCGAGATAGAAAAATGCCGGAGAGAGAGTTCTCCTAGGAATAAAAAAATCATGCGACTTTCGGAGAGAGTTCCGAATTTCGGAGAGTTGGTTCTCCTAGAAAAAAAAGCGATTTCGGAGAGAGTTCCGAATTTTGGAGAGTGAATTCTTCTAGAAAAAAATGGATTCCAGAAAAAAAAAGATTCCGGAGAGAGCGAGTTCTATGTGATGAAAAAAAACCGGAGAGAGAGTTCTTCTAGGTGTGTAAAGAATACAATTTTTTGAGAATTTCGGAGAGAGTTCCGATTTTCGGAGAGTGAGTTCTCCTAGCGAGTTCCGATTTTCGGAAAGTGAGTTCTCCAAGCGACTTCGAAGAGAGTTCCGAATTAAGAATAATGAAAAAAAAACGATTTGAATTTTAATTGAATTTGGATTGGATTTGGTTTGGATTTGGATTGGAATTGGATTGTATTTGGATTGGTTTTGGATTGGATTTGGATTGGATATGGATTGGATTTGGATTGCATTTGATATATTGATTGGTTGATCATAATGGGAGTAAGACGTGTTTGAATTTGATATATTTGAAAGTGATACAGTCAACTCTCCATAACTCGATATTGAAAGGACCATCGAGTTAGGGAGGTATCGAGTTACAGAACACGAAACCAGTGCAACTGAGATCCAAGGGACCATCGAGTTAGCCATGAAAATCACTTTTTACTATGGTTCTCTAACTCGATATCGAGGTACGGAATATCGACTAAAAGAGAGTTAACTGTAGATTAAAAGCGTAATTGAGAAATTCGATGGTTTTATCCGTTAGTTGAGCGATTGAAACTAAATATTAAATATGACACATGATCTATGAGAAAAGAGTAGAGAAGGGGACGAATGTAGTGAATGAGCTGTATACTTGTTCAGAATGCATTATGCGTGTACAATTCAGCTAACTGTAAGTTTGTGAGAGTGTTCGAAGAACGTCAATGAGCGTCACATCGGAATCGATGATGATCGTGAATGAGTATAGTGGTATGCGTAAATGGTTCGATTTACGGAATTAAAATCATTATTTTCTGAGTGGGATTGTTGAATATCGTTACGGTCACTACATCCTTTACTGAAGGATTTCATTCCAATCACACACCGTAAAACTACTTAAGTTCACGAAGTTATGAAATTTCCTCAACGAGCGCGTAGAATTGAGAATGTAAACAAAGTGCAATCCGTCGTACCGTAAAATGGGGGGCAGTTGATCACTTCCGAGCGATTCTGTTATGTAACTCCTAGTAGAATGCATGTATTACTATCCAAATATTTTTAAAACATGTACTGGTTGGATATCTATCAAATTATACAAACGAAATTTCGACGAAATGTAATAACAAAATCATTTATTTTAAATCAAATAGTGAAGTTTTTGATTCCGGGTGAAGTTGATCAATTATTGCGATAAGTTTCCTAAAATAAAGAGATATGCTATTCACAAAATTTGGCGTCACTGAGTCTGGATCAATCCTCAAAAAGCTTACAACTTAATGATATATCGGTCAATTTGTAATTTGAATGTTGGAAATTACAGAACACACCACATTAACGCCTAAAGGTATGCAATTTTCTTTGAAATTAGCAACTCGCGCACAAAAAAGTACATTGTTTACTCACAAAATGATTGTTTATCCACAATGCAAATTCAAAACTGGATTTACAGAATATGTCTGCAATGCAAGAAACAGTTTATTTAAATGTAGTATTTATATAGCCTTGACAATAGTCGATTGTTTGGAGAAGAACCCTTCAACAGTTCATCAAACATTCCATAAAAAATCTGTTTTCCCATGGTATAATTATCTTGAATGTCAAACCGAACTTAGGAACATCAAGGGCAGCCATCAGGTAATACAACGTCACAAAAATGTGCTAATTGAAAGTTTCAATTCAATTTGAAACCTACTCTTAGATCTCTTGACAGTTTATAGAGTAAAGTGGGGCAAAAGTTCGAGTGGAGCAAGAGTTTCTTTTTTAGATTTCTAGCTCAAATCAAATCAAAACTTAGAAATGTCATGGTGGTTCGAATGCTATTCAAGTAACAGACTTTCACTCCAAATATCATAAAAATCGATTGAGATTTGCAAAAGTTATGGCTATTTGTTGTTTTTCGACGTTAATATTGTAATATTTGGTCAAACTTTCGATGCATGGAACCAAATGAAGATAAAATATTTTTCAATATTTTAGGTAAGGGCGTTTCTAGGCCTATCATAAGGATGCTTTGACGTGGATTAGTTTTTCCATAAATAGTTGGAATCAATTTTTGGCCCATAGCGGGGCAAAAGTTCGAATCTGCGGGGCAAAAGTTCGACCAATGTATAAACCCACGGAAAATTTTTCAAATTTCCTGAAATCTACATATTATCTTCAAATTTAGCGAAATTTGCCTGATCGTGCGAAAAATGTCACAAAAATTTTACATTTCCCTTAGTTTTGCGAAAAACTGCTATTTTTTGGGTGTATTACAATTAACTTTGTTTTGGGCATTTTTTGATGAAAATTTAGTGTGTATTTTTCGGCAAACATATGTTTACGGCTGGTAGAAAGTATGCCTGGCATAAAAATATTGATATTTTGTGTTTTAGCCAACGAACTTTTGCCCCACACTAGATTCGAACTTTTGCCCCACCGGTGGGGCAAAAGTTCGAATAAGACAATCAATTTTGAAACTGTTATAACTAAAAATGGGTAAATATTTTGACACAAGTTTGTTCAGCAAAGTTATAGCCAATATGATGCAGGTTCGCTGTTTCACCTGCTATTATTTTCCTGGAAACTTTGATTATACCACTAAGGTCGAACTTTTGCCCCACCTTACTCTACATGTGAGTACGTGAATGATCAACTTCTCCCCACTGATCAACTACACCCCAAATTACGGTACTGAGAAAAAAAGCTTGTGCGCGATGCTCGGCGTAAAAAAACGATTCCTTTGATTGTGTTGTTTTCGCTGCACTGTGAGTAAGTGTCATAATTGATCAGTCAAAAGGAATTATGTTTATATGTTGGAGCTGAATTTTGATGACGAACCATTGATTTTAAAGGAAATTAATATATTTCATCATGCTGAAGGAATGGAAGGAGATGCCCGTTGATCTATATATTCTAGTAAAACGTTTTATAAGAACGTTGATGTGTTGTATTTTGATCACTTATTATATCACAGTGAGCCGTAAGTTATGTGACGGATCTGATAACTGATTGCGACAGAAATGAAAACGATACGACGAATTGAGAATAAGGCAAGATGCAATTTTTATGCATTATTTCCAATGAACGATCAAGATGTATCAAAATCTTACTGCACAATGCGAAAGCCGTTTTGGGAAAGAATTGTTTGGCATCGGTTTGTATCAGCTTCATACACTGCAATTCTGGGAAAATTGCAGGTTTTCACTGATTAAAGATTAATACGATGGATACTATCACTTCACCCTATTTCACCAAACAGCTTGAAGATTTATTACAGTTCAAGGTGAAGATGAATCGAAGCCAAACCTCAAATTATCAAGAGCACGAATCTGGAGAACCAAACTGTGGGATCTAGATTGACTGAGTTAGATTGAGTGTGGATTGAATAATAAACAAGAGAGAAGTGATGATCTGTAAGTGTTAAACATAGATAATAAATCCGAGAAAATACCAGGATATCACATTGGCGATCCTGCCAAAACCGACGAGCTGAGGACGGATATTCGATTGGCTTTTAAATAAGGCCTGGGTCAGGTAGGTAGTGCGCATATATGGCAAAACAATTTGTTAAATTATTTGTTTTATATGAAGGGGAATGTCTTCTTCTTCTTATTTCTGGCCAACCGGTACCGTTCGGAAAAAGGGGAAGTATATATAAAAACACGGGGAGAAATCGTGGGGAACAGTTGGAAATGTTGGCATGGTTGCCAAGACAGACAATTAAAATGCATTTTTAATAAATAAAATACTAAACGAGAAGTATCAGTATAAACCTGCGCTGAGTTCAGCTCAAAGCCATGTTTAAAAAAAAAATAATAATAATAATAAGAAAACTTGCGCTGATATAAGCTCAAAGCCAAGTACATAACAGAAAGCCTTGCGCTGAGTTAAGCTCCAAGCCAAGCAAACCATTGACGAAATTAAAAATATGCGCTGAGTTGAGCTCAAAGCCATGCAAAAACAAAAAAAAATCTTGCGCTGAGTTAAGCTCAAAGCCAAGTACCGAACTAAGTTTTGCGCTGGGGTAAGCCCAAAGCCAAATGAACCATTTGTGAAAATTACGAAAACATGCGCTGAGTTGAGCTCATAGCCATGTATAGAAAAAGAAATACTTGCGCTGAGTTTAGCTCAAAGCCAATAAAAAAAAAAATCTTGAGGTAAATTCACATTACAACAAAAAAAAAGTGTTTTGGATATCATAACCAAAATTAATAATTCCGCGAATGAATTCAATATTAAATTTTGCGGGATGAATCGGCAACACTGGTGTTTGACAGCATTCAATGGGACACGTAGAAATGAAACATATGCTTCTACAGATTCAATGATTGAATAACAATGTAAGGAAGAAAGTAAGATGGGAGAGTATTAGTGAAGGCTGGAAAGGTAAGCACAAATGGTGACGTCATTTTCGCCTGAGTTTTCTTGTTGGAGCTAATTTTTCCATAATTGTGACAAATGCATGATGAATCACACTCACAGAGAGTATTTTTCTTTCACCTTCAGTAGTGGACTGTGGTTGTAAATATTTTGCATAGGTTTTCGGTCGGCATCACCGTGTCGGGAATGATTGAAAAGTGAAGTTATAAGTGATAACGGATGGTTTTCGTTTGTGAAAAGAAAACAAAATACGGTGATTTTCAATTTACTACTGTGAACCAGCGAAGTAATATAATCACAAATTTGAGTGATGATTGGCAAATAAAACGTGTAGGAAATCAATTTATTTTGCAGAGATGAGTGGATTTTGGCATGAAACGGACGTTTCGTCAAGCGATGACACTGGCGATGACTCTAAGGATGTTCCGGCAAAGGTGGCGAAGCACGACGTCCGGATGAAAACATCGAGTTCAGAAAACAGTGTAACTACGAAAACTGAGTGGCTCTCCGGTTCGTGGCCGTTGAAGCAGTTCGATGGGTCGTTGCCTACAAATAAAAGAAAGGCAGAATGGGTGGGATACCGTGATCAGTTTGAGCGTATAGTCTCTTGCAAGGCGCAGGTTAATTCAACAACGAAATTGACTGGGTTGAAGATCTTCGCTTCTGCTAAGCATTATAGAGATGCAGCAGAAGTCAGTACCGGATTCATCAACAGACGTTTATCGAGATACGATTACAGCTCTTGACAAGTACTTCAGTCAGACGTGCGATGCGGCAAAGGAGCGAATGAAATTCCGAGACATGCGGATGAAACCTGCGGAAACATTTTCCGATTTTGTCCTTCGGTTGGAAAACCAAGCTAGGTTCTGTGATTTCGGACGTGAACAAAGAGAGGAAGAATTTGTACAAGCACTTTTACGGCGGGCTGTCCCGGGTATTGCAGAGAAGCTATACGATATGGCAGAGTTCCTTGGAAATGACTTGGAACGGATCATCAATCATGGAAAACATCTGGATTACATAAGGGCGGAAGCGGAAGAGCCGAAGATGTCAGCAGCAGAATCTCGACAGAACGATACTCCAGAACGGGATTCAGCACATCCCACGGAGGCGGTCAATGCTGTTCAGATGTGGAAGCAGAATTTTCGGAAAGGTCAGGTTGCCCATCAAAAGTATTCAGGCGAGCGAAACGATTACAGCGACTACGGATCACGTAAACGTACCTGGGATTCCAGACAACAGGGGCGTCGGAGCTGCCAAAATTGTGGCAGAGTTCATGGTCCAAGGGAATGCAAAGCTTTTCGTGCGAAGTGCTACAACTGCGGCAAATTGAACCACTTTGCGGAGGTCTGTTTTTCATCCAGAAAAAGAACAGCGAACCCTCAAAATCGGCAGAATTTCGGTCCAGGAGGAGACTTGAAAAATGAAGCTGGGATAATAAATCAGGTAGATGATGCATGATTTGCTATTTGCTTATATTTTCATGGATTAGCCAGTGTAGATCCTTAAAGAAAAAAAAAAGAGAATAAATAAAATGTGGGATTTCTATCGGCTTACGTAGTTGTTTTTACCTCATTCGTCATTACAGCTGATTACAGGCGATGCTAAGACTGTGAAGGGAATAGACGATCAAAGATTTGTCTACTGCACCATCGGGAGCCAACGGATTATGTTTTTAGTGGACTCGGGTGCCATGGTTAATACAATCACCAGTAGTGAATGGGACAGGATCAAGCAGAACTGCCGTACGGTCGTACAAGATGTTATGGTGCATCCCGAAGAGGTTCTCAAGAGCTATGCCAATCATAGTCCTCTGGAAGTTGAGTGTTCTTTCAGAGCATATGTTGGGGTTACAGACAGCAATCAACCTGTGCTTCTGGCCAAGTTCTTTGTGGTGAAGGGCACGAAACTGTCACTTCTTGGATACGAAACGGCTTACACGATGGGCCTGATTCGTATTGGAAAAGACTTAGAAAAAGAGAGGTAGGGTTTTTTTTTTTAATTTTCAGTAGCAGTATTTTTGTATAACAATCTATGGAGAAATTAACCAATTGAGAATATTTGATTTTTAAACAATAGATACATAAATTCTACCGGTCTTGACGAAGCTACAGCTGGAGCTGACAAGGAGTTTCCTAAAATTCCAGCTATGGGGGTACGATTTAGGATCGATGAATCGGTACCGGTGAAGCAGATCATAAGGTATAATATTCCAAAGGCGTTTGAGACAGCTACGAACGAAAGGTTAAGGTCCATGGATCGTAAAGGGATTATAGAGAGAGCCGACAAAGAACACGATATAATCTCATACGTTTCACCACTGGTTCTAGTGCCGAAAGGGAATAACGATTTTCGCATCGTGGTGGATTATCGAGCGGTCAATAAAGCGATAATTCGTGAGCCCTACCCGATGCCGTCCCTGGAAAAGATTTGGGCTGATATCCCATGCGGCGGAGGTACGTTATTCTTTAGTAAGTTGGATCTAAAGGATGCGTACTTCCATGTCGAGCTACTGGAGGATGTACGGCATTATACGACATTTATGACCGCAAATGGCCTGATGCGCTTCAAGAGATTGCCGTTTGGGCTCTCTTGTGCGCCGGAATTATTCCAAAGAGTAATGGAGCGGCTGTTGATTAACTGCAAAAATATCATCGTTTATCTTGACGATATATTGATCTACGTGCTTACCTTGGAAGAATTAGAAGCACTTGTAGCTGATGTCAAAAGAGTTTTGAAGAACAATAACCTAACGATAAATGAAGAGAAGTCGGTGTATAACCAAACATCCGTCGAATTTCTGGGTTTTGACATCGATGGATCCGGCATTTTGCCCACCGGCAACAAAATATCGGATATCAGGGATTTCAAACGTCCAAGGGATACTTCAGAGGTCCGCAGCTTTTTAGGGATGCTCACGTTTATTAGTCCGTTTATCGTGAACTTTTCGCACAGAACCAAACCGTTACGCGATCTGCTGAAGTCAAACACGAAGTTCGTATGGAATGATGTTCACCAGCGGGCGTTCGAGGACCTTAAAAGCGCAGCAGAAAATGATTTGATTAAGCGAGGTTATTTTGACGAAAAGGACAAAACCATTCTCTATACCGATGCATCGCCTTGGGGTCTTGGCGCTGTCCTTGTTCAAGCGGATAAGGATTCTGGAAATAGTCGAATAATCGCATGCGCTTCCAAGAGCTTAACGAGCGCAGAGTGTCGATATCCTCAGCTTCATCGTGAAGCACTGGGCATCGTGTGGGCAATGGAACGGTTTGCCTACTACCTCCTAGGTCGGCATTTTGTCCTGCGTTCAGACAGTGAGGCTTTGATGTTCATGCTGAAAGGAAAGGACCGGAAAGATGTTGGAAAGAGAATCATGTCTAGAGCAGAAGGCTGGTTGCTTCGGACAGATCATTTTTGCTTCGATTTTGAACATGTGGCAGGTAGCAGTAATATAGCCGATGCTGCTTCAAGAATCGGTATTTTGCGGAATGATCCACAGTTTGGGGCAGAACAAGAGTCACATGAATTGTGTTTTGTCGCGGCGAATCCCGGAGCTATTAGTGAACAAATGTTGGCGTTAACTAACAGGGAAGTTCAAGATGAATCGCTGAAGGACGTTGAGCTGCAAATGGTGTCATCTTACCTTGGAAAACATGGAAAGTGGCCTGCTGAGATTGTGAAGTATGAACCATTTCAAGGAAATTTGTATACTCACGGAGGCGTTCTGATGAAAGACGAAAAAATGGTGCTGCCTGCGAAACTACGAGGAAGGGCACTGCGTGTTGCCCACCGGAGTCATCCGGGTATGTCCACGATGAAAAACATTTTGCGACAGGGTTTATGGTGGCCGGGCATGGATCGGGAGATCGAAAACTTCGTGAAGAGCTGTCATGAGTGTCAAATGGTCACCGTATATAGACATCCACCACCAATCACTATGACAGAGCTACCAAACAATGTCTGGGACTACGTTTCAATGGATTTCTCGTCGGCATCCGAGTTGCATAATTGGAAGGCATTGATCCTTACGGACAATTATTCGCGTTTCTTGGTTGCCATCCCAATGGAGAAAACTGATACGGACGCTGTTAAACGGGCTTTGAAGAAAGTATTCAATACATACTACACACCCAAAACCATGAAAGCAGACAATGGTCCGCCCTTCAATAGCTTTGAACTCAAAGTCTGGCTGAAGGAAGCATGGGGAATCAAATTGATACACAGCACGCCGCTAAATCCTACTGAGAATGGGTTGGTCGAGCGAAGCATGCAGGGCATCAATAAAATCACGGCAATTGCCAAGCTCGGTAAACAGAACTGGAAGGATGCACTAGCTGATTACGTCGCCGCTTACAATTCCTGGCCTCATCATGTAACGAAAATTCCACCAGCAGAATTGATGTTTGGCAGAGCCGTAAGAAGTCTACTACCGAATTTGCGTACAGATAACATCAATACAGAGGATGGCGAATTACGCGATCGCGACCAAACCGCCAAGTTCATCCGTAATACCCGAGAGGATACACGTCGCCACGCTCTAGCCTCTCAGATTATGGTAGGGGATACCGTATTGGTCTCACAGATGAAAAAGGATAAAGCGTACGTACCATACAAGAACACACTGCATAAAGTCATACAATTGACTGGAACGGGACGAGCAACAGTCATGGATATGGCGACGCACAAAACGTTTGATCGTAGTGTTAAATGTTTAAAAAAGTTTGTTGAACAGGCAGTTGAAGATACCCAGGAAGCATCATTGTCGTCGCCGGAGGAGGAGGTGGAAGTCAGTACGCAACATCATGCCAATCCGATTTTGGCCTCCCAGTCAACATCCGCAGAGAGATCAGCACAGCAAGACACTGTAAGGACCAGAGAGGAACCTCGTGCTTCATCTAAAGAAGATGATCTCCAAAGACGGCCGCATCCTCGGACAATACGGAAGCCGAAACGATACATCGATGCAGTGATGTTCGAAGACGATGACATTTGAGGCCGACATTTCAATTTTTATATCGTATCAAATATCTATGTTGTAAGGGGAGGATGTGGGATCTAGATTGACTGAGTTAGATTGAGTGTGGATTGAATAATAAACAAGAGAGAAGTGATGATCTGTAAGTGTTAAACATAGATAATAAATCCGAGAAAATACCAGGATATCACACAAACATCCTTGTAAGCTGATGTCAAAAAGTTGAAAGTACTAAATATCGCAGAGACAAAATGTCGAAAGGATAAAACGCCGGAGGAAGAAAATTGGAAGGAAACGAACATGCTCGAAGAATGAATATCTTCCGAAAGAATAAATAATTCACTACAGTCAATTCTCCCTAACTCGATATTGAAGGGACCATCGAGTTAAGGAGGTATCGAGATACAGAACACTTATTTGTCTAATTTTGAAATTTCGTAAATTTTATAAAATACATTCTAAATAGTTAATTCAACGTGAAAACTAGTTAAATGTTGACACATTTACTCCCTTTACAACTTTTGAACAGGCAAAAAAAAATTTCCTCACCTTGAAACAAGTTAAAGCCATTAATTTTTCTACAAGCATAATTAAAACAATAAAGTTTATGGAATTTATTAACATTTGGAGGATATTTGGAACTTTTTTTTATGAAAATATCGAGTTAGAGAGGTAAACTTGCATGGGAAACTCAAACAGATCGCATCGAGATAGAGAGGTATCGACTTACAGAGGGATCAAAGTATGCTAAAATGAAGGGACCGCGCATTCCATCGAGTTAGGGGAAATATCGAGGTACAGAAT
Source organism: Aedes aegypti (assembly GCF_002204515.2). Lineage (NCBI taxonomy): Eukaryota > Metazoa > Arthropoda > Insecta > Diptera > Culicidae > Aedes > Aedes aegypti. Next base: position 346,116,761 of record NC_035108.1, on the reverse strand, counting down.
ATCGAGTAAGGGAGAGTTAACTGTATATGCCAGACGTAGTATATTTCATCGAACACTGTGCGAAAAATGACTTCTGGATAATAATGTTGAAAATCGATAATTTTCGACGTTTTGTCTTTTAGACTTTTGTACTTTTAGACTTTTCTATCATCTTTTAGACTTTTGGGGCCTTCCATAGCCGAGAGGTTAGAATCCGTTGCTACAAATCAAAGCCATGCTGAAGGTGTCTGAGTTCGATTCCCAGTCGGTCCAGGATCTTTTCGCAAAGGAAATTTTCTTGACTTCCCTGAGCATAGAGTATCATCCTACTTACCACACGATATACGAATGCGAAAATGGCAACTTTGGCAAAGAAAGCTCTCAGTTAACAACTGCTGAAGTGCTCTTAGAACACTACGCTGAGTAGCCAGCTCTGTCCCAGTGGGGACGTTAATGACAAGAAGAAGAAGAACCTTATGACATTTCGGAATTCGTCGTTTTGTCTTTCAACATTTTGTCCATAAACCTATTTTCAGAATTCCACTCATAGCACAATGAGAAATTATCAAAATAGGCAACACTGCTGTAACTAAATCAAATTGATTTCACTTGTATTATTTATACAATATGTTGCTCTGAGATTACTTATCGAAATATCGTCAACAAATTGCTGTAGTTCTTTAAAATGAGGGTTGGGGTCATTTGGCATGAAGCTATTTGGCATAATGTGTCATTTGACATAACGCCATGTGACATAAAGACAAATGACATAACGGTCATTTGGCATAATGATCATTTGGCATAACAAAAGACACGGACACCGTATTCAGCCATTTAGCTGCACAGACTGTAAACTTAACACTAGACAACGGACAAGCATGCTCCAGTGGCACAGCCGAGAATCATTCGTGACGAAAAGTTTCAATGGCTGCAGCGGGAATTGAACCCACACCCCATGACACGATGCGCTTAAATGCCTGACGACACTAACCGCACGGCCACGAGGCCCTTGTTTTATGCCAATGGAGTTATGTTATCCTTATAAGTTTACCATCAAGAGATAATTAATTATGCTTATTCATGTTCCTTCTTCTATCTGGCGTTACGTCCCCACTGGGACAAAGCCTGCTTCTCAGATAAGTGTTCTTATGAGCACTTCCACAGTTATTAACTGAGAGCTTTCTTTGCCAATTGACCATTTTTGCATGTGTATTTCGTGTGGCAGGTACGAAGATACGCTATGCCCTGGGAATCGAGAAAATTTCCTTTACGAAAAGATCCTCGACCAGCGGGATTCGAACCCACAACCCTCAGCTTGGTCATGCTGAATAGCTGCGCGTTTACCGCTACGGCTATCTGGGCCCCTATGCTTCTTCATGTATAAAACGGATTTCTTTGAATCTGTTTTCGCATAGGGTAAGGCAGGGCAAAAGCTAGATCTTAGTGAAACAATCAACACTCCTAGAAAAAAGTATAACACTTTGTAAGAAATAAATACCAAACAACGGACCTTCTACATATTGGCCTCACAAACTTGTGTCAAAATAATTTTCCGTTGCTCTATAGACAAAAATTAAATTTCAAGTTATTTTATTCGGCGATAATAAGTTTCCACAAGTGTTAATAGATTGCATCCACTACACTGTGGAACACGTTTTTGTCTCAAGCACCAAAACACCGCTATTTACTTAATAAGGATTGGTGAATCCATTGCCATCTAGTTTTTGAGATATCGGCTGTTGAAAATGCAAAATTTAACTATTTCAGACAACTTACCTGCAAGTTCCCCAACTAGTATGGCAAATTATTTACTTAATTTGCCACTGAATTCAAACTTCTTGTGTATAATAATATTTATCAACAAAGTTCATGATACTTTCGATGCTCAGAAGTTATTTTTTGATGGTTTAGAAAAAGTATTGTATTTTTCCATATAAGAGAAACGAAGTATTTTGTATGGAGAATGCAAGCAAGCTGCAAAAATCATTTTAATGTAAATTTAATCGTAATTAATGTAATTTTAATTTTATTTCAAACAAATTATATCTGAAATGAAAGTTAAAGTCCTATTTTGAAGCTTGGTGAATTCGATCACTAAGAAGTTTGATAAATCATACTCTAAATTTCATGTAAACATCGATAAACCAAGCATTGTAATATGTTTTGAATGTAGTTTCCAAGATTTTATTCAAATTTTATATTAAAAAGTGAAAAATGCGATTTTTATGCAAAAAGGTGTATAAGTCACTTTGCAGCTACGAGTAAGAAGAGACATATTTGGAAATAACTTCTTATATAACTATGAGCAACTTAAGCACAACTTGCAAAGTTTTTCATTGAAAATAATGAAATTGGCGCTTGAGACAGTTTTTTTGATTATGCGTTCATTATATGTCATTTATGGAAATTGTAGTTGTTTGTAGTCCTTCCATACCAAGGTGCAAAAACGGCTTGATCATCCAGGTTTGATTTTTGTCTCTCAACTGCATACATTCAACGCACTGTGCACAGGTGAGAAAAAAGTTCCTCACAATAATCAAAAATAAAAAAATTGAGAGGTCTCGAACTTTTGTATCATTATTGGCCAAACTTGGTTTCCAAGCATTTAAGCAAAATCTCATACACTTCAAAGCATCCTTTCAGTTGTTTTCATCTTATGGAAATACACTATGATTTGGACTCACGATATCATGAGTACGGCTGTTTTAACGCAACACAAGTGTTATGTTTTTGTAGCTCGCGCATTCATTTCTGATCTATTTATAGTTCTCTCAGTCAACCCGAAAAAATGAAAACAAACAAACAAAAAAAACAACAAACTATTCCAGATTAACATTCGATCCTAGAACCTTCTGATCAAGAGCCACGTACCTTACCAAACTACCAATCTTAATGTTGAATTATGGAAGATCGGTGAGAATGATTTGAAGCAAAGTGCACCGCTCAGTGTTATCACTCTGGATGTTTAGCTTCTATAGAATCATGATAATGACTAGAGATGAACATAACGGCTCGTTTTAGTGAGCGGATCCCATCCGAATATCTCATTTTAGTGAACCGGATCTTTTGAACAGCTCAGTGACTCAGCGGCTCGCAAAGAAAGAGCGAACTGAACAGAGCGAACAGAAAAAGAGCGGATCACTCCCTGTTGCGCGACATGCGTCGTATCTCTTGCACTTTCTTTCTTCCCCAAAAACTCTCGGCCTATTTCTCCTACCCAAACCAAAAAGAAGAAACAAAAGGTACTCTACCATTCAGGACCTGAAGCACATTTTCTCAATCTTTCATCTGCCCGTATGCAAGTCGTCGGGACAACTTTGTATGCCTATGAGAGCGCTCATGGAGCAGCAGAAAAATGTGCTTGCATGTGTGATGTGGCGCGCAAAGCAAAACACGTGACTAACGTTATAATAAAGCGGAGACACGAACGAAGGAGATTCGTTCTGTTTTCGGATCACTTTTTTGCCTGATCCTTGCTGATCAAAAGAACCGACTCTCGCCAAAACCGAGCCATATTTTGTTCCATGCAATGAAGTTCTACCGAACTTACAATTTTCACCTCAAAAAAACAATTAGGTGTTAGTTAAGGCCAAACTTTTAATCGATCAAATTAAGCAAGAAATCTTCAAAAACAACGCTTAATCCACTCAAACGTTTGTCCCCTTTACTCTAAACCTTATTAAGTAACTTTGGAGGTATCACTTGTTAAGCTTGTAGATCTAAACCTTTTCAATCGAAAGAGTATTTCAATAATTTAAAGCAGTCGGTAAACTTCAGGTTTGATGGAGTATGAACCTTATTTATTAACATCAGATAGGTAACTGGTTACATGTATTGATCTGAAGACTCATATAAAAAGTCGGGAGTCGATGCCGGTTATCAACCCTTTGTGTATTATGGACCCCCAACAGAAAAACATAATATTAACACTCAAAGCAACATTAATCCTATACAAATCCACCGGGGGAACATCGTTTGCATTGTTGGGCATCAGCTTCAAGTAAAATATTTGGTCTGAGGTGCATTAATACAGATATTTGAACAAATTTGTAAATGAAACCACACAAGAGGGTCCATAATAGACACGCCGGCAGCGAGCCGGGTTACATGGGAATCAAATGGAGAATAATAGGAAACGTCGAATTGGTAAACATTCCTATTATGGACCCCGGGTGGGATAGCATTGCGGAAAAGCGTCGAGTATAAATTTCAGCTACTAAAGGGTTTACCATTGCTAATATTGAAACCCTACTTCTCAACTCAAAACTTTATAAACCCTAGTTATTCGATACTGCGTGAGTTCAAATTGCCCATATCCCAAGAAGTTAATGATTTTGAGAAGACATATACGTACTTCGAATTTAGCATTTCCAAGAATTTTTATCATTAAGAATCGATTCATTTCCAAGATTAATAAACAGATTTTCATTTTCAAAACCAAAAAATTAAAGTAAAAGTAAGCACTGCATCAATAAGGACCAAACTGCCACTGTTGTCGTCATGCACCCTCAGACAGAGTCCCACTGCAGCAGTCTCCGGCACTCGTCACAGTCCGTTCCTGTCAGCTAGCTAGTCTGGCACCACCGCAAGCCTCTGTTCGGAAACGGAAACAAGACAAACGACAACATTTCAATCAATGTTTGTTTAGGCAAATTAGACCGAGAGGCGTCAGGGCGTGTGTTGGCTTTCTAATTTGCATACGAGAGCGTGAATCTGCCAGTGTGACTTTCTGCGCTGTGTGGCAGAAGCTGAAGCTGCTACCACAGTTTATAAAATATAAATTTGTTTTCCGGCTGAACGATGGAGAACCGGGATCAGTTCTGAGCAAATTGGAAAGTACAATTTATTAAAATGTTCCTTTTATGGCGTTTTGGTGTGAGCTTAGATTTTTTTTCTCCGACCGAAGTGATGCCTCTGCAAACAGCTCAGTGAATGCGAATGTCAACGTTTTGACTGTGACTTTGATGCAAGTTGAAATATGGGTTTGTTTTTGCCTGGATCGACCAACTGGATAGGTTTTCCGTGATTTGTTTTAATATGCAAATTGGTATAGATCTGCGGATTAGAGAGACACATTCCAGCCATATGTGCGGATCCTAACCTTCGGAGTACTTTTTTTTTTCCTGAACTACGAGCTCGTTTACCGTGTCAAATAAATTTCCTCGTATAATTTGGACCCTTTCGATGGGCCCCGCATTTCCATATTCTGCGCGAATCTTTTTTGCAAACAAGTCGGCAAATCGGCACCACTAAAAAGGCCAATCCTAATTACAGGGCAACCCGTTGATTACTCTCATTATCAAGATGAATTCCGGAGCTTTTCATTATTTATCCCCGCGTTGCCGCCGCCGCCATGGCGATCAGTTGAAGCGCGAACGCAAAAGACCACGACGACAACGCGGCGAACAACGAGCAAAATCAGGCGCGCAAACCGCCCATTTTCGAGAAGCTAAAGAGCCTCAGCAGCGGCAGCAAATACAGACACCTTGCAGCAAGCCGCCACATCCTGTGCTGTGCTGTGCGTGTGTTGATTCCCGATACCAATCCCTATGCGAGCCTGCTCCACAATTGGAGTGTTCACCCATTCGCGGCTCCTTACCAGAACCAGGTTTGAACCACTCCTGGCAAGTAAAATCGTGAGGATGATTGGGGCTGTTCTATTGAATAAGACGGCGGATGTAGTCTTCCAAACCACAAACTATCCAAAAAAGATAGTTCTGACATGCAGAAGCGTGCATGGTTTTAAAACAATATAGGTTTAAAGGGGCAGTTTTCTAGTTCCAAATTAAGAAAGTTTACATAAAAATGCTTGCACGGTTTGCTATTCTCCAACAAAAGCACAATGAGCACAATTTCATAGAATATATTTCAGTTTTGAACAGTAAAAGCAATTTTGAAGTTTCGATGATGACGATGATTACGTTGACGGATTCTAGAACGTTAATCTACGTATTCAGAATGTAGAAAATGAAGTAGGTACAGTAACACACCAAAGATGTTTTCCCATACAAAATGGCCAACTTCAAACAGCTATAATCTGGCGCATGTTCGACTGTAAAATGATTTTTTCCAGATAGTTTGAACCATAATGGATCTGCAAAAAGAATAAAAACTCAGATTTACTTTCGGTCAACTATAGGGGGAGATCCCCGCACACTTAAGCTACTAAACTCATAATTCAAAAAATATCAGTTTTATGTGCTCCTGTTACCCATTTATGATAAATATTATCGTTTTTATAGTGTATAAAAATAAATTTGAAAACATAAATATGAATTTTAACATTGCATTTTGATGTTGTATTTTAGTACCAAATTGATCGATCTTGAAAGATGGCACCTAATACCGGACACGATCTGGAAATGCCTCGAATTCTGCAAATTTGAACATCATTGAATGTTTTTACTATATTAATATTGTGGAAAATTCAGTAAGGTTCAGTAACAATCCATCTCAGTATTCTATTGATCTGACGAAAAAGTTGTGTTCAAATTCCGTCAAAATTTAGTTAAAGAATAATTTGGCATTCTACTCAACATGGGGACGGACCTGGTGTAGTGGTTAGAACACTCGCCTCTCACGCCAAGGACCTGGGATCGAATCCCATCCCCGACATAGTCACTTATGACGTAAAAAGTTATAGTGACGACTTCCTTCGGAAGGGAAGTAAAGCCGTTGGTCCCGAGATGAACTAGCCCAGGGCTAAAAATCTCGTTAATAAAGTCAAATCAATCAATCAATCATTCTACTCAACATTTTATCACAAACGTACCCTCCATTATTGAAAAATCCTGTTTAGGGCTATCCTGAGAATCCTGGTTGATATCCTGCGAAAATGCAATGCAGGTTTTTGAAAGAATTGTTTCTAGGATATCCTCGGAATCGTCAATCTAAAATCTGTGAAATATTTATCCAAAATTGTGTATGAATCCTGTTCAGAATTTGGTCAAAAAACCACCCAAGATTATTTGGAAACCTTGCCTAGAATTTTGTGATAATTTGATTTTAAGGATTCTGAAAACTACTGCTAAAAGTTTTGTGAGATTTTTTCCCAAGTTTCGATTGAAATGTGTGTGCTGGGTTTTGTTAACATCAACCCTTTGCAGTGACATTCTGTTTGACTCATTGACGTTAAGTTTCTCTTAAAGTCATGACAGATTGTTGTGACCTTTATACTGTGCATTGCGCGATTATTTATGGCGACGGCGATCTTGAAAACTGCTTAAAATATTTGTAGATCGTTGCAGCTACTTCAAATCGCGATCATTCCTCATTCTCCAAGGCTTTCGTACACAGCAGCAGCGTAGTGGTCTTGACGGTGGCAAACCGCACGACGACTGGAAGGTTAAAAAATCGTCGGTGCGAGAATTTTCCACACCACACATAATAATTCAAATAATTCTATCTACTTATTACAAAAGTATGATTTCTCATAATAAACCTCAAATTGTTATTATTTTTTACGCTTATTTACTTCAAAGAAGAGTGCTGCTGAATTTTCCAGTTTCAAAATTGTCAAGAACTTCGAGGTTCATTAGGAATTATTTATGAAGCAAGTAAATTTAGAATATTTTAATTTCAAATCACCATTTCAGTAGCTTGAAATGCAATCATTCCAACTTTATATAAGTGGACATCCGTACTTCGGCTCTCTAAATTCATTTAGAGTTAAAAAATACATTCAAATATGTTCTTTTTCGAAGTTGATTACATGGAAACACATAATTACTTCAACCATGACCTGTTAAGAGCACTTCATGTTTCGTTTACTTACTTTCTTTGGCTGTAGTTAGACGCTGGATTACTCGTATGAATCATTATTGTTAAAGCAATGTTTCAGCAATTATCGTATTTTCCAAACAATCATACACTTTTTTTATCTACCCTTTAGGTATTCACCGCATTTTTCTTTCCGAATACATATTTTATAAATCAAAATATTACTTGACACTCATTAATCGCTCGAAAAATATTATTAAACACTACTTTTCGCCGCTTTTATATGTTTAAAATGTTAATTATTAAATTTTCACACACTAGTAATAACAACAATTCACAAATAATGTACCTTTCACTGAATTATCGTTAACTCAACTTTGCTCTTTGTTTGCAGGCGAGCTTGAGCCACAAAACTTACATTATGGAAAACAGTGTCAGACTAGAATTACAATTTTGTTTTTATTTTTATTAATTTTCTGGCAATGATTATTAGATTAAAAATCTTAGTGAAGTGATAACTAATGTTTCAAAACTCAGATGTGAATATTTAAAATCATATTATTGTTCAAATTCTCATCTTAATAAGTGAATTTCATGGGAGTGTCCGGTTATTGGTGCCGTCTGGATTTTGATTCATCACGGTAGTTCGTACTTCAAATAATGTGATTTTTGAACTGATTGAAATACATGCTATTTCTGAATTGGAATGAAAATTTTAAATCAATCAGACCAGTATAAATCGAGACCCACTTGATCATTTTCTATGGAGAACTGCCAATAGGTACTTAATTCTGCCAAGTACGATATTTGTTGAAACTCAAGTCTAGATTTTTTTGATTTCTACATCTCTTGTTTCTTACCAACTTGTATAAATTGATTTCAGCTTATGTTTATTTTGTTTTAGTTTTCCCAAAAAAAATGTTGTTATCATTTTTCGACTTGATCGCTACTTTTTTGCTCAATTTTTGATAAAGCTTGCATTATTTTTCTTTTCTTTTCTGATTTTTCTGATTGATTGTTATTTCCCTCACCTCCTACTCACTATATCATTGTAAGGGTTCCCTGCACAATAATGATCAGACGGGGATGGGCTTGGTATAGTGGTTAGAATTTAAGCCTCTTATGCTGTGGACCTGGGATCGAATCCCATTCCCGAGATAGTCATTTATGACGTAAAAAGGTTATAGTGATGACTTCTTTTGGAAGGGAAGTAAAGCCGTTGGTCCCGAAATGAAAAAAAACAATAACTTCCCCTCAAAACGTCACTGTATTTATAATGCAAGTGCAGTTCTTCGCGATATGATATTCCTATCGAACAAAAAGAAACGACCTAAAAGCAACCTCGCAAAAGATCGCGACTTTGTAGATAACTTGTTGCACGCGCCTTTGAGGATGAGCTCTCGGGCTTAAGCCAATCGAATTAAGTGCTGGAGCCTGCCGCGAGGAAAAAAAGTCTTTCTTCCTTGCAATCTGCGTCCAATACCCGATTAAACCCGAGTTTCTGTGGATAAGTGCAGCAACGGAAACTCGTCCAGTTCCGAGGAATGGCGGCAGCCTTGGCCAATAAAACCCGTGCTTCCTAATTTGCCTAATTAGGAGTTGAGCTTACCGAGTTTGATGTGGGAAATTGGATTCGGTTGGCAGTCGCAGCAATTTTGATAGAGCCATAATAACACTCCCGATTCTGGCGTTTCGTACGTGATGCTAAGCGTTTCGTACGTAATTGGATCAGAAACAAAGGCCGGCGCGCTCTTATTACGGCCCTCGAATGCCGACTTTTGACGGGCTGATTTGGGATTTCGATTACGTTTGATTAACATGTTACCGTTGCTAAAGCAGCTGCTTTACGGCTTAATAAACGGGGGCTCATCTCCGCGGGTTCTAAAACAAAGCGAAACGAGCGAACAGACCGTTTCTTTAGAGATCAAAGCCGTTTAATGGAAAGACGACAGACCCGAAGTTCTTGTTAAAACTGCTACAACGAGGATATGTGCACTACCGTGTAAAAGTTTATTGTCACCCTCTAAAATTTTTTTTTCCATTTTCCATCTCTCTCCATATTTCTCCGTGATCACACGTCTAATTAGAACTCTCTTAGGCTCTTTCTGATGGCAATAATCTTACTTACTTACACGATGACTTCAATGAATATTTTATTAATTTTAAATAGTTATCAGTTTTCTCACTTTATATTTGCATATACTTTTTAAAGAATATAAGAATACGGTTCTAATGCCGCATTGATTTCAAATTTTGTTCGATCAAATGCTTAGAAAGTTTTCCGTGTATTTTCAGAGCAATATTTGAAAAATATCGCAAATTTAGTGAACAATACTTACGAAGCAAGATCAACTCATTGTCTTTAAAATGCACCATAGAGAGTTTCAATTAGACGTGTAACCCCAAAGAATGGACGAAACACGTTTGTATGTTTTTCAAATGGTGACCCAAAACTTTTGCACGGGAGTGTTTAATCCTAAATCTAGCGATAACCGACCGCAGACGTAAATGGCAAGAGGCTATCGGGGTTTATTAGTGTCGGCGGAGGGGCAATAAAACTCACCCGAAATTAATGCTCTCATTTGCATCTTGTTGTTGTTTTTGGGGTGATCAAAAAAATGGTGCAGTAGCCGATGCAAGAAGAGCCGCAGTTAAAAAGCCTGAGAGTAAACATCGAATGGCATGATATTGGATTATTCTTTCGGCGGAACATTGGTTTATAGTCTTTTTCAATTGTAAATGTGGAAAATATCATATTTGATCAAGGTTTATGAACTGCTAGGAAACAATCAAAAGTTTGAGATTGAAAGACATTCCTCGCTATAATATCATCATTTTAACCAAACCTAATTTATGAAGCAAATACGACGTTTAACCACAACAGCTTAGGCCTGTCCGCGTGCCAAATCTCAAAAACAATATTATCGGGCCAAAGTTTTCTAATGAACAAGCAATCCTACTAATTCCAGTAGAGTATGGTAGTGCAAAAGTTCGATCTTAGTGGAATAATCAATATTTCCAGAAAATCTGTAACAGTTGGAAACCCTTCTACGATTGATTTGGTCTTAATAAACTTTAGTCATCTTTGTAGGCAACCGGTTATTCACGTTTATTTTGATTCTGATGTTCATATCAGCTCGACTTACAATTATTTTCGAGCCAACTGGAATTCATATGAAACATATTTCGATAGTAATCTTAATGTTAACATTCCTTTACAAACAAAACTTGATATTGACAATGCTATTGAAACTTTAACAAATTCCATTGTTGAAGCCAGGAGCAGTGCAATATCAAAATGTGAAGTAAAATTTGAATCCGTGATTATAAACGATGAACTTAAAATCTTGATCCGTTTTAAAAACGTGAGAAGAAATCAATTTCAACGCACTCGCTATCCTGCTATACAAATTATATGGCAGGGACTGCAAAAACAAATGAAAGAACGATTTACTCAATTAAGAAACATAAATTTTGAAAATAAAATTTCTCAATTGGACCCTGGCTCTAAGCCCTTTTAGGAATTATCTAAAAAATTTCCCTTTGGGGAACTATCTAAAAGTTAAGTTTGGATATTTCTTCTTCATACTTGCAAAAATGGAAGATTTCTCCTAATGCTTCTAAAACTCAACTAGGGTAGGTGTACCAGTTATGGACATAGTGGTTCCCTATTTCGCCATACGTGATAACTTGAATCTCTCCACATTTTCAAAAGGTTTTGTGTGTTGCAGCAATAAGGTATTGGATATATCTTGATGTTAAAACATTCAAACAGATTTAAAATTTGAAAATTTTAGAAATTTCACATATGGCCAAATAGAGAACCACTATGACCATAACTGCTACACTTTCCCTGATAATATTCCCACATAAACCAAAAGCTCTTTATTTGAATCCTTCTAATAGACATGATGTCACGATGAGGGGGGTTTCAATAAATTGGTCAGATGATGTTAAGTATCTAGGGCTCATGCTAGATAAGAATTTACCTTTCAAAAATCAGATTGAGAGCATTCAAGCCAAATGTAACAAATATGTAAAATGTCTCTATCCCCTTATTAATAGAAAATCAAAACTTTGTCTTAAGAACCAGTTTTTGATTTTCAAACAAATTTTCCGGCCAGCTATGTTGTATGCTGTACCAATATGGACTAGCTGTTGCAATACCAGGAGGAAAGCTCTGCAGAGAATGCTAAATAAAATTTTGAAAATGATTCTGAAGCATCCTCCCTGGTATAATACCAATGAGTTACATAGAATATCCAATGTTGAAACATTGGAACAAATGTCAAATAAAATAATTAATAATTTCAGGCAAAAATCGTTACAATCTTCTATTGCCACGATTAATGCGTTATATATTTAGGTTAAGTAAATCGAAAACGGGTTTTTTCTGCTATAACATGGTAAAATCACTCACCTGTAAAAATCCGAACCGCAACGGCAAATGAAATGTAATGTGTTGCTAACAAAATGTTAATAAAACCTTAAATTTGTTTTACCAAATTATGATGATAGTGTTGTCTAATAACACAGAACACCTAGATATAAGAAATGAATGTAATGTTTGGAACGATACTGAAAATTGAAGATGATTTTGAACTACAGTCGACTCTCCACATCTCAATGTTCTATGTATTGATATCTCTCCCTATGTCGATGATTTCTTCAGTCCCTTCATTCTGCATACATTTTCACTCCCCGTATCTCGATATCCTCTGTATTTCGATATCTCCCTATCTCGATGTGTTCCTGGTTGATTTTCGTTCCCGATTTCCTCTCTGTATGTCGATATGCCTATTATCAAAAGTTACTAGACCCGATTTCATTGAATCAACACAGTTCGAGAACACGAAATGACGTCTGCTTGTTTATTATTTTCTTGGTAACGGAGTGGTTTTCAATCTAGTATTCATTAAAAGTGCGTTCTTTGTCTTGATCTCTCTCTATCTCGATGGTCCCTTCAATATCGAGATGTGGAGAGTCGACTGTATTTCATTTTCATTAGGGTCAGTTTTGCAAAGATATATTCACACTATTTGAAGGTTTCAGCAATAGAGATGAAAATTTAAGTGTTAAACAATCCACTGGAGCTATGCCTACATTCTTCTTCTTCTTCTTCTTGGCGTTAACGTCCTCGCCGGGACAGAGCCTGCTTCTCAGCTTAGTGTTCAATGAGCACTTCCACAGTTATTAACTGAGAGCTTTCTTTACCAAAGTTACCATTTTCGCATTCGTATATCGTGTGGCAGGTACGATTAAACCCTATTCCCAGGGAAGTCAAGGAAATTTCCATTACGAAAAGATCCTGGACCGACCGGGAATCGAACCCAGACACCTTCAGCATAGCTTTGCTTTGTAGCCGCGGACTCTAACCACTCGGCTAAGGAAGGTCCCCTACTATGCTATGTAGGCTATGCCTACTAGCGTTGGGCTAATTTGTCCAGAACATCGATGTTACTGAATCGGTTCTCATTTGAACTGTCGAATCGATTCGATTCGGATGAAAATTGAAATTTTTGAAGTTTGAAATGGGACCAAATGCATTTGTATTCGATTTCAACATCTTTAAATCAAATCAGTTTTGAAAATCAATCGAAGCGATTAACTATTTCAAGACTAGTTCAATATATGGTTTCTTCTCCACAAACTTATTAAAAAATATTTAACAATTTCAACAAAATGAATCGAATCAAAAAATCGAATGAAGAGAATCGATTCACCCGATTTTAGGTGCTCCAAACATCGATTCAAAAAATCGATTAATCGGAATGCAAACATCGATTTTCGGAACATCGATTCAAAATCGCCCAACGCTAATGCCTACATGTCAACTTTCATTATTTAAAATGTTGTTTAAGCTTAAGTATGAACTACTGAATTTGTTTTTGACATCATGCAGCCTAGCAAGTAAGGTTCCGTGGGGTAAGTGGATACGGAAAAATCAATAGTCAACTTCATTGTTTTGTACCGTGATTAATGTAATTCAAACTTTTTTCTGTGGATAACAAATGAGGGACTAATATACCTCAAATCGTCATTTACTTCGATTTTTCTGATTGTGATGTACTGAGTACGAGAGGCTTAAAAATTTGCGCCAAATGATCGACTTGCCCCACCATGGTGGGGAGAGTGGAGCACCAATAAAAAAAATCTTTTCTCAAACAAATGAGGCGTAATTATGTATAGTAAGAATGATATATCTCTCGTTCTTGTTATTAGTGCTAGTAATGTTACGTTTTAATACTTTAAAATTAAAAAGTATCTTTATTTGATCAAAATATAATGAAAAATTTGAAAACATTAGTTCACACATATTCGAACAAAAAAATATTGTAACTAGAATAATTTGGAGAAAATTTATCCATTTATACACATAAATTATAGAGAAATATTGTAGGATTATTCCTAGCGATGTTTTCGAAAAACACTCGTAGTTTAAAAATATTAGTAACATATACTTTTGAATAACAAACTGAAATCCTTCTATTCTATCTATGAATATATTTGTATTATCTGTCAAGAACAGTTTATGTGGTCAAATAAGGTACAATAATATGCTTTCAATTGGAATATTAGTTTATTTTGTTTTTTTTTTTGCAAAGCATAAATAAACCACGAAAAGTTTCATGTGAATTTTGAAATTTTTATTCTTCTATATTTCTTATACCAGAAAGGTTAAATAAACTTTTAGGTGGATTAATTCAAACTATGGTCTATTTGACAAATTGAAGCTGGGAATGAAAAAATAAAGGAAAACAATATTTGCGGGTATTAAAACTTGTTAAAATTCTTGTAAGCAGTCTGCTAATAATACTTGATCCACTTACCCCACCCCATTAAAAAGTAGGGGTAAGTGTACCATGTACAATATATCTGTATTTATTTATAAAAATCACATATTTTTCATTGTGATTCATTCAATTAGAACTAAAATGCTCACCATGTGTCGAAGAAACTAATAATGTTCGATATTAGACAGAGAAACAATGAATTTTTGGTTGATGGAAAACCATTTTCAAATTAATTAATTTTTCAGCTAACAAGTTTGCTTGTGTAAGTGTACGTGTAGTACCAGTTTTGCAATAGTATCAGTGTTGGCGTAAAATATAACCTAAAACAAAGCAGTGGTGCGAAAACATTCAATATATTCAAGTATTTATGCTTAATATTGACGAATGATCCACTTACCCCACTGATACACTTCCCCCACTGTACCTTATACATTTTTGCTCATAAAACCGTTTTTTCTCAAATAATGAGCTTATTTGGAGGGAAATTTCCTATATTTAGGCGTATTAGGCAGATTTGAAAAGTTTTATTTTGGAATAAAATGTTCAGATACTCGAGTTGTAAGAATTTTGACATCGTTTTCAGATTTAGGAGACCTAAATTTAGTAGATAGAGAAATTTTTTATTGGTAAACCTGCTCTGTTATGTGGTAATCAATTTCGCCCCAGTGTGTCATTTTAATTTTTTGATACTAAAATTTTTGTTATGATATGTTAAATATTATTTCATGAGATGTCGATTACATAAACTGATAAAGATCAATGGAGTACTGATTTTGTTGAAATTTGTTTGACAATATTTGAATTCCGGAGGATAACACAACAAAAAGTTGTAAAATAGTGATCAATTTGCCCCCGGATTACGGTACATGCTGGTAGGCGGAACTGAGTGCGCAGGGCCCGCCTAGGAAGCCTTGTCACGATAGACGGGTATACCTTCGTGGTGGTGGATGAATTCGTCTACCTCGGATCCTTGCTGACGGCTGACAACAATATTAGTCGGGAAATACGAAGGCGCATCATCAGTGGAAGTCGTGCCTACTATGGGCTCCATAAGAAACTGCTGTCAAGAAAGATTCACCCCCGCACCAAATGCACGATGTAGAAAACGCTCATAAGATCGGTAGTTCTCTACGGACATGAGACATGGACTATGCTCGAGGAGGACTTGCAAGCTTTTGGGGTTTTCAAAAGCCGAGTGCTATGGATGATCTTCGGCGGCGTGCAGGAGAACGGCGTGTGGCGGCGAAGGATGAACCACGAGCTCGCTCAACTCAACAAAATAAATAAATAACATATCTTATAAAGATGGTGTCTTCGATAATAATGTTCAGAGTTTCAAGGGTTGGCATTATGCAAGCTTGTATATTAGAGTTTACCATCTCTCTTCATACTTGCAAAAATGTTAGATTTCTCCTAAACTCAACTAATACTATTCCCACATAAACCAAAAGCTCTTTATATGAAACCTTCAAGTAGACATGTTGTCATGTTGAGAGGGGTTCCAATAAATTGGTCAGATGGATTTAAATATCTAGGACTCATGCTAGATGCTAGAGATTCAAGCCAAATGTAACAAATATGTAAAATGAATTTATCCCTTTATTAATAGAAAATCAAAACTTTGTCTTAAAAACAAGTTTTGATATTCAAAAAAATTTTCAGGCCAGCCATACGCGTATCTGTCAAAGGATACAAACTCTAGTGGAATTAAATGGTATAGTACTAAATTCGGTTTTTCATTTACTTATAGGTATTCCACTAAACAGCTCAAAGATTTATAATGCAAATTTTGTTTTACTGATATCTCAGGATCCTGACGGCTTACAAATATGGTGTTTTGGTTAAAATTGTTCAGCAGGTAAAGTTATGTGAGCAAGGAAATTAGAAGTTAGACTAGTAAGCAAGCATGTTTTATCTCACAGATATCCTATATCTGACTTTGAAAGACCGGAAACAGCAATAGAGAATTATCAGATCATAATTTCAGAAGGCACCAGACGGAAATGACCAAGAAAAAGGTTTGCCAAGAGTGCCCGTACAATCGAGTTCCAGGAAATGTTGTTGAAAATTAAGTTCAAAACCAAATGTTTAATAAATTTTGATCTACGGAGTTATTAGGAAAAATGTTTTGAGATTTCAAAGAAAAAAATAAAGTCAGACAACATATTATTGACGAATTTCAAACTGTTCGTTCAAATAACCTAGTGCTCTTCCTCGCACCATGACCTCCTTCACAATTGTAATACAAACTGTGCAAGATAAACCGAAACCACTCAAATTTATGGTAAAAATGAGCTATAATTATATTATCCGTCTTTCGAAGCGAAAAAAAATATTTTTATTGACTTTTCGTGGTTTAGAAGAGAAAAAAAAACTTAACTGTTTAATGTTGTGCTCAGTAAACTTTGAGGTATCATATGGAAACAATGGGTGTCAAAAATGGTTATTTTCGGCGTTATGAAATTTGTGAATCACCCCCTAGGTAATTAACGCCTTCTAATATTTTCGATCTTTTGATTTTTATGATATCTTCGGTTTCTCTAAACTCCACTTGGTGGTATTTTCTGCCTTATGGTTTATGTACTCAATTTTATAGTTTGCACTAACCTAAGAACTACACGACATTCACGAGACGCGACAGAGACAAGACATACGATAAATTTCTAATGAAATCTTGTTTTTATTTAACAAAACGAAAGAGCATGTTCTTGCAACCACTTTAGCAATTTTCCGTGTTCAAATAACGATTATATCACATTTAAAATTCAATTTTTATAATAAGTTTAAATTTGAACCTTGACACTTTAGATCATGTTTGGCATTCACTGTGTCGGCAAAAACGCCACAGGGGCTCATCTTTTTAACACTGGGGTTGTTCCTTTTTGACATTTCGGAAGGGACACGGAAAACAAAATACACCCAAAATTTGAGATTAAACCAAGTGGTGTGACAAAATCTCAAAAATTAGAAAAAAATGTTTTTTGACCGTAAACCAACGAAAAGCATTCAAAACTTGAGTAAACATGTGTTTCTGGCCTAAACTTAATCGTTTGGTACTAAAATTAGGACAGGGCTTTAGGACCCTATTATCGTGTCTGCTAGATTTAACAGACGCGATGTGATGGGAGGGTCATCTTCGGTTCATCAATGGTTCCTGGGTATTCGTGATGAACATTGACTCCCAAGCGTTCAACTTTATAGGTTTCCTCACTCGTGAATGTTACGGTTTATGCTTTATGATTTTCCACCTTTCGGGATAATAAAACTTAGAAAGATTACGTCTTCAGCAAAGATTATAAGTAGTAAACCTTTAAAATTAATCAGGATCCTAAGATAAAGATGAAAAAAAATTGTATACTCACTTGCATATCACTTGGTGACAAAATATCGAATCTATTGACGATTGGCCTAAAAACAGCCTTATGAATGACGGCATTTTCCAATAAAATGGGACTACCGTATGTCAGCCCATGGTCTATTGAACAACTTTGTCAAAGACGCCAACCTTCAAAAGCATCAGGATCTAAGGGGCCATCCCAGATAGCCGTAGCGGTAAACACTCAGTTATTCAGCAAGACCAAGCTGAGAGTCGTGAGTTCGAATCCCATCATCCGAGGAACATTTCGGGTTCGAGATTTTCTCGACTTTCCAATGCAAAGAGTATCTTCGTACCTGCCACCGATACAGACATGCTAAAATGGTCAAATGGCATGAGAGCTCTTAGTTAATAACTGTGTTAATAATAAGTGCTCAAAAGAACACTTAGCTTAATAGCAGGCTCTGTCACAGTTGGGATGTCATGCCACAAAAAAATAAAAACATACTTGTCAAAACGTTCTTACTATCCAAGTTCTCAGCTAAAAAAGGATGATCCTCAACTCTTCAAGGTAGGTCGTATTGTGTAAGTCGCTCTAAAACATAGCTGAAGACAGTACTGAACTATCGTTTTATACCTATCAGATATTCGACAACATTCTCAAATAGTTGCAATCCAATGCCCTAGGTCCAGGTCAAGGTATGTGAAAAAGATGTAAACAAAACGATGGTGACGACGCTAAAAATTTTGTTCGCAGCGCGCCAAACATGACGTCATTATTTACATCCTGCAAGTTTTAAAGTCCTGTGATCAAAACTCGCGGAAATGTAGTTGAAAGAACAGCTCGTGCGTGATAAAATCTTGGACATTCAATCTCTCACATCGTTCCATCGCTAAAACATTGGGAATCGCGAATTCCACGGTGTCGCGAGTGATTAAGCGGTTCGAGGAACGATTGATTACCGATCGGAAGCGCAGAAGTGAAGGAAAAAGTATTCCGTACAACACTAAAAATCACAACCGCATAGTTGGGGCCTTCAACCGAAACCCGAACGCCTCCGTTCGGGATGTGGCTAAGAACCTGCACCTAAGCCGAAGTTTTGTCCAGAAGGCCAAAACTAAGGCTGGGCTTCGAACGTTCAAGGTACAAAAGGCCCCTAATCGCGACGAGAAGCAGAACAAGTCCGCCAAAACCCGTGTTAGAAAGTTGTACCTCAACATGCTGACGAAAGTTGAATACTGCATCATGGACGACGAAACATATGTCAAGGCCGACTTCAAACAGGTCCCCGGCAACCTGTTTTTCACGGCCAAGGATAAGTTCAGCGTTCCGGAGCATGTCCGCACTGAGAAGATGTCCAAATTTGCGAAGAAATTCCTGGCTTGGCAAGCCATCTGCACGTGCGGGAAGTGGAATGCACCTTTCGTGACCCAGGACACGATGAACGGACAGGTGTACATGAAAAAGTGCCTCCAGAAGCGACTGCTTCCTCTCCTGAAGGCCCACAACGTCCCAACAATCTTCTAGTCGTATTTGGCCTCATGCCACTACTCCAAGGACGTGCTGATGTGGTATGCGAACAATAAGGTCGATTTCGTGCCGAAAATGTTCAACCCTCCCAACACTCCTGTGTTCCGCCCCATCGAGAAGTACTGGGCGATTATGAAGCAGCACCTTCTTAAACGACCTAAGGTAGAGAAGACAGTCGAGGAACTGAAAAAAGTATGAGTTTACATGCAAAAAACGGTTGATTCACAGGTTGTGCAGAATCTTATGGCCGGGGTTAAGGTCAAGGTGCGGGCATTTGCGTATGGACTGTGAATAAAATACGAGTAAAATGGTAAAATGAAGTTTGATAGTTATTTTTCAATCGCTGAAAATTTGATGGTAATAGGATGAAAACTCGAATTTTGCGAATCAATTTTGTGTGTGGCAATTTCATCGCGGACACCCTTTAAAATAAATACGCAGCCATGAGAGTCTTGATGCAGTCACATGCCACAGCCGTTTTCTTCCACTTCTTTTCTTCGTTATGCAATACCTTGTATTGCCGATCATAACAATTTATGTAAATGCAAGGATCTAATACAATTTCTGTATTATAAACATGCAGAATTGTATTAAAACCTTACAGGCTCTGGTTGCGTGTACTGTACCCAAAAATAGCATTTTTTTTTCAAAACAAAGTATAAGCGTGAAATTTTAGTGACTGTTTTGACCAGGCATATTCATCTAAATTTGAAGATAATATGTGGATTTTAAGCAATTTGAAAATTGTGTCGAGCAATAATATTGTTGGCGTTAAGTCATAGTGGATATCAATTGGTCCATTTTGCATATTTTGAGGAAAATGGGCTTAAAGTCTAACACTTTGCATTATTTTAACTTGTGAAAAATGGTTCAATACTTCACAGATCCTTGCATTACTTCCAAACAATTCAACGTGAAGTGATAATCATGAAAGAACATATTCCAAACCTCTAATAGAACGATTTTTTAATGGACTTGGTTCTCTCCGACTGAACAAATCCTTGGAAATAACAATCACCTCATGTTTGCATGGTCAAACTGAGTTCATATCCCTAAGATACAGATTAACAACATTCTTTGATATGTTCAAGAATCCATATCTTTAAAAGAAGGTCACTACGATAGCTTGCAAACTTAAATTTTTTTCTAGGTCAGAGTATTGAAGACCAGAAATGATTAAATATGCGTTCAATCAAAGTGGACCAAGCGAAAATCTTGAGCACAGTCCAAAATATTCTGGTCCAAGATATGGGTTCTAGGATATTCCATACATATACCATATAACTACCATAAACCTCTATCGGACTCTGTTATCGACTTTAAAAGTGCAATAATCAATCAGTTCATTTAGTTTTGATACTTGATCCTTTCTGTCTGCAAAGAAATTGTTTCAATTTCTGACCTATTATCCAAATATGGTGGAACCCTAGAAATTGAAATCAAATGCATCGAATCATGTAATGGTAATGGGTGAGATGAGGAATCATTCCATGCCGCAAAATCTGAGAAATCACTTGAAATGTCTTTTTCCGAAATTAACAGCGTGCTGATCGTTTTTTTTTTTTTTTTGCTATGGTAGAAAGCACTTAGTCCACTCTGACCGCATACTTTTCCCGATTTTTATTGATCATCCAAAGTAAACTTGTAAACTTTCGCAGTTTACAACATTCATCAATTCTGATCAAAGGGAAATGGCGGGAAAGTAATTTTGTATCTAATGACAGAATAACCCAATTTTCTCAAATTTTGTACTTGGTCTGTTCTGACTTAACGCCAACCATATGGTAGCATTAATTGAATGCTTACATGGTCAAACTGGGTTCATTTCTCTAGGATAGACAGATTACCATAATCCTTCGACATCAGTATGGAAAATTCTCAAAGAATCCATATCTTTAATTCTGAAATCAGTGACATTACGATAGTAAGAAATCTAAAGTGTTATTAGGTCAGGGCATTGAAGAACAGAAAAAATTAAATATGCATTCAATCAGAGTGAGCCAAGTGAAACTGTTAGGTACCGGCTAGAATGTACCGGTCCAGAAAGCGGGTTCAAGGATATTCCATACAGACACCATATGACTATGGAATTGGAGCCTTCCTTAGCCGAGTGGTTAGAGTCCGCGGCTACAAAGCAAAGCCATGCTGAAGGTGTCTGGGTCCAGTTCCCGGTCGGTCCAGAATCTTTTCGTAATGGAAATTTTCTTGACTTCCCTGGGCATAGAGTATCATCGTGCCTGCCACACGATATACGAATGCGAAAATGGCAACTTCGGCAAAAAAAAGCTCTCAGTTAATAACTGTGGAAGTGCTCATAAGAACACTAAGCTGAGAAGCAGGCTCTGTCTCAGTCAGGGCATATAATGCCAAGAAGAAGAGAAGAAGAATGACTACCAAAAACTTCTATCGGGCTTTGGAATCGACTTTAAAAAGCAATAATCATTTGGTTGATTGCTTTTTGACACTTGGTCCATTTTGTCTGCACAGTGACTGTTGCAATTGTTGACTAATTATCCTAATATGGTGAACATTCAGAAATCAAAATTAAAAGCATCGAATTATGTAATATTTATGAATTCTTATTGATGGACGAGTGGAAGAAACATTCCAAGCTGCAAAATCTGACAAACCACTTGAAATATCTATTAGGCATTGTCACGAATTGCTCTGCGCGCTGATGGTTTTCGTTATTATTGTAAACAACACTTGGTCCACTCTTACAGCATTTTTTTAGCGATGTTTTCCATTAAAGTCTCCAATGATTTAACTTTAGATTTTGCTCCGTCCGAAACTTAACACTCATTACTGAAATATTCAAATTGTCGGTTTCATACATCAGCTGATTTCAAAAGTCACACGGGTAAAAATGCGGCACTCAAAACAAGCCGAAAAGGTCATGATTTTGGGAGGAAGGTGTATTTTCATGTTATGAAAATACACCATGACCGAAATCATGAAATCATGAATCTCTTTACCGTAACGCCAGCTGTACGTTACGTTTCCAAAGTGTAAATACAAATCATCAAATCATTAACTATATATACTGGAACCATGAATAAAATTCATGAAAACATGAACACTATTCATGGATTTAGATACCTGTCATTTATGATTCCAGTTTTGGCGATGAAAAGTGGAAATTTGAGTCATGAAATCATGAAGCAGGATCATGAAATCATGAACTAATTTCATGAAAACATACAAATGTCAGTTATTTGTCATAGGTAAACAAATAACATGAAGATGTATTTTGTGCCAGTAGTTTCGGAATAAACTGTGAGAAGAGTCAACAAGTGCCACATCTTGGGCAGGAACGCGAACATCCGGTGGTTAGGTTTACACGCAAAATGTCAGTTCAAACATCAATGAATTGGCACATCGTCCCTGGGCTGCAAAATGCTGCTGGATTGTATTGGCGATGGAAAAATCCTAAACGACTCTGCAGGCGTGTAGAGTGGTAAAGATCAGCCGGCTGCCGAAGTTTTGTGTGAGCTGCTCTATTGTAAGGGGCTGTCCATTAATTATGTAAGGGTTTATGGGGGGAGGGGGGTTTGGAATTTCTTACGCGTCATACAATTTATTTTTTATTTTCATACAAAAAATCTTACCATGGGGGGAGGGGGGTTGAAAAACCCTGAAAATTGTCTTACGTAATTAATAAGATGTGGAGAATGCATCACATCCGAACATTGAAAATCGCCGACGAATTTGTCAAGCAAAACCTTCGTCAATCATTGCCCGGTATGGAATAATCCGTGTGAAAGCTGGCAAGTATGTACATTTTCGCACATCTAATAGCACCGGCAGTTTAATTGGGTTATCGGTAATACCATCGATAAGATGGCAAAGTTCCGACGAGCATGGTATTCAAATTAACTTCTTCCGTAAACAAAACTTATTCATAATTTCACTTACAAAAAAACACTACCGATTGCAAAATACGTGTTGACTTAAATGAAAAAAGTGACAGTTGGATTTATGTAACGCCCTGAGCACACAAATTCTTGATTAATAGCCATGGTTTCATGACTTGTAGTCATGATATCATGAAACATGAAATTTTATGATTTCATGACTTTTTGTTCATGATTCCGGCAACGGATTTTTTTCCGTGCAGCTTTTGAAGTCAGCTGATTCATAAATTGTTGGTGATTCAACTGCGTGGGGTGACTGTATATAATTTCTAAGAAAAAAATAAAAAAAATGAGTTGGTGTGTCACGTTCTGTTTCCACCGTCTGCGATTGATAGGCAAGCATCGCCGCAAACTGCGACCGTCATCAGCAGCAATGCCCCGAAAACAATCGCCCCGAATCTCTCGCGCTGCGCATCAGCTTAATTCTCACGATCTCACAACTTCACACATTGTGGGATGTGTTTTCCTTGTTTTTCCTTTGTTCGATTTGTGCGCCCGGCTGGATCGATGGATTCCATGGGCCACGAACGACGACACGGACGCATCCCGATCCCAACAACACCGAAAAGGATTCCGTCGATTTTTGAGGGATTGGAATCAAAGCATAATTGGCGGTTTACCGAACGGAAAAGTACAACCTATTAGCAGCGGATGATTACAGACCGGTACGCTGTTCTTTCTTTAACACCTTGCCCGGTGCGAACCAAAGCGATCCGATGCACATGACTCGCACCGAAGTCCGCAACCTGCATTCAGCATCACGCCGCGCGTTCAAAAGCCGGTAAGCGAATCGCGCCGAAGATCCTTTGATGCGTTAACGGAGCTAAGGGAAATCATAAGAATATTAACGGAGCATTAGAATAAAACAGCAATTACGGAAATATGCGGTTACCGAGCACCGCCATTCAATGGGCATTGATCATCATCAGCAAATCGTTTAAATTAGTTTAATGAGCGAAATGGGGGCCTTTCAGAAGGAAGACAGCCCAACAAAAGGGCGAAACTTCATTAGGCCACGAGGTATTTGGTAATTTGCAAAACATGACCGGCAGAAATGGCTGCAGTTGTAGTTGGGCTTGTTTTGCGTTTTCTAAATTGCGTTGAAAGAAGGATTGTTTTCCGATGTCAATCAACAACACGCATTATTGTTGGTGAAGGAACATATTGCATTGCGTGTGGCGTTGATTGCGTTAACTTGTCAGTCGATGCTACAATGTTTCACGCCGCTGGGAGGATGCTTGGGAATACTAATTTCTGAAGGTTGTCTATTGGGGGACATTGTCAAATTATTCTTAACCCGTAGGGTACGGAGTAGGCAATTCAAAACATAAAACAGTTTTTATACCAAATCTGCCATATCTCTACTATCCTTACAATAAAAATAGTGTTCTGTGAAATTTTCAGCTTTTTCGGTGATGGTTTACAGATGGCCTAAAGATGATGTAGGTTTATATGAATAGTAACATAAATTTTGCAATATAATTCCAACACGTCAGTACTGTACTTATTACCTACTTATCATTTTATAGTAAAGACCAATTCTTTATACCTTAATAAATGAAGTGTCTGGATCACATTTAAACAACCACCAAAAACAGCCTAAAATTTCAAAGATGCTTGACTTTTCATTGTTGTTCGATGAGTGATGGGAAATCTTTGTAATAAATCAGAAAATTGTGGATAAAGTTATTCCATAACAATTTTGGATATAACAAGGCACAAATCATATGAACTTCCTTCAAGGTGAATGTGATTATTTGGAATCATTTTTTTTTTTTCGTAAAAAATGAATAAATCCGTGAATTGTGCAAAGTTGTGATGAATCAGGGCATTGTTAATTGTTCTTCATAAACATTAAGGCCGCATGAACATTCAGAAATTTCATAATTTTAAAACAAATGGTGGTTGCAAGACATCAGCAGACGTGTCAGCTGAGCTAGGTCGGATATTGGAAGTCATTCAAATCGTCCTGTAGATTCAAATCGTGTTCAGATCCTAATGCCCTTACTATGGTCTATAAATATGCAATTCATGTAACTTTTGTTTTAAGATATACAGCTTTACATTTTATTTTTGCAACACAAATTATCTTCAAATTCTGTATTGAGTTAGACGTTCTTCTGGCTTACTTGTTCCGTATTCAATTTTGGATTGCTATTTTAGTTTAAAAATGTCATCCTAATTGGTAAAATAAAATTCATCATTAATGAAAAACCTCTTAAACTACACATTAAAATCATGAAGAATTTTGAGGTGAATTTCCATTGTCCCTAGCTTTAAGGTACCACAAATTTGGGTGAAATTGATCAGTAGGGTGAAATTGATCACTGTGTCACACGATTTTATTTCCCTCTAAAAGAGCACCGAAATCAATGCAACCTATGTAAATGAACGTTGTTTGTCTTTACTATTGTCGAATTGCATGTTGTGAAGCTTTTTGTGCTAAGGAATGTTTATTTCTATGAAAATAATAAAAAATTCCTTAATCGTGTTCTGTGTGGCATTGGCAGACATCCCAAGTAACAATTCCACAGCAACTTGGCTTTCGTGAGGATTTATTAATGTTTTATGACAGTTAAGTGATTGCTGTAATACTTAGAGGCGACATTTAAAGTTGCCAGAAGATGATATTTTGTAATTCGGCGCTTGGCTGTTTTCAAAACCTTTCAGAGCCAAAACATAAAGTCGAAATTTGGTGGCTACAAAACCTGATTTTTTGCAGCATACAAAACCTTAATTCAACTATTTACCGTGGCTGAACGACAGTTATTTGTTACGGCTATGATAAAAGACTCATATAATACAACTTGTTGTCATAAAAGCTGCTTTTAAGCTGCATGACTTCCACTTGGTTTCTAATGACTTACCTTATTTATACCTCCAAAATCAGTATTGGGACTCATAAGATGCGAAAACTGTATTCACATTGCAATTCAAATACTTACCACACCAATATAAAGTCACTAACATTGCGTAATTACCATGGAACACTAGTGGTAAAATGCAAAACCGATATGCGTTTTCATTTTTTTTTGCGTATTTTCTTCAAAATAGCACGCTCGAACTGTCAAACTAGGGTAAATGCTGCTTAGTTACCATAAAAAGTGAAAAAAAGCTGAATCATCTTCAATCAGCATTTATTAAGGCAATTTTACATCCACAAATGCCGAATCATAACAGTGTGCCCTTATTTATGTATTTATGATAACAAAACAACATTTGTCGATGGCAATCCATCAATCATGGTTCCGCCATATTAATTTCACTCCGGTTGCGACAATTTCACTTTTTTTTTAAATCATACTATATCCATGAATTCGCTCATAAGACGCTATGGTGTGATGATTTAACTGATTGAATATAATTAAGAGCACATTCACTGCCCAATCAAACCATGAACTGTTGAATTTTCACCTGGCGGTTTATTTTAGCAAATGCTAAATAACTAGAAATATGCCACTTTCAGAGGGGGCACAGGCAAAATCACTTCTTTCTCATCACATTTCACAATAAATCTCAGTCGGCACTAAAGATTCGAGCACTATATCAAAAAAAAATCACTTCATATAGAAAGCACTGAGAAATAAATTATCGCAGACGTATTTTCAATCTTATTTTGTTTTGTTTACGTTGGAATAAATTCGGCAAGATCGACGTTATGATAAAATCATTTTCAAGATGAACCGACATTCATCGAGAAAAGATGGCCTTAAAATAGCTACCATAAATGCTATTTTGCTTTATTCGTGTGACATAATTATACTCTTCATAGCCTCTTTCAGAGTGGGCCAACTAGTCACGTTCTAATCTACAAGAGGTTTTGGAGGATGCGATGAAGACAACAGTGCCTTGATCGTGGTTTTATGAGCGTTTATTTATAGCACCCTGGAAGTAATTCGTAAAACTAAAATTGTTACTTGGGATCAATAAACTTATAGTTTTCAACAAGGATTTGAACATGGTGTCAACCTAAAAAATTGTAAGGATACTTGAAATATATCCCCAAAACTAATCATCAAAATTCGTACCAATTTGTTTATTTTGTTGTAATAATTGCTTTTTTTTGTTAGATATCAGAAGATTCCTTCGGAAATTACCTACATTTAGGCGTTTTCTGCGGTATTGTTGAAAATTAATTGTTTTTTATTTCCATAATTTTTGCATTTTTAAGAATTTGGCAAGCATATTTGGATTCAGGAGGCCCAAATTAAGTAAGTAAAGTTGTTTTCAAAACTAACAATAATTGTTTTGACAGGTGAGCAATTTCACCCCGAAATGGAATTCCTAATTTTTTTATTTTAGAGACGATTTTCAGCACTAAAATCACAACTGTACGAACATTTGGGTTTATGGACCAATGAGGCTCACCGTCGTACTTATTATCCTGCATTAAGTTGTTTGGAATAGGCAACATAATAGAAACTAGACATGGAAAACATTGAAAACTGATCAATTTCACCCGAAATTACGGTATTGCTGGTTGCGTTTAAGGTGCAAATCTAAACTAAGTGGGTAGGACAAGTTTTTCACAAGTTCTCAAAAAACTTTTATTTTTACTATGGATATCGATTTTGATTAGTAGTCCTCTGGTTCCATAGATATTTCGAAATGTATTGAAGGACCTTATATTCGATTATTCACTTTCCAGAACAAGATCGCTAATTATTACACAGGCTAAAAACGCGCAACTCTTTGTTAGAGAAGTAATGAAGTGTAAATATATTATCTATTCAAGCAACATCATATTGTTAGCAGTCTTAAAGTAACATCAATATTGAAATTAAGAAACAAGCATTCTGACAGTTTTTTTGTCTAATCTTGGCTCGTAAAGATGTCTGTCAAATTACTACAATGATGTAGTTGGTAGAACAAGGTAGTTCAATTAGAAAATATCGAGCTATTGTTAAAGTTCCTACGAAGCATACCAGAAACTATATGAAATGATTAAACAATAGTCTCCGAAGGACATGGGCGGAGATGATGATTGATGATTTCTGATAGGAATGGGCTAAAAACTGTAGAAAAAGGATATATGACGAAGAAAGACATATTGCTGCAAATTAGATTTTGACGAAAATGGACAGAAATCCCTGGTGTCTGATTATAGGGTGTCCCAGAAAGTATGGACTCGACTTTACCATACTGCCATTTCGAAACTAATACAAATAAAAATCTGATTTTCACACATTTTTTTCTTTTACTTACCAAGAGTAGATTATGATTTTTAACGATTTCTTTCGCTACCTGTTTGTTGATGGTGATACATTTCTGGAAGCGCTTCTAATCAGTTTTGCACAAATCGCATTATTTCTGACTGACTTTGTTGTACGAAATTTGTGCTGGGCCATAAAGTACGTACAATAAAAATCTGAAAAATATTTTTATCATTGCCGATACGATAAATGATCAGACTATCACTTATTTTATTGGAAATTATAAACTTAAGGATATGAAATGTGAGCATGAGCATGAGCATTGATGACCTACAATTCGTAGTTGCTGCTCCGTGATTGACAAGAATCATCGAAATTGTACAGGGAACCAACAGATGTAGCTTGGGAGTAGCATACCATCTTCAATGTACGTTTTCGAGGACTCTGAAATTAATAATGCCAATAACGGCGCCGGCCACGTATTTACGGTCATCGGGGAAGGGAAGGAATGTGAGTTAAATTGTTAATAAAGACCGAGTATACCTCTGCATCTTCATGGTTGTCACGGGAAGGAGTTTTGTTAGTGGGAGGGCTTCAAAGCTACATGATCAGGATTCACCTTGGTAAGTGATGCGATTCATGTAACCTCTGTTTAAAAAATTATCTATCAATGCATCGACATCTTAAACATCGAACTATTCAAAGGTTTGAAACTCGCAATTTTATACAAAAAAATAAATAAGCGCTTATGTCAACACTTAAAGTGACGAATTATTCATAATTTGTACAACAAATTCATAAAAAAAATACATGTTATGATACAAATGTGTTATTACAAGCATGGAACGAGCTCACCAATTGGTAATCCATCCTCGACTGAACAGTTAGAATCGCAGCGTCAACACGTATAAGCAGGAATGTAAAATAACTCCGATGGCGCGCGAATGAAGTGCTAACTGAAAAACAAAAAAAAAACACTTCGAGCGCGCAAAAAAATGAATCGGACAGCTTGGGTCTTCGTAAAGCACTGGGCAAATGAACGAAGCCACCGAAAACCACTCCGAACGCGCGAAAATGAATCGGACTGCTTGGGTCTTTGCAAAGCACTGGGCAAATGAACGAAGCCACCGAAAAACACTCCGAGCGCGCGAAAATGAATCGGACTGCTTGGGTCTTCGCAAAGCACTGGGTAAACGAACGAAGCCACCGAAAAACACTCCAAACGCGCGAAAATGAACAAACAAAACATCTTAGATACGATGTACTTGAACTCACCACATCGAGGACATTGATAAAAACATCCATTACTAGTTAAGTTCCAACAAAATATTGGGTCTATGCTGGCTAGATAAAAATGGATTTTTAAAGTAAAAAAACAATGCAAATGGTTAGTTGCTCAAACAAAATGTTCATAGGCATCTATCAAATTCCCCGAAGAAAAATAAAAATACTATTTGTTTGGAAAATTATTGTGCTTTTTGTTTCCAAAATCATGACCATACTTTCTGGGACATCCTATACGTGTAATTGCAGAGATATGGCCTAAATACATTTGTATGCATTTAGGGGGATAACCCAACCTAGGATAGGCAACATTTCCAAGATTCGTCAACTCTTTGAAGGTCCGTAGCAAATCCGCTTTCCTTAGTCCGCGGCTACCAAGCAAAGCCATGCTGAAGGTGGCTGGGTTCGATTCCCGGTCAGTCCAGGATCTGTTCGCAATGGAAATTTCCTTCACTTCCCTGGACATAAAGTATCATCGTACCTGCCACACGATATTCGAATACGAAAATGGCAACTTTGGCAAAGAAAGCTCTCAGTTAATAACTGTGGCAGTGCTCATCAGAACACTAAGCTGAGAAGCAGGCTCTGTCTCAGTAGGGACGTTAATACCAAGAAGAAGAAGAATAAATCCGCAACTGGTTCGTTGCTACTACCATCATGGGAACGCGTGATGTAAATAAAAATGGCAGGGCAAGGAAGAATCGCGCAACATTACCGCCCCAGCATAACTTCACCCAAAGGCCCATGCTTACACGGCTGCAGCGAAGCGCGCTCGTCGGTACCTACTCAATGCGGAGAGCAGCATAAATAATGATCTTCTGATATCATTAACCAATCATTGGTTCGTTTCGATGCCTTTTTTCGGTGCCGCCGCCACCACGCTCAAACTTCGGACGGTTGTTTATTGGTGGTACCTACTTTTCTCGCATATCGTTTATTCAATGAAAACTGCAAGCCAATCGTTGGGTCGGGATGGCTGGGAGTTGGTACCGGGAGGTTGTGGAAGAAACGACCAAAGTAAAGGAGTTTCGAAAGATTCACCAATTTCACTGTGGGCTCGGTTCAATGTTTGTCGAAAAAAAAACTTTTGAATGTTTTGTGATTGAGATGGAAGTTTGTGCTAAACCAAGGGACTGTAGCTATATCAAGATGATCCTAGGTATATCTTCTAGAACTGTGATTTATTATGTTTTGAATTTGACACTCATTTGTATTTTGAATTTAAGTACTCATTTGAATACAGTACTTCATATCTACATTTGAATAAATATAATCTATAAAATTTCGAGTCCAACTGCTGTCCCGGATTATATAAGATCCTCGTTAAGTACAGGACTCTGAATCAACAAACGTAACCAGCAACATCCTTAATATGACCAAACAGGTTTCACACTCACATCAGCTCATACAGCAATGTAAATCCAAGTTTTGATTCCGATTACGCTTCCTAG
Source organism: Aedes aegypti (assembly GCF_002204515.2). NCBI lineage: Eukaryota > Metazoa > Arthropoda > Insecta > Diptera > Culicidae > Aedes > Aedes aegypti. Next base: position 346,085,620 of record NC_035108.1, on the reverse strand, counting down.
TTATCTTTGAACTCACTTAAGTAAAGACTTTCAGATATAAACATAACCTGTGAACTCTTGAAAGTTAATGAGTGAGGGTCAAACCCACACAGAAATGTTTCTGAACTCTACATTTCTTCTTCTTCTTCTTGGTATTAACGTCCTCACTGGGACAGAGCCTGCTTCTCAAATTAGTTGCCATTTTCGCATTCGTATATCGTGTGGCAGGTACGATTATATCCTATGCCCAGGGAAATCAAGAAAATTTCCATTACGAAAAGATCCTGGACCGACCGGGAATCGAACCCAGACACCTTCAGCATGGATTTGCTTTGTAGCCGCGGACTCTAAACACTCGGCTAAGGAAGGTCCTTACTCTAAATTTGATAGAATTTAATTATATGAGCCTGACCATAAAAAGTCACCTTTCACGCCTGTAGATCTGATAAGCTGTACTCCAAGTAGTTCTTGGACCACTTTAAGTTGTAGTACTCAACACTTGATAGAATATAACTAAATAAGTCGTATGGGCATCAAACTTGATCGTAATCTTTCGGAAGATTAATGATTACGCTTTTAGATCTAAAGGCCTATACTAACAGGAGTGCTTGTATAACCTTCAATGATCTTTGAACTGAAAACTTGACAAGACATATTTTCATGAGATTATATGGGTTTAAATTTTATTCATAAGCCTTCTAAAGGCTATTAGTTACGCTTATGAATCTGAAGAATTCCTAAGAATTGCATGAAGCTTCTTATGAATTGCATGACAGCCAGTCATGCTTTTTCAGCCCACAGTGGCCCCGCGCCTAGAGATGCATGTCTGACCGCGCATAAATCGTTTTAACCACATTTTGATCGATCTTCGTTGGGCGCGCGTAGGTACTTACCTATATCCTGTGCCCTGCTGCAAGCAGGCGAGTTGCAACCGCCTAGCAGGAAGTGTCGGGCGGGGAGCGGTAGTATTGGACTCATGAAGGGTCGCGATCATCGTCTTCGTCGTCCTCGTCGCACAAATGCCCATAAAAATCGCGAATCCATCCGAAGCCCCTGTAGCAACGGCAAGCAGCAGCAGTACCAACAAGCGTGTTTGTGGACGTAGGGGGAGATGGTGCAAAATGTCAATTTTAGATCAATCACATTTTGAAGCGATATAACATTTTTGACGTAGAAGTACGTCTTTCTTCTCTATACAGGAGTGAAATTGGAATTTCAAAACCGAGAGCGTTACGCTGGCATGAAATATTTTAAACGTTTATAACTTTTCGCTGGCTTAACGAAATTTCTTGATTAGCACCTCAATCGAAAGATAAGACATCAAAGCTTCATTTCGTTTACTTACTGAATCCCACATACCTGTCCAAATAGTTTAATAACTGTTTTAAAATAGAACGTTGATTTCAAGCAAATCTATAAATAGGGGTGGCTAGAGAAAATTTGACGTCATTTGCGTTTCACTCTCCGATTGGCTCGCATCTCAGCAGGTGACAGATCGGCTTGCTCTGACCGGGCGTGCTTCTCAGGCACAGACATCGATAGCGAAGGACGCCCCCGTTTGTCTTGCTTCGCTCAAATCAAACTGTCGAGCGAGCGAGAGAAGATGCCGTCCGAAGCTAAGCCATCACCGCTGCCGTCGCCTAGAAGAAGAAGAGGAAGCAGTCCACAGGTGAATTTGCGGTCGAACTGTGAACACGGTCGGGCGAGTCATTCTCGCTTTGTGGTTCACCGCTTGTTTGCGTTCACCCAGCCATCGTCATCGCCGCCGCAAATTTCATCGGCCGAGGAGCTGTTGACCGCGCTTCAAAATTTCGACTCGTGATGAAATCATCATTGGTGGTCAAGAAGCAATCCCGTTAGGGGCAAATACCAGAAGCCCCCTGAGTTTTGCTGGTCCGAGCAGTGTTTTTATCCGTAACAACATCGAAGCTTACAAAGCCATCGGTTCTTTTCAGAGCCATCAAATTTGTGGAAAAGAGTTAAAAGAGAAATATTTTTGACTTTATATATGACTTCTAATATTCCTAAATCAATTTCACGGCTTCATACAAAATTTCATTTGTCATGAATAATTTATGACTCAACCATTTGAGATTGTACTCGCGGACGCTGCTGCAGTGCCATCGGGGTGAGTGCTCAACATTTCACAACGATTGTAAAATAGAGTGGCTTTTCCAACAGCGCCTTTTATGTTCCATATTTTATGGGAGCACTTTGATTAGGAAAATTATCACATGTAACAAAATTGCGACATGTTTAGAATGCTTTTGAAAAGACATTCTCATTGAACAATTGTAATAATTTTGGCACCCATGAATCAGAAATTTACCGTCATAATAAAGAAAACTATTGATTATCAATAGCTCGTATTGAATATTTAGGGAATGCCAATCATTCCAACAATTCATGTTCGACCAATTTCTCACGTATTAGTATTCTCCACAATTTTCAAGTAATTCCAAGCCCAACACATTATTGGCACATACCCATTTCCCAGACTGGGCGATCAGAAAGAGCACAAAAGGGAGGAGCATCATCTGCTATTCCAAGGTTATAAAACATGCTGCCTTCGTTGGATTCAGTTTCATTCCATTTCCGCTTTCGAGCTGGTAAGAGCTCCTCCGAACTTGCTCAGCAAGAAGTACCTCGCTGCTAGAAGCCTGCTGAGCTGTTAATCCAGAATCCGGTTTGTGAAATCGCTCACTATTGAGCTACGTTTCCAGATTTCAACTAAATCCCTGTGATCCGCTACCCTGTTGCTGTTGTGCACCCATGAAATATTTAGCTGGTTTGTCGAATAAACTGAGAACTTATTCACATCTTCTTATTCTTCTTCTTCTTTTTCTTCTTGGCATTAACGTCCTCACTGGGACAGAGCCTGCTTCTCAACTTAGTGTTCTTATGATACTTCCACAGTTATCAACTGAGAGCTTTCTTTGCCAAAGTTTCCATTTTTGCAATCGTATATCGTGTGGCAGGTACGATTATACTCTATGCCCAGGGAATTCAAGAAAATTTCCATTACAAAAAGATCCTGGACCGACCGGGAATCGAACCCAGACATCTTCAGCATGGCTTTGCTTTGTAGCCGCGGACTCTAACCAAACCACTCGGCTAAGGAAGGCCCCAACTTATTCACATGCATTTGCAACTTTTTCGATTTTCCATACAAAATGACCAACTTTGGTAAGTTAGATCTCAGTTATTTATGGAAATATTGTCGAATGAAACATTCACAGAACATCAGATGTAACTTGAGTTTTAACATGTATTTTTGAATAATTTTTCCAATTACAAGTTTTTAAGTAATAACGGTTTGACTAAACTATAATTTTCGACGAAAAATTCAAAACTTTTTATCTTAAATTCTGATAGCCTTACACAAAAACTGTCTTCAGCAAACTTATTCATCTCGTCAAAATCTACAACTTTGCTGTTTAGTTATGTCAATTATAAAAAATCGTCAAAAAATTCACTTTAGTCAAACCGTTACTGCTTTTCAACGTGTGATTGGAAAAATCACTCAAAAATATATGTTAAAATTTAAGTTAGGGAAAGTGTACCAGTTATGGACATAGTGGTTCCCTATTTGGCCATATGCGAAATTCGGATAACTTTCACATTTTTAAATTTTGTGTATGTTTTAACATCAAGATATATCGTTAATCTTACTGCTAAAACACAAAAAAACTTTTAAAAATGTTGAGACATTCATATTATCACGCATGGCGAAATAGGGAACCACTATGGCCATAACTGGTACACCTACCCTATGTCTGATATTCTGTGAACATTTCATTCAAATCGGTTCATAAATAACTGAGATATGGTTTATTGAAGTTGGTTATTTTGCATGAAAAATCAAAAGAGTTGCAGTTTTTTTCTCAGCGAAGAATCATCAACGAAAATAGCGCGAAAGCAATAACCAATCGCGTGCGAGTAGCGAACGGAGTGACGAAACAACTAAGCGAGAACCCCACCACTCGCCATCGGTGAACGGAGCTCGAGCAAATAAAACCACTGGTTGTTCTGCTCCCAGCTCATTCACAAATCGAACGGCATAACGAACGGATCAAGCAGCGGAGCAGCGAAGAAGAGCGCGTGAAAGCCACAGCAGTGTGCGAGTAACGAACGGAACCAGAGAGCAACGAAGCGAAAGCAACAACTGAAAATCATTCAGTGGACGGATTAGTAGTCAGCGCCAACCGGCGACCTGTTGGAAAGTAACGCCAGCGAAATATACACCATCTGCCTCTCCTTACCATTCATATTCTTGTACTTGATGAATTCAATGAAATGGTTTGGTTTGGCGATGGAGCAAAGAGTTATTTAGGATGATTTTACTTAACAAAGAGTTGTTGATAAATATTCCAATCAATAAGAGTTGAATTGAAAAAGTTCACTTTTAGCAGACTTTTCCTCGGAAAATTTCTGCTTTACCAAACTGCTTTACTAAATTGCTTCTTGATCAATTGTAATGAGCAACTATTGATCTGAATTGATTTTTCTACATGTTGTCTATTGCGTTAATCTGAGAAATAGGCTATGAAATTGATGTCTTGGCAAGGGACGTATAAGATGAGCATTATGCTGTTATTGCATCCCGACGGCACTGCAGCAGCGTTCTCGGACCATCTTCAAATTGCCGTATTGTCGATTATTCGTGATAAATCAGATATTGTATGATGCTACGAGATGAATTAAGAGATTATAGCAAGTATGTGGTAAGCACATTAAGAAATATTACTAGCTATACTGTGTTTATCACGAGAAGTTCTTACTAGCTCGAAAGTGTAAATGAAATGAACCGAATCCAGTTGTTGTTACAGAGGGATTTTAATCCGAAGGTCATTCGTCCCTTAAATGAACCGAATCTGTCGAAGATAGTATGTTTTACATAATTTGAATTGCAGACGATGCTCCTCCCTTTCGTATTCTTCGCCTTCTTCTGATTGACCAATCTTGGATAAGATACATGAAGTTGATGTCTTGGTTAGGGATTTACATACCTTGGAAAATTCACATGCGCGTTCGTATGGACAGTAAAAATATCAACATTATTTTAATAGCTTACAATTAATTAAAATCACGCATGTTTTGGTTTCGTGCAAATTTTAAATATTTCTGATCAATGTTCAATGTTATGATTTATATACTATGACATTTGCAATAGACTAACATGTAGAAAAATTTCAGATCAATAGTTGCTCATTACAATGGGTCAGGAAACAGTTTGTTGAACAGTATTTAAAATCTGTCGCAATTTTAATGCATTTTCCAATATCCATACTCGAGAATTTAGGAAGTGTTCCCCCATTATATAATAAATCAACGATGCTGTTAGAAATACCATACAATGCTGAGTAGTATGATGTTATTACGGTCCGACGGCGCTGCAGCGGTAAATTCTCAAATTCATGTAATTATGTGGGGTAAATTATGTGAACCAAATTGTAGTATACCGCGATATTTAGATCATTATAGATAAATCAGTAAATATCATCCAATAAACCCTACGATTAACGATTGAGCTTGGATGCTGTGACCACGAGTCGAAATCTAGAAGCGCGGATCGGTCAACCTAGAAATCTTGAGCGATTTCACAAACCAGATGCTGGATTGGCAGCTTGAAGATTAACAGCTCAGCAGATTTCTAGCATCGAGGTACTTCTCGCTGAGCAAGTTCGGAGGAGCTCTTTCCAGCTCGAAAGCGGAATTGGAATGAAACTGGATCCGACGAAGGAAGCATGTTTTATAACCTCAGAATAGCAGATGATGCTCCTGCCTTTTGTGCTCTTCGCTTTCTGATCGACCAATCTGGGAAATGAGTATGTGCCAATAATGTGTTGGGCTTGGAATTACTTGAAAATTGCGGAGAATGCTACTGCGTGAGAAATTGGTCGAACATGAATTGCTGGAAGGGTTGATATTAACTAAATATTCAATACGAGCTATTGATAATCAATCGTTTTATTTATTATAACTGTAAATTTCTGATCCATGGGTGCCAAAATTTTTACAATTGTTCAATGAGAATGTCTTTTCAAAAGCATTCTTAATATGTCGCAATTTTGTTACATGTGATAATTTTGCTAATCAAAGTGTTCCCATAAAATATGGAACATCAAAGACGCTGTTGGAAATGGCACTCTATTTTACAATCGTTGTGGAATGTTGAGCACTCACCCTGACGGCACTGCAGCAGCGCCCGCAAGTACAATCTCAAATGGTTGAGTCATAAATTATTCATGACAAATGAAATTTTGTATGTAGCTGTGAAATTGATTTAGGAATATAAGAAGTCATATATAAAGTCGGAAATAATTCTCCTTTAACTCTTTTCCACTAATTTGATGGCCCTGAAAAGGGCCGTTGGCTTTGTTAGCTTTGATGCTTTTACAGATAAATAACACTGCGGGATGTTATCAGTTGATTGCCATGGTCAAACGGGGAATCCTCAACTCAAATGTATAAATTTGAGCATATTTGCTTATACGACGAACCGAAAGTTTCGTGGCGTGGATGGCGCACAACAGTAACAGGTAGTGGATCACCGGGCTTAAGTCGAAATCTGATGATGGCGGCGATGACGATGGCTGGGTGAACGCAAACAAGCGGTGAAGCACAAAGCGAGAATGACTTGCCCGACCGTGTTCACAGTTCGACCGCAAATTTTCCTGTGGACTGCTTCCTCTTCTTCTTCTTCTTCTTGGTGGCGGCAGCGGTGATGACTTTGGCTTTGGACGGCATCTTCTCTCGCTCGCTCGACAGTTTGATTTGAGCGAAGCAAGACAAACGGGGAGGTCCTTCGCTATCGATGTCTGTGCCTGAGAAGCACGCCCGGTCAGAGCAAGCCGATCTGTCGCCTGCTGAGATGCGATCCAAGCGGAGAATGGAAAGCAAATGACGTCAAATTTTCTCTAGCACCCTATTTATAAATTTGCTTGAAATCAACGTTCTATTTTAAAACAGTAATTAAACTATTTGGACAGGTATGTGGGATTCAGTAAGTAGACGACATGACCCTTTGATGTCTTGTCTTTCAATTGCGGTGCCATTCAAGGAATTTCGTTAAACCAGCAAACAGTTAAAAGAGTTCAAAATATTTCATGCCAACGTAAGGCTCTTGGTTTTGAAATTCCAATTTCACTCCTGTATAGAGAATTTTTATTTTACTTTCAAACTGTGCGGCATAATCAACTGCAAACGCATTCAGTTCACGATGGTTAGTGCCTGTGCTTTTACTGTTCATAAGTCGCAAGGTGGAACTTTCCCCGAGGTCGTGTACGACTATGACAAAAGCCAGGATCAGCAATTGGTATATGTTTGTTTGTCGCGGGTTACTTCACTGCAAGGACTATTTTTGACAAACTCTTCCAATATGTTTAAGTTCCATCATGCCAAAGGCAGCAATTCTCCCAAGAGGGTTGACTTGAGGAATGAGCTGCAGCGCTTAGGCAATCATCGATTAGTGACGCTTTGAGACGAACTGCGTGAAATACTGGATCATAGCGGCCAAGCCTGCATATTGATGAGTATCAATGTACAGAGCCTAAATGCTCATGCAATGGATATTGCTACAGACCAAAGCACTGGACCGATTCTATCGATTCTAACGATCGAAGCACCCGAGCTATCAAACATTTTGGCGAACTACAGCTGGAGCCAGAAACCGATCACCCAACCAAGCAACACAAGGAAGCAACGACCAAACAAACAAATTCAATCATCTGGCATTATTCCTGGAACACCAAACACTGGTTTTCGGAACCACAGAACGACAAATGGTTCTTTTAGGACTACCAAAATGAGTCCAAAAAGAGTTAACTTCTGAAAACTTCATCCGATCAATAACAACATAAAACTAGTACACTTACAAATTCATACACATGACAAATCAAATTATTAATCATCGTAGTTCTACGTCAACCCCGCGGTAATGTAAAAGACATTACCCACCCCAAATTTTTTTCAAGAAACTTGTAACGTACCATAGTAGTTAACAATATTTTCTATTACCGAATCACATAATTTTAAAGAGAAAACTCTATTTAACGTAAAATATTGATTTGTCAGACGCATTCAAAACCAACACTTGTTCAAAATGACAAACGACAAAAGACAGAACGCATTAAAACATTGTGGTCGGACTACTCAAAATATTGGGGTAAATTGTACTGTTACATTGTCATCGTGATTCAGGGGAACTAAGGTCTTTTAAATTTCTCGACATTTGATGCGATAATTCTCGTTTAGTTAAAAAACAACGTCTATAAGAAAAAGAATCACTTTAAAACTCAGCGCACAAGCCATTCACGAAGGATTGTGGTATTTTCCCAAGTGTTAATCCCTTAAATGGCCCTGGAAATGCATTTATATCCTATATTTATATAGAAGTGGGGGAATTCTAATAGATTTTTGGGGATACATGCAACTAGGAATTTGAATAAGTAAAAATGAGAGATATTGAAAACGTACAGTAACCTGTACAGTCATCCCACTGACTGGAATCTGGTAAGCTCCTTCACAGAAAAAACACTTAACTTAAGAGGGATGCAACTGATGGGAGGAATCATAATGGAGTTAAACCCCAATTTATCCCCACAAAACTATTGAAATCGCGATAATTTGTTTTCTCTCAGTGTATTTGCACCTTTTTTAGAAATCGGTTGAGTTGTTTTTAAGAAGTTAAAAAATACAATATGAGGTTTTTAGAAGTTTCCAAGATCTTTTTGCAGACGGGATGATACCAGACAAACTCAATTACAATAACAGTTACTTACTTTTGCAACATACTCTCATTAAAGTATTATTTCGAAAAGCGAATAACAACATGAGGAAAATTCTGTGGCCTATGTACGTGCACACTCCGAAAAAATCATGTGATTTTACGTCTTTTGGATGCACATAAAAGAAGCGAACCAAATGATGTAAATTTGTGTCTCATTTTAAATACGATGGTGTCTGATTCGACAAAATTTGTCAATTAATGTCAATCATAGCGGCATCGTTTTCATGACCTTCATCATGTAAAATTACATTTTTCTTCCAATACATCTTTCAGAACCCATTTTTACGTCATTTCATCAATTACATCATGTGTCAATCAGTCATAATGTGAAATACGTCCGTAGTGATTTTCATTATTTTTAAGAGTGTGAGTTATGTCTACGCGTGGGTACCCCATTAGGGCCAGTTTCCATATAGACTGGCGGCCAAAAATACTTTTGCCATCTCATCCAAGTATATGAGTTTTATGATTTAGCACATTTAGTTTTCTAGCTTTCAAAAAACATGTTTTCGAGATAAACTGTGCTTTTATTTCACTAGATAATATTAACTGTTGATAATATTAACTGGGAGCTTTTTTGTCATTTCTGAACAGACATTTGAAAAGGTCTCAAGAGTTCTACAGGGGGAAAACTACTAAAACGACCCTAGAATAAACTTTTAGTCATCATAAAACAATCTAAAATATCATAACTTTTTTGTCCATGATTTCTCCATCTTGACCCACTGTGCAAAAGACTTCATTTTTTGTCTACTTTAACATATATAAAAATAAAAAAAATTGATTTATATTTTTATTTTCCATATATAAAAAATTATAACATATTTTTTCACAGTGTATATTTTTTTTTCAGATAGTCCCAACAATAACCTTAAACTTTGCGGAAGACTCCAAACTGATCGGACAAACCGTTTCTAAGTTATATTATAATGACCGAAAATTTAAAATTATATCATAATTTTGTATTAAAATCGCGGTATCTTTAAAACGGTAAAAGTTAGCCTGATTTTTCCGTATACCTTTTTTGTTGTAAATTTTGCGTACTTTCATAAAATCGAGTTTAAAAATATTTAAAAAGTTTATTATGACCATTTTCAAAAATTCACCTTTTTTCATAAAATCATAACTTTTTTGTCCATGATTTCTCCATCTTGACCCACTGTGCAAAAGACTTCATTTTTTGTCTACTTTAACATATAAAAAAATAAAAAAAAATCAAAAATACGATTTTTGAGAAAATTGATTTTTAAACTTTATTTTCGATATATAAAAAAATTACAACATTTTTTTTACAGTGTATATGTTTTTCCAGATAGTCCCAACAATAACCTAAAACATTGCGGAATACACCAAACTGATCGGACAAACCGTTTCTAAGTTATAATTTTTTGAAAATTATTAAGGATTTTTTTTCTTAGGCCCTTCTCAAAAGTAAGGCTAGAGTCAAAATGGCGAGCCGATGATGCAAAAAGGCATTTTTGGGCATAAAGAAAGCATGTGCAAAATTTCATCCAAATCAAAAAATATAAAAATGAAATTTGGGAAAAAAGTCGTCATTTTCTGTGGAACCGCTCCGTAGTCTAATGAGGGTTTGTTCTCTCAGTACCTATTTTTGCTTAAGTTTTGTTTTCGATCTCTCACAGCTTTATTAACCAACTTCTTTAATGTAAGGCTCAATCGCATGGAAAGCATTACGGAGCCAACAGCCATTTTATTTTGTATGTCAAGCAAATACATAATGCATCTCGTGGCAATTCAAATTAAATAAGTTACTATTTTCTCATTAAAATATTTTTGCTGTTTTGAACAATATTAAAACATGTATTTCATGTTCTGAGAAATAAATTTTCATGTCCAGTTCCTGTTTTTAATGATAATGAAACTGACACAAAAAATATTGTTTTTGATACTAGATACTACATGCTAGATACCTTATTAGGGTTGATGTACCAGTATTTACCACCCTAAGGAAAATATGTTTTATTATTCAGTCAATAAATTTCAGAATACTGTCGATACGTCAAACAAAAGCTTTCGATCCTTTTTAGTGGTCAAAATTTAAGTACAGGTCACACGCTTTGTTTTTGTATTGAAAATTGGGGTGTCGAATACTGGATCACCTGTATCAGTATTCGTCAATATGTTTCTGTTTCTAAATTCGCCACAAACATTTATTTCTTATGGGCAGTGCCAAATTCAGCATCACCATGGCGAAATAAGGTGCAAGGGTGCCAAAAATTTAAGGAAAAAGATTTTATTCTATTATTTTATCAGAAAATATTAAGAATTTTCCCATATCATTTCAAAGTGATTTAATGAATACAAACGATTTTTTGTGTTTTGGAACGGTTGATAATCGGGAGTGGTGAATACCGGTACATCTTCCATGAATCGGTTTTCTCTATAGAAAGCAAAAGTCATTCACAACATTTTGTAATAAATCCTAGAATATTTGATCAGTGCTTATAAATTATGACAAGCTTGGATACTTTGAATTACTTTCAAAATGGGCTAACATACAAAAAAAACATTTCCTCTAAACTCCGCAATAAGCCTGATAAAAAATTATTTTACACTTTTTGAGGGGATAACTCTTCAAAATTTTCGGGCCAAAGTGAATCATGGAAGTGCCCAAGTAGCTCTGCACCCTAATATTCACTAAAATGCATATTCAATTTAATCGTCTCTCATAAAGATTACACTGATGCGTTTTCCTTGAAACTCTTTGATATAGTGGTCACATTATGGCTGATTCCGAAAAATATTTGTTGCCTACCTCCAGGGGTACAAAACTACAACATCCTTTTCACCCGACCTGACCAAGTGATCCACCGGAATAACTCCGGCCACAGGAACATTCTTCAGATCCTTTGGCCACTTTTAAAAAATAGTTATGTGTTCGAGTATACTGACAAAAATATTTGAAATTCATTAAGTATTCGCTGAGCGGTGAGAGTTGTAGTTTTTTTTCCACTCAGTGGGACAAAAAGTCAAAAAAATATTTGTATTGGCCCAACTAAATCAAATAACTAGATATAAAAAATGTTTACATTATCAAATTGAAAGGGTATTTTGCATAAAATCTGATTTTGATAATAACTACAACGACAATTTGCTATTTCAACCTGTTTCAAAAATCATAAAAAAATGAAAATCGTAAAAAAAAAATATTTTAATTTTTCACTTATCCAAGGCTATATGACCAGCTTCACAAGGAAAAATATAAACTAAAATCAAATACCATTTTGAGAAAATTGACCTTACATAATCTAGCTTGGGTTCACAGTGATTTTTTATCTTAGTGTATTTTTTCCTAATAGTCCTTGTTATTAACTAGAATTACGAAGACGTCATTTAAGTCTAATGCACCGTTCTTGATCTATAAATTTTCAAATAATCAAAATATTTTAACTTTAAAAGGGCCTATTTCAAAACGTAGTCTAGGAAATTTAGCAAAATTTTAATGGAAAATGCCATATTGGAGAGCCTCTGATACATGTGCGAAATGTCATTCAATTTGGAAAAAAAGTAGCGTCTACGCGATTTACGTTTTGGCCTGGAAAAGCTTTTTAGTTCTAGAAATAGTGTAATATTACGAATGGAGTCATTATAAGTATTTTGTACACGGTAAGTTACCCCATGAGTGCATTGTGGACCACTTTGCCCTACGTGCGCCCTAACAGCGCGGCCACGGCGACGATTCGGATCCAGGCGGGTGGTGGTGGCGGCCAGGGCAGGTCCTAGCAGGGCAATAAACGCTTCACCCGGTGGAGGCGTGGCAGTTTAGATGCCGACAAAGGGCTAAGTATAGGCCGCGGCTGCCAGACTTTTCATGAGATGCTTCGGACGATCACTTTTGTGGGCCACCGCGCGCTGCCGTTCTGTGTGAACTTTGGGGAGGGGACTTCGCGACTTACATATTCAAACAGGAGAGCAAGCAGCTGGGATTTTGATTTTTCGGTTTTGCAGGTCATCGAAAGCCACTGACTGATGGCAATCTGCCGTCTGCATGTCTATGGGGTCAAAATCAATTGAACGAACTCCGTATTTTGCGTTTTTTGGCTTGAGGATGATTAGAGTGTTTCTCATCGAGCAAAATCGGTGGGAAATTTGAAACAGTTGTTTAAATTTAGGAACAAAAGAAAATTGGCTGCTGTGAGAAAGCTCTTCTTATATTTAAATGAATAATGATCCTGTGTAGGTATGTGTAAAAGTTTTATTTCTCTCTAATCTTGGGGAGACTGCGGTTAGAGCTCATTGTGATAAATTTGTGACACAATTCCATTTTTCTCTTCTTCAAATGCGTTCTGTTGCTACTTCTTTGCCCTATTGAAGCTGTCCCCCTTCATCGTAATTTCGTATAAAACTATGGTGCAATTTATGAACCAATTTTCTAGGAAATTAGAAGCCTTTGGGTAATAATTCGTCGTCGGAATCTTGCTTCCGTACGGGGATATTGTTCTCTTAGCTAGTAAGGAACATCGTGGGCAAAGCTAAAATTGAATTTTATCAAGGTATTGATAAAGAAGCTTTTTTTGGGTATTGCTGAATGGAAACCAACAAAAACTCCAAATCTATGAAGGCATTGCTTTAAACACAAGAAAAAACCTTTGTTTAATTTTGGTTCGTGGTGGAAGTTTAACAACTACCGAAAAACTAAACATTACATATACTTCGCAATTGGATTAAATGGACAAATTGATGTGAAATTTGCGAAAAAGTTACACGTCTTCTCGGTAGAATAGAACTCACGACTCCCTCTTAACTAGATAGGAAGCGTTATTACCCTTACACCACGAGAGGGATCATGGAGATTATGGTTAGCACCTGGGGACTTGCGGATTACTATCGAGCTTAAGGTGATTATAAAACGAAGCCACACCTCAAATTTTCAAGAGCACAAGACTTGAGAACCAAACAGCGCTCCGCATTGAAAATTTATTCCATTACTCACCACCAGCAAGCAAGTAATTTGATTGATTTTCAACGCGAACTGTTGTTAGATTCTCCAGTCTTGTGCACTTGGAAATTCAAAGTTTGGCTTCGTTTTATAATCACCTTAAATAATTATTGGAAGCAATGTATAAAGATCCAGTCTTGTACAAGAAACCAAGGAACAAGTTGGTCTCATAAAAAAATAATACAAAACCATTACATTTATTTCCAAAAAAAATCTTTCAAGTTGATTTGGATTGAATTAGTTAAAACAATAGAATAAAAAAAACATCAAAGTTATACCCTCCAAATCCTCCCACCCTCAAAACCGCCTGTGTCGCCAAATTCCCCAGCAATATCAACTTGTCACTATATCCCGCTGAACAAAAGACTAACCGCGATGTTCATCTCCCGGAGCGGGACCGAAAATGGTAGGAAATCCAAGCGAGGAGTTTATCATTTCCTTCGCTTTTCTTCATCTGACGGATAATAAGGAGCTTAGCGAAAGTTTTTTCCCCAGGACTTCCACCCGCGCCAATGCCCGCACTTGTCGACCTTCCCGACCCTCGCCCCGAATTCATGTCATTCCGAACCTCTGTACGACGAGAAGATTTATTACCCCGGAGAAAGCGGGGGCAGGGTGGTGTCGAGTCAGGGGGTTGAACTTTATTTTTCCTCGTTAGAATCCTTGGAAACGTCCTTTTCTTGGAGTATTCGAGCGGAACCCGAGCAGAAGATTACAACAGAATTGTAACTGATTTTGTTTCTCGGACTGCACTTTTTTAACAAAATATTTAGTAACTACTACTGATATATGAATATTCTTTTTGTATGAAAAGCTAAATTCTGTCACACATTTTAGCAAGAGTGAAACATTATTGATCAAATTACCTGACTATTCTAGAGATAAGGAAGTATGTAAAAGATTGGCGTATATCTTAAAGTTGTAAAATTCTTTAACCCATATGCCCATAAATCAGTCATTTCATACAAACTTCGTAGTTTCTTGGAATTTAAAGATTTCTTTTTCTTCTTTCTGGCGTTACGTCCCCACTGGGACAAACCCTGCTTCTCAGATTAGTGTTCTTATGATCACTTCCACAGTTATTAGCTGAGAGCTTTCTTTGCCGATTGACCATTTTTGCATGTATATATCGTGTGGCAGGTACGATGATACTCTATGCCCTGGGAATCGAGAAAATTTCCTTTACGAAAAGATCCTCGACTAGCGGGATTGGAACCCACGACCCTCTGCATGGTCATGCTGAATAGTTGCGCGTTTACCACTACGGCTATCTGGGCCCCTTAAAGATTTCAGAGAACTCAAATACTTTTTCATAGCCTGAATATTCGGATACAAGATTTTATTCTAGCAATACCATACTAGTAACCTTCATTCATTACTAAACATTGAAACTCAATCAAATATTCTTAATATCTACTCTCCAAAGTTTGAAAAACAATTTCAATTTTTATTATCCATATTTTAAACTTCTAAAATATTTCCAAACACTTATCAAGCAAGTCTCCTATTCTAAAAAACAGAAACCAAAATGAACGTTTTGTTCGTATGTTGTTGTTTTATCTATCTCAATATAGCTTCACAAGGGATTTATTTATCTAATTCAGATTGGTTTTGCTCTGTGTAGATGAATTAATTTTATGTTCATCATTGTCAAAAATTTTCTCACTGACAGGACACTTTCTTAGCCGAGTGGTTCGAGTCCACGGCTACAAGGCAACGCCATGCTGAAGGTGTCTGGGTTCGATTCCCGGTCGGTCCACCATTCGTTTACCTCGCAGATAAATTGCTGTTATAGTGTTTTGATCCATAATATGAGTCGATTTGATCCATAATAGGGATCCTCCTCTTCCAATGATCCACATCTGTGGGGTGGACATCGTTTGAAATTTTTATCGAAATCGACACTTTTTCGTAAATAATCGGGTATTTTGAGGTGTATTCTAAAAAACAACTATATTCTTCAGTGCCAGGGAGGTAATGTTGTTTTGTACTGCGTCACCATGTTCTTCAATCACATTTTGTTCTGAAAAATGACCCTTAGTTGATCCATAACTGACTGTACGTCATCGTACATCGCATTCCATAACATCGGGCCAAGGATTGAACCTTGAGGTACTCCCGTGATAATTCGAACACACCCCTCCTCTGTGTCATACAGCAGAATCCTATCATCAAAATAGATTTCTAGAAACTTACACAACTGCACCGGTACCGTGAGGCGGTAAATTGCGTGGGCTATCGCTTCCCAGCTTGCGCTGTTGAACGCGTTTTTCACATCCAGAGCGACAACCATGCAGTAGCGGATGCCGCTCCTTTTATGCTCTATTGCCGCCTCAGCTGTCTGAACGACCGACTGTATAGTGTCCAGAGTAGATTTACCTTTCCTGAATCCAAACTGGTTGTTGGACAGGCCGTCCGCACCTTCCGTATACGGTACTAGCCTGTTCAACTTCTTCAACAACTTTCCTTTCGTATTTAGTAGACAGATAGGTCTAGATGCCAACTGGTGGTTTCCCCTTCTTTGGTAGTATCACCGATTTTTTTTTGCTTCCATACTTCCGGGAAGATTCCTTGATCTATGCAGCATTGCATCACGGTTCTGGACACTCGGTATGAAATGTTTCAAATGTTATAACTTTAAAAATATGTAACACATTATGTTTTAAATCAATCCAAAATACAACTCATTGTGTTAGTATTGATAATTAAATTATAGCGAAATTTGTCACATTCTTTAAAAGTCAAGTCAAGTGAAGTCTACTCATACACACATGAAAAAAAATGGTAAATGGTAGAATCAATAACATCTTTCTTGTCAACGTAATATGAAAAAAATCCCGAAAAACGATGGACATCACTTGAATTATCCCTTACGAAAGGTTTTTATAATTGTGTTTTAAATTAAAATAAAATTTCAAACTGGCTTCTTTATCATAATTGATTTTGTTTGAATTGCGTTATAATTTCTTCCTGCCATTCAAAAAGCATCTTACATAAACGAAATAAAAATTGTTATTTGTAACAAATTTCAAATTTCGATATATTTGTGTCATCAAATTTTGTTGTCATTCATTGGTCGGGAATGTAGTGGTTTGGGGGCGCCAAGATGACTCGGATCTGCCAAGTCGAGGATGGCTCTATTCGTTGGCAGTGTGGATTCACCTTCCTCCCCAGCAGCATCGCCCGCCCAGTGGATTTAGTTAAGAAAATATAATAAAAATAATTTTTATCGCAACCCATTTTGCCACCCATCGCCGGTTCCTCGTGCCAGAGATGTGGGTGAGAAAAGAAAATGGGAAGTAAAAAGCAATTATTTTCCCGGTGTGTGTCGTCTTAAGATCCGGGCCCAGGTTCCATCTTCTCCTCGACAGGTTGCGGTCCGGCTAAGCAGCCAAACGGAGAGTATGTGCTGCGCGGCGGCTTATTGCTAACGAGAAAATTGCAGACTCAGGTGGTTTGTTACCGGTTTTATTTACAATGACACTTTAGCTGAGAACATATCCTCCGAGTTAAGGTAGATGAGAAGATAATTGAGTCCTGTGCTGGGGCTTAAATGCTTTCCCTGTTCTTTTGCTGCATTTGGTGGCGGTGGGTGATTGAAATCCGTTTTTTTTTTTCCTTTCTCAGATGCAGAAAGATGCACCGGTTTTAGATAAGGATTTTGTAGAGTTACGGTGGGATTAGTTTCGGTATACAAGAAAGATTTGATTGTTAATTAATGTTTATGGTGTGATCGCTTAATCACAGAAAGGATGATGCGGAAAAATATCACAAGTGCGCATCGTACCTCCGTACTATGCGTACACAAATTCTCTCTGCCCTTGGAAGTTTAATAGAACTACCTAAAGCATTGCAACAGAACTTCAAGAAGGATCGTAAAGGGGTCAATAGTAGGAAAATAGTAAAATTGTAGCACTGAACAAAAACAGTACTTTGCTATTTTCCTACTATTGATCCCTTTAGGATCCTTGTTAAGACCCGTGCCTTTCATTTTTGGTCGGACCCATTAGTGAAAGCTAGCGGTGGTAATCCTTCTTAAACACTGTCTTGGGGAAAAAAACTCTTAGAAGGTCTCTTCTTCATTCGTTTATTCACTACATGGTTAAAACCACGAACAAAAAAAAGGGTGAATCTCTGAATTCACAACTTTCTTCCAAAAAAGTGGGATTTAAAACTGTCACTAAACGTGGCAAGAATGGAAGGAGGGACGTTTCTCCGGAATGCGAACTTTCTTCCAAGGGTGAAATGAATAATTGTATCGAAATGAGCATTCAGTTTGATGCTCTAGACAAATTTTCCGAACACCAAATCGAAGCAGCCTCTAGCCCAGGCTCTTTGATTCAAGTGAGGAAGCAAAGAGTGCCGCCTATCGTGGTCAGTTGTTCCGAATTAGGGGGATTAGGCAGGAGATCTTGAACTCCATTGGGGAATCAAGGTTTCCTTCCAAATCGCAAAGAAAGGAGACTGTCGCGTTTTGCCGGAAACTCTTAAAGATCGCGAACTTCTTCTCAAACACCTTGAAGAGAAGAAGCACAAGTTTTTTACTTATGACGACAAAACTGAACGTTTGTTCAAAGTTGTCTTGAAAGGCCTCTCAAGTGACTATAAGTCACCTGAAGAGATCAAAAATGGTATAAATGATTTACTTGGATTTTCCCCAGTCCAAGTAATCATTATGAAAAAGAGAACCCAATCTGGCATTGTTCGGAAAGGGCTTTCTCAAGAATATTATTTAGTTCACTTTAACAAAAAAGAACTAAAAAATATTAAAGCATTAGAAAAAGCAAGACTTATGTCGATGTCCGTGTGACATGGGAACATTTCCAGAAACCTGGAGGAAATTACCAGAACCCCACTCAGTGCCGTCGGTGCCAAAAGTGGGGTCATGGTACAACAAATTGTCGCATGGATGCTAAATGCATGATTTGTGGAGGTTCTTCTCACGCCAAGGACGTCTGTCCAGTGAAGGAAGATACCACCAAGTTCATATGCTCTAATTGTGGGGCTAATCATAAGTCCAATTTTTGGAATTGTCCTTCACGCAAGAGAGTCATTGAGGCTCGTGACAGGCAGATGAAAGATAATATCCGTTACGATAACGGTCGTTTCCGGAATTTGCCTGGTAGAGTATCGAACAATGCTCATTTTTCAGTTAACGATCTTTTGATTAGGAAACATACCCATCAGGAAGATCATAATCATGCTCATTCACTAACTTATTTTAATCCGTCGGGTAGCCGTTCGAATTTTTCAATTTCGAATGTATCTACCCACGGTAAATCCTTTGCCGATATCGTAGCAGCTAGCAGGTAATTTGAACTCTTCCCCTATTCGTTCCATGAGTACCCATTCTACTTGTTTCAAATCAAATGGAAAAAACCCTACCGCCACAGGTAACTCCTACTCAGCTTCTTCGTCTACCGAAAATTCTAATGGGAAATCATCAAATGTACCCACTTCAAGTGATATGTCTGCCTTTGATTTTAATTTTCTAACTGAACATTTGAATCTAATGATTGATGTTCAAAGCCACCACTATGACTGAAGCAGTCCAAGTTGGTGTAAAATTTACAAATCAAATTAATATTGGATTACGTTTTTCTAATGGATCCAAATAATAATTTAAATATTTTAAATTGGAATGCTCGTTCTCTGAATGGTAAAGAGGACGAGCTGTTTGATTTTCTTACAATTAATAACGTGCATATAGTAGTTATTACCGAAACTTATTTAAAACCTGGATCTAAACTCAAAAGAGATCCTAACTTTTTTGTTTATCGTAACGATCGACTTGATGGGGCATGTGGGGGAGTTGCAATCATCATTCATAGGCGTATAAAACATCAACTGTTTTCGTCATTTGAAACTAAAGTTTTTGAAACTTTAGGTGATTTTGTTGAAACACAGTCAGGTAAATATACTTTCATAGCTGCCTATTTGCCTTTTCAATGCTCTGGACAGCAAGTTAATTTGCTCCAAACTGACTTGCGAAAATTGACTCGCAATAAGTCAAAAAATGTTGTCATTAGTTACTTTAATGCCAAACATCGGTCATGGAATAATTCTCAAAGTAATTCCAACGGCAGAATTTTATTTTCAGGATATTTCTCAATTCAATACCCTGATAGCCCCACATGTTTTTCCTCTTCTAGAAATCCATCTACGATTGATTTGGTCTTAACCGACTCTAGTCATCTTTGTAGCCGACTGATTACTCATGCTGATTTTGATTCTGATCATGTCCCTGTTACATTTCAAATATCCCAAGAAGCGATTCTCAATCCTATCAGCTCCACTTTCAATTATTTACGAGCCGACTGGAATATATATGAAACGTATGATGACTCTAATCTTGATGTTAACATTTCTTTAGAAACTAAACTTGATATTGACAATGCTCTTGAAACTTTAACAAATTCCAT
The DNA here is from genome assembly GCF_002204515.2 of Aedes aegypti. Lineage (NCBI taxonomy): Eukaryota > Metazoa > Arthropoda > Insecta > Diptera > Culicidae > Aedes > Aedes aegypti. The sequence continues at coordinate 346,065,468 of NC_035108.1, read as the reverse complement.
TGTTGAAGCCCGGAGCATTGCAATTCCAAAATGTGAAGTAAAATTTGAATCCGTGATTATAGACGATGATCTTAAACTCTTAATCCGTCTTAAAAACGTGAGGAGAAGGCAATTTCAACGCACTCGCGATCCTGCTATGAAAATTGTATGGCAGGATTTGCAGAAAGAAATCAAAAAACGTTTTTCTCGATTAGGAAACAAAAATTTTGAAAATAAAATTTCTCAATTGAACCCTGGCTCTAAGCCCTTTTGGAAATTATCTAAAATCTTGGAAAAACCTCAGAAGCCAATACCGGCATTGAAAGAGGAAAACAAATTATTACTAACTAATTACGAAAAAGCTCAAAAACTTGCTATGCGGTTTGAAAGTGCGCCCAATTTTAATTTAGGACTTACTAGTCCAATTGAAAATCAAGTTACTCAGGAGTTCGAAAATATTCTCAATCAAGAGAACGTTTTCGAAAATGCCTGGGAGACTGATTTGGAAGAAGTGAGAACTATTATTAAAAAAAAATCAAAAATATGAAAGCTCCTGGCGATGATGGAATTTTCTACATCCTGTAGAACTTCCAGAAAGTAGCTTATCATTTTTAGTTGATATATTTAACAAATGTTTTCAATTAGCATATTTTCCTGACAAATGGAAAAATGTTAAGGTTGTTCCAATTTTAAAACCAGACAAAAATCCTGCAGAAGCTTCTAGCTATCGTCCAATCAGTTTGCTTTCATCCATCAGTAAACTTTTTGAAAAGGTTATTTTGAACAGAATGATGGCTCACATCAACGAAAATTCAATTTTTGCCAATGAACAGTTCGGATTCCGCCATGGACATTCGACCGCTCATCAACTTTTACGTGTAACAAATTTGATCCGTTCCAACAAATCTGAAGGCTATTCTACTGGTCTTGCTCTTCTAGACATAGAAAAAGCATTCGACAGTGTTTGGCATGAAGGTTTGATTGTAAAATTAAAAAAACTTTTATTTTACAACATACATTGTTAGAATAATTCAAAGTTATCTGTCAAATCGTACACTTCAGGTCAATTATCTGAACTCCAGATCTGGAAGACTTCCTGTAAGAGCTGGTGTTCCCCAAGGCAGCATTTTGGGACCAATATTATACAATATTTTCACATCTGAATTACCTGAGTTACCTCAGGGATGTTAAAAATCCTTGTTTGCGGATGACACAGGCCTCTCCGCCAAAGGACGAAGCCTGCGTGTCATCTGTAGTCGATTGCAAAAAAGATTGGATATTTTTTCTTCATACTTGCAGAAATGGAAGATTTCTCCTAATGCTTCCAAAACTCAACTAATAATATTCCCACATAAACCAAAAGCTCTTTATTGGAAACCTTCAAGTAGACATGTTGTCACGATGAGAGGGGTTCCAATAAATTGGTCAGATGAAGTTAAGTATCTAGGACTCATGCTAGAACAGGCATTGCAATCTCATCTGATGAACGAGATCATCTTCGGATAATGGAAAGATATTATCTTCAATCCAAGAGCGCTCTGAAATGATATCATATCTCAATCTTGATCATCAAAAGATAACCTTGACAGCTGTTTTGTGGTTTGCTACAATCTACCTTTTTAATTTATTTTTACGCTTATTTTTATATTGCCTTCCTTTACAGAGTTAACAACGATGGATTTGAGAGCAATTTTTCGGAATCTTTTCGTTTTCCCAACAACTGTGATCTTCGAATATACCGTCCTATGTGGCACTCAATAATGGCGAGAAATATTTTTTTGAATATTGGTTCCAAGCAATGAAAATTGAAATTTATGAATAACACGAGCACTTTTCTTGTACCACAATATCGGGCTTGTATCATTTTTATAATAAAATAACAGTATTTCCATGAACAAAACTCATAATGTTATGCCTCAGAGTGACCGGGAAGTTCCTTTTCAATTCGTTTAGTAAATATATTGTCCTCTTGTTCACTTAATGATCTGAGTTTTTAGCTGTCCAGTATCAGGGAAATCCAGATCATCTGTTTCATCTCCCCCTCTATAGGTAATCGAATACACGGTTTCTTTCTGGGACGATCTTGAAAGGCGGTGAACCATCTTAACAGGATTCGTAGATTATGGAATAAGATGAACTAGATGATAATTAAACATGATTTTCTTTGAGTGAGAGTTAGAGTGAATGCATTGTAATTGTTGCCGCTAAGAACCATGTTCAAATCAATTGTGTGTGTTTCCATATTTATGCCACAAGTATTCAATATACGTTGTTCAATCAGATTCCGACTTGGGGATAGCTATAGGTACATTATTAGATAATATACAATAAAACTACAATTATGTAGATGAATTGAAATTAACAAACTTGCAATCCATCTGATTAACAACTAAATTTTCTTTTATTAATCCCATCAACTGCATCACTCCATATAATTTTCTTTTTATTTATTTTCCGGCTTCCGGTAGAAGAAAAATGTTGCAAATCCTGTTTATTAAGACGAGATTTTATTTTAACAAATACTGTTCACGTAGTTGTGATTGATGATTTCCGTTGCAGTTGGGAATTTGTCCGGTAGTTTTTCACTAACAAATGAAAATAAGTGGAATTCCGTCAAGTGTGTGTGTTTCTGCAAAGTAGACCAAACGCGTGGATTGCTGAGCTCAAGATGACTCATCTGAGCATGAGATATTGACGAAAAATCGATCACAGAGCTCTGAGATGATATCTTACGATTCGATCCATATCATGCTCAGAGGATCTAAAGATGGGATGAAATGTAATGCCATAATGCAGCTAGAATAAGAATTTAACTTTCAAAAATCACATTGAGGGCATTCAAGCCAAATGTAACAAATCTGTAAAATGTCTCTATCCCCTTATTAATAGAAAATCAAAACTTTGTCTTAAGAACAAACTTTTGATATTCAAACAAATTTTCAGGCCAGCCATGTTGTATGCTGTACCAATATGGACTAGCTGTTGTAATACCAGAAAGAAAGTTCTGCAGAGAATTCAAAATAAAATTTTGAAAATGATTCTGAGGCTTCCTCCCTGGTATAGTACCAATGAGTTACATAGAATATCCAATGTTGAAACATTGGAACAAATGTCAAATAAAATAATTTCAGGCAAAAATCGTTACAATCTTCTATTGCCACGATTAATACGTTATATGTTTAGGTTAAGTTAGGTTAAGTATATTAAAAACGTTTTTTTTTCTCTTATAAGCAGGTGAAATCAACTCACCTGTAAAAAAAACTGAACTGCTACGGCAAATGAAATGTAATATGTTGTTAACAAAATGTTAAAATGTTAAAATGTAAAATGTAAAAAAAAGAATGGAAAGAAAACATTCATGTGAAGGGTGGGACCAAGTGTGGAAAAATATAAGTAAAAATCATGTCTCGTCGGGGACTAAATCTGTTCTTTTTGAAGCGTTTGAGGCCGCATGGGACGTCATTATAATCACCCTGTCCATTTGAAGAAGCAAATCTCCAAGTACCACTCGATATATCGATGTGAAAAAATATCATATAATTCTATATATGTAGTGCACAACCCATTAAATTTTCAGCTTTATAGGTTCACTAAAACTCGAGCTTTGCTTCTGCAAAGTTCTGATGAAAATTGTTAGAGTGATTATTATTATAGCTTTATTAAGGAGATTTTCAGCCCTAGGCTGCGTTAGAGTGAGACAGAAGATAGAGAAAATAACACGGTCTCCCGTGTTAGCTTAATGACATAATTTTCAATAAAGTCAAAATGCAAAACCATAGAATAAATGAATAAGAAAATTACTGGTGTGAGAAATGTGAACAAATTGATAACAAATTTCATAGAATTAAAAATATACAAAACTAAAAAAAAAATTGGAGTTGGATAGAGAGTATTGCTGAAAAAAATCAAATAAAGTATAGTGTTCCTTTGGTTCTGCTCTCATTGCATTTAGGTAAAATGTATTTTTGGAGGGAAAACAATCGAAAACTATAGTTGTATGTAACATATATGTAAATTACTTACAAAATATTTTGTAAAGTAAATAATACTGTAAGTAGTTGTAAGAAGTATTATAACGTTTAATAAAATAATAGAGAATATATAAAAAAAAGGCTGATCAGACCCCTTCTTCAATATTTATTGAAGTTTTTATGAAAAATAAACATTATGATAATAATAAAATATGCTGAATTCGTTGATTCTATTACTATATGACTGAAAAAACATTCTCATTTTTTATTGAACACTCGTTAATACCTATAGTTTGATTTTTTATGTTAATGTTTTAAAGTGCTCAAGTGCTTCCATGAAAATTGTTAGGAAACCCACCAGAAAGAAAATAAGAAACAATCAAGAATTTAGTAAGAATTGCTAGCCAAAGGATACCCTAAATAACGCTTCACTCTTACGCATAGAAGAACAGAGGAAAGTTACAAATCACTTGCACAAAAAAAAAAAGAAAGCCGACAACTTTCAACTGAACGAACAGTGCAGTAGCCTTTATCAATTTGCATAAATTGCCAATTATTCAACGCTAATTACTCTTTCGTAAACACCATCAATGAATTCGACTGCCATTTAAGCGATTTCTCTTTTTTCTTTCTCGGCCGGCTGCAGCCTGTAGTTTTAATTTTTATCGAGGGCTTTCTGAGATCCACAGTGATACTTCCTTTCGGAGAAAACACAAGAAAAAAAATAATGCCAAAATAAACACACCACCAATCGTGAGACGAAACGAAAGATGGCCCGAAAATGAAATGGTCAGAACACATAGCCACATTTTCAAATTGAGTTTTCTCCTCCTGCGGCCACGCGAAATGCTCCTAGGGAAATGGGAATTAAAAACAACCAACGACGATGGGAAAAAAGGAATCCTCCATCTCAATCGGGTTGGGGTTTCGGAAAAATACGAGAAAAAATTAACAATAAAACTTAATTAGAAAATTACGAAAAAAAATCCCATTTAATGGTGGCATGTTTGAGGTTTCATCAACGGCGGAGCGACACAGAAGTTAGCTACAGCCCACGTTCATCGGTCAGAGAAGCATCGGGGGAGAAAATCAAGTGAAGACGTGCCTCGGTGATTGGCCCTCTCAGAGGTGCGGTACCCCATCTCCGGGGAAAACATATTTATAGGGAAAACAGTAGGTATCTATTCCCATGGTCCGTTCAGATCGTGCTTGGTTGGCTGCAGATGGTTCTGTTGCGGTCATAAATAGTTGGAGAGCCTTGGTAAGGGACGGTTCAAATATGACGTCCATCGTTTTTCGGGATTCCTAGACCCCCCCTCCCCCCTGTGTCACGCTTTTTCCAATACCTAATACACGCACTGTCACACTTTCATAGACCCCCCCCTCCCCTAAATGATGGACGTCATTTTTGGATGACCCCTAAGGTTTTTTTTTTCTTTTTTTTTGAGTCCATAATGGCTTGGGGATTCTTTTTCGAGAATCGTAATTTTTGGGGGAGAATAATTATGCAAAGAATTGTGGAATTCAGGTTTTTTTTGTCGAAATGCTATCAAGCCTCAATTGCTATTAACAATTAATGCGGCAGAAAATTGAGAATAAAATGCTTTCCGCTTTTTGCTTATGGGAGATAGAATTCCACTATTTAGAAATGCACATGATTGCGGCAAAGCTAGGGTTATACTTAGACTTCCAATCAACGCGCTTAGTATATGGATTGATAAATTAAAAAAGTTTGTACTATTGCATAAAATATCGTTAAACTTTTCTGGGCGATCTGTCCTACCAATCCATTTGATTACTTTCTCTCATCTTCATTTTTTTTTTCACATACCTTCGTAGGAGGTGCTATGGGGCCAAAAATACCTTTACCTCGATTGATTTTCAAACAACGTTTGTAATTAAACTGGAAATGTTTTACCAAATATGAAAAAAAAGTTATGAAGAATACATTGCAAGTGCAGAAAAAGTATTTGAAATTTGTTAATTATTTATTAAATAAGAAAATAATATGAAAATTGGCCCACTGTCATTCTTTCATAGGGCTGACAATGGGCCAAATGAACTTGAATTGATTCACAATAAGATCTAATAAAAAAACATCTTTCGAACAGTTTCTTACAGCTTTCCAATTTTGTACTTATATGGTAATTATAAATGTGAGATATGAAAATAGTATTCATCAACCTAAAAGTTAGGTATTTCAAACTTTAAAAGTAACATGAGCATGAATATTGATGACCCGTGCAGTTCGTGAATACTATTCCGTAATTTTTTATTTGTTTCTACAAGGGGGAAATCTGAAATCAGACCCCTGAGAAGAGTGTGTTGATGCCGCACCACGGACGACCCACTGATACCAGCCCATGCAGTTAACATGAGCAATTCTCGTTTTCTAGTGATTCTCTGATTTTTTATGATACACTGATAGGCAAAATAAAGTGCCCACTTCATCATTTATTAAATTTATCTCATTTATTTGGCTCAAATGAAAGTAAACGTACTGTAGTCTTTTTTATTATTGCTGTTTGCATTTGAGAAGCAAATCTTGACTAAACGTCTTCCAAATGCGGTTACACAAAACAATCAGAGGACACCTAGCAACGATTAAATAAATCACCGCCGCCCTAGCAAGAAAAATCTATCTTTGACATCGCATTTCTTGTAAACAATCTAACCGCGTTTGGTGTTCCCGCATTTGATATTTGCATTTCAAACGCACACAGCAATATCTTATTTTTTATATTATTTTCAAGTTTTGCTAATGGAATACTGAAAAAAAAGATTTTAACTGAAAGAAAGAAAATCAATTTGTATCGAAAAAAAAACAGTGACAAAATAAAGTGCCCACTTCTAAAATCAATATGTTTTCGATAAGTTTCCATTGGAAGACCCCTTGCTTGTTTATGTTTTGATATTTTGACATGTTTTGAAGCAAATGGCTCGACTTGGTGCTTTTCTACACGTGATCGCATTTGATTCAGATAAGAAAAATGGAGAACGCAGTGATTTCGAAAATAATTCCCTTGTGTATCCGAAAATTGATTGTTCATGATGTTCAAAACGGTGAATCGCATAGGGCTGTCGCTAATAAGTATAATATCAGCAAGGCAGCGGTTGGGAAAATTCTCCTGAAACAAAAAACGTTCGGATCAGTTGTGGATCGCCCCGGCAGAGGCAGGAAGCGCAAAACGGATGAAAGAACGGACGCCAAGATCATGCGCGAAGTCAAGAAGAACCCAAAGATAACTGTCCGAGAGATCCAAGAAACCGTTCAGCTATCAGTTTCCAGCCGAACTGTTCGTCGCCGTCTCGTAGAACAGGTGTTAAATAGCAAAGTTGCCCGGAAGCGTCCATTTATCAGCAAAGCAAACAAAGCCAAACGGATTAAGTTTGCTAAGGAGCATGCTGATAAGCCCCTTGAGTTCTGGAAAACGGTTCTCTGGACGGACGAGTCAAAATTCGAGCTGTTTAACCGAAAGCGGCGGGCTCGTGTGTGGTGCAGATCGGGTGAGGAGCTTCAGGAGCGCCACATCCAAGGAACAGTGAAGCACTCGCTGGGGTGGAGTAGGAAGCCTCGTGAAAATCGACGGCATAATGACGGCAGATTCCTACATCAACATCTTGCGGGAAAATCTGGAGGTTTCGCTGATCCAGACGGGCCTTGAAGAGAAATTCATTTTTCAGCAGGACAACGACCCGAAGCATACTTCCAAGAAGACCAAGTCTTTCTTCCGGTCTTGTCGGATTAAACCGCTGGAATGGCCTCCACAAAGCCCAGACCTCAACCCCATCGAGAATTTGTGGGCAATTCTCGATGCCAGGGTTGGCAAAACTGGTGTTACCAACAAAAATAATTATTTTGAAGCCTTGGAGCGTGCCTGGGAAGAACTAAATCCACAGCACCTACAAAACCTGGTGGAAAGCATGCCGAAGCGCCTTCAGCAAGTCCTTAAGGCCAAAAAAGGACACATTAAATATTAAATTGCTTTTTATTTTTCTTCAATTAATCTTTTCTGGGGCCAAGAACGAAGTGGGCACTTTTTTTCGTCACTATTTTTTTTTTTTCTCAATACAAATTGATTTTCTTTTTCTTTGAGTAAAACTTTTTTATCATAATTTTGTAAGTGCAACTTTAAAAGAATATCGAAAATAAAATATCAAAAAACACGGTGTGTTTCGTAGAACATCTTTATTACAAAAAATAGGTAAGTCTGAAACTTCGTCACAATAAAATATAGGTCTCTCGCGTTCATTTGCTGCAAAAACCAAAATAATCGGTCGGGGGTTCTAGAGTAATTTTTTTTTTGTTTGATTTCGAGAGACTTGAACATATGTTTGTATTTGCGTATCCGTGTGTTTATGTACATTGGGGTGATTCAAAATTTAAAAATGTTTGAGAATCCTCCATATGTTCTTTGTCATCCTTACTATATAAATAGTGTTCTGTGAAATTTTCAGCTTTCTAGGTGGTGATTTAAAGGTGGCCCAAAGACAATGTAGGTTTATATGGAAATTACTATAAAGAAGTTTTAAGATATGTTCCAAACACGCTTGTAATGTAATTAAGTACAAACTTAATAGCCCTGTTCCAACGGTAGCTCAGGGAATTTGGGTTTTCTCCGGATTGGATTTGAATTGCACTGTGAACGCGTGGGTTGATTTCTAATATAACTTTAACTTTATTAACTTTGATTACTCCGCGAGAATATCACTCCGCGAAGTTTGCTAGTGGACTGTTGCCTGTTCATTCATGTCTTCCATCCAGCTGCATTTTCTCTTGAATCCACTGTACCTTTCACCTCTTCACACACGCTAGCAAGCTTTCAGTCTAGGCGCGCAAACAGTCTACACACGAAAAGCTCTCACATTTAAACCCTGCTATCCTGCGGTGCGTCGAGTACAAGATTTTTCTCAAACATACACCCCCCGTTGAGACCTTTGGCTCAACAAAACAGTAACTACTTCTCTCTTGATCGATCGTCCAGGCTGAAGTCGCTCACTCATCTTCGTTACAGTACCTGCCGATGCTGGAAACGGACTATCTTCTACCATTACATCTCGCTTCTCTCGAACCATTTCGTTCACTAATTGTTGCTCTTGTAAATCCCTTCGCGTCACTCCATCTTCAACTAACAGCGTATTCGATTTTGCTGCATCATACGGATTAGCCTTGAATTCGTTACACCATATTCGTTTTCCAGATGATGAAGAGATTGATGGTTCGCAACGGTTCCTCGTCATAACGAAAGAATCACCAAGCTGATACTGTTTGCCGTTGAATGAGAGTTGTTGTACACCACGTCTTCGTCCATTTCTCGCACGCTTTTTGACAGCTGAATCGACCGCTGCTGATTTAATACCGAGAGGATCGTTCTCGATTTCGGAAAACTTGATCATGTTGCCAACTTGTGTGCGATAATTTAGTTGGCACTGTACTGCACGTGATGCATCCTTTTTCAACTGCGCTGATCCTCCAGCAATCCATCCAAACTCTGTTTCAGCCAACGTAATCGCAGTGTTCTCTATTTTCAGGCGTCCAGCCTTCACCAAGTCGAAGAATATCTCGTTGCCAATAATCATATCCACTTCTCCTGGTACATGGAACGATGGATCTGCTAACTGCAAACCTGTCGGTACCCTACAAGAACCGGCTCTGATTTCCACCTGTGGAAGCCTTGCTGAGATTCTTGGTACGACCAAGAAATTCAAATCACTCGTCGCATACGTATTGATTCGGGAGCGAATTTTCGTCGATACCAGATACTTCACTCTGGTCTGGATGTCGTTGAGACCGCTAATCGGAAAGTCGACGCGTTTCATCTTAAGCTTCAGTCTGTTGGCCAGTCTCTCTGTGATAATATGGCTGTCGGATCCTGAATCCAACAAGGCACGGCACTTGATGGTGGACCCTCCATGTCCGACCACCAAGACCTCTGCGGTTGATAGCAGCACTTGCCGCTTTGCTGTATCAATCAGCGCGCACATCGTTGTCGCACGCCGACCATCTGGTTCCTGTTGTTTTGGCTCGTTATCTTCAACAACTTCTGGCATCGGAGACCTCTCTCCACTTTTCTGCCAAATCTCATCCTCGGGATGCAAAAGGCTATGATGCTTACGACCGCAACCTTGCACCTTGCACCGTTGATCGGATTTGCAGTCAATAACTCGATGATACAGTTTCAAACAGTTGTAACACAAACCCATCCTTGTGGCAACGGACTTGCGCTCTGTGAAATTCATGTCCTTGAATTTCATACACCTGTAGATGGCGTGCTCTTCCGGACAGCATGGACACGTTTCGCTACCCGTTTGCATAAACGATTTCAATGCTTGTGTTGCTGTTTTGTGACCAGTTACTGCAACATGCTGTTTCGCTTGGACCGTTGACTGCTGGGAGCGATTTGTACGCTGCAGAACGCGTCCTCGTTCACGAAGGAACTCCATAAACGTTTTGTATTCCGGTAACTCTCCTCTGGGTACCTTCGTTTCCCATTGCTCTTGCGTGTCCTTGTCGAGCTTCTTGTGGAAGATGTTAAGCAGGATCAACTCTCCTAAACCTTCGACAGGATAGCTGTGACCGTCCAAAGCATCAACATGCTTAGAACAAGTTTCAACCAATTGTGAAATCGATTTCCCACGGTTGTCACTGCTGATGACGGCGCAATCCAAAATAGCGTCAATATGCGTATCCAGTATCAGCCGCTTATCCTCGTACGCGTCCTCGAGAATCTTCCAGGCCCTTTCGTAATTGTTGTTATTCACGACGTCTTGGTCGATCTTGCACTTTGCATCGCCTTCGAGAGAATTGCGCAAGTGCAAAATCTTCATCGCTGAAGACTCGTTTGGGTACTTCGCCATAATGCTCTTGAAGAGGCTCTTAAAGCTGTACCAATTCTCCGGTGTCCCATCGAATTTTGGGAACGGAGCGTGTAGTTGCGGGGCAGCTGCTTGCACTACTATCGGTTGCTGGAAACCGGGAATGCTTGAACTACTTGACGTACCTGGAATTTCGCGACATGCTTCTTGCGTTCGTGCAATTCTTGTCTGGAAGTCTACGTAAAGTTCGTTGTGGACATCCTCAAATACCGCGTACTCCTGACGTACTACGGTTCGTTGTTCTTTCGGCAGCAATGCCGAGATTTCGCTATGAATCCTGTCGAATTCATCCGCACATCGTCGCAGTGTTTCAAGGTGAAGGTTGAGCAAATGTATGCTCACACCTTCCCCTCTCAAAGACTCCTTCATTCGTATCAGCTTCTCCATTATCAGATCTCGCCGATCTGTCAGCACTTCCAACTTGGACTCCATTTTTTTCTTCTGCTCGAGCACTTGCTTCGCAATCTTTTGATCTGCCACCGACGGAACTGGCAGCACGTTGTCACTACTCGATTCCGTTAGCTCTTCCAATATGTTTCTTTGTGATACACTTTTCAACATTCCACGTGGTGTTTCACTGTCGCTCATGTTTGAACTTGTTCACTCTCGTTCAATCGAGTTCGCAATGCGTCAAGGACACGTTCGGACAAATCACCACTCGTGTCACGAGCACGTTTTCTTCTTAGGCCTCAGCCGTAATACGCACACGGTGCGTTCAAATGTTTACTCGCTTTTGTGCAACGGGCACAATCAATTTCAAAATCCAGCCACGGGCTGCACGACGCACTCGTTGGATTAGATCGCACTAAGTTCACGCTCACTTATATTCTTCGGCCGCCCGCCTCTCTACACAATGTTCGCTTATAGCCACGGGATATTCCACTGCACACGGTGCAATTAACTTCCGGAAATTCAAACTGCTTTCAGCCATTATTACTACGCACACGGTACGTCGAATCATGCCACGGACACGATCTCAACCAATCATCGATCACGGATCGACGTGAATTCCGAAGGAAATGCGATTTACGATACGTTCATGATCAAAAACGCAATTTGGCCACGGGCCACGCTACTGCACACGATTCAGTAAATTTCTCCGAACACGCACTATGCCACGGACATAATTGTCTTGTATCTTTCGGTCACGGACCGCCCTTGTGCACTTGGTGCTCTTCTTCCACAAACGAAACAGCAACAACTTCCAGACACAACATCCGGGAAAACCACTCACAACATCCGGTTCGGATGGACCAAAATGTTCCAACGGTAGCTCAGGGAATTTGGGTTTTCTCCGGATTGGATTTGAATTGCACTGTGAACGCGTGGGTTGATTTCTAATATAACTTTAACTTTATTAACTTTGATTACTCCGCGAGAATATCACTCCGCGAAGTTTGCTAGTGGACTGTTGCCTGTTCATTCATGTCTTCCATCCAGCTGCATTTTCTCTTGAATCCACTGTACCTTTCACCTCTTCACACACGCTAGCAAGCTTTCAGTCTAGGCGCGCAAACAGTCTACACACGAAAAGCTCTCACATTTAAACCCTGCTATCCTGCGGTGCGTCGAGTACAAGATTTTTCTCAAACAAGCCCATTATAAAAACTCATTCTTCTACTATAACAAAGAAATTCGCTCAAGAGAGAAATTCAATCAAACAGATAGCAAAAGAGATATTCATGAGTTTGTTTGCTATTATTTAGCTTAATATGGGATTACAGCCCTGCAAACATGTACAAAAATCCCAAACAAAATTAGCTCAAAGGGATTTGTTTCTTCAGCAACATCCTTCATTAAGATTTGAAGAATAAGTTTTCAATATGGGATGAGAAGTTTTTTCTTACATTACAGTAATAGCGTGTTTGGAACATTTCTCAAAAATTCTCCATAGTAATTTCCATATAGACCTACATTGTCTTTGGGCCACCTTTAAATCACCACCTAGAAAGCTGAAAATTTCACAGAACACTATTTTTATGGTAACGATGCTAAGGAGCATATGGGAGATTGGATTTTCAAACAATTTTAAAATTTGAATCGCCCTAATGTACATATGTTTGGATGTATATATAAATGAATGTACGTATGTATATCTGTAAGTAAATATTTAGGTATACTAGGAATACTAGAGAATGGATATAAGTCAAGATTTCAGCGCTTTTTTCAAATGCGACCGGTCATTTTATAAAACTGTTATCCATCTATAAGTATTCACCTATTAGAATAACAAATAAAGCAACTATTTCTAATAAAAAAATAAATTATCAAGATTTGTAATTTATGTGCAAGTATGTAATACATTTGAAAAGATTCCGGTATTTCACTTTTGTATCTACGAGTAAAAAGAGAAAATTCGCAAAATGTATGATCTCGTCCTAAAAGCCATAGGTGACCAATAAACTGATGCAAATTTTGAAGTTTTTGCTCCCCTATGAATAAACGGTGTCAATTATGATGAAAATCATTCTCCCAAAATTTGAAATGATTTGGAAGAAATTTGGTTGTGCACAGGCCATTTGAAATTTCTATGGAAAAGACAAACCTTTTGTGTTCAGTCCTCTAACTGCTCGTAATAATAATTTATGAAAAATTGACTAAACTCTTCTCATGTGAAATCTTCCCTGCTACAACTTTGCCGAAGACCACATTTTGATGGGACGTAAGGATAATTTGCAGAAGTTGTAGCTGGAAGAATTTCACATGAGCAGAAGTTGTTCACTTTTCCATAAAATATTATGTCGAAGAGATAGAGGCATGAACACAAAAAGTTGGCGTTTTTCATAGTAATTTCCATATAAACTTCAAATGGCTTGTGCACAGTCAAATTTCTTCCGAATCATTTCAAACTTTGGGAAGATGCTATTTACCATAGTATAAATCGTTTAAACATAGGGGAGCCAACATTTCAAAATTTGAATCACTCTAGTGACCAAGTGTGTAGCTTGTTAGTACGATAATTAAAATGATGCTTAAGACAGTTTTGCGATTATGCCTATATAATATATCATTTATGCTTATTACAGCTCTTTTGACCAAGAACAACTTTAATTTCCATGCCAAGGTATTCAAATGGTTTGATCTTGCAGTTTGTCCCACACCTCCATACGTTTCACGCAATGTGCGTCGGTACAACAACACATATCCATAAACACTTTACACAAAATTTAAAAAAATGTTCTGGACCCCTCGACCGATTATTTTGATTTTAGTCGCAAATGAAAAAGAAAAATCTAATTGTTTTTAGTTTGAAATTTCAGACTTACCTATTTTTTTGTTATAAAGTTGCTCCACAAAGACACCGTGAAAAGACTTAAGTATGTTTACTTTAATTTGAACGAAATAAATGAGAGAAATTCGAAAACTGGTAAGGTGGGCACTTTATTTTGCCTCCGACTGTATGATGGGACGTCATGTTTGTCACAATATTAAAGCTCAAAGAGTATTAAAATTGACCCGTTAAGTTGTGAACTCCACACATCGCGTCAAGACTCTGAGGTGATGGTTGGTTCGCCTCTGAATTACCAAAGGTGTAACAAGGTTTCAAGTGTTTTTAATTATTTCATCAGAAATTAATCTTTCTTTCAAACATAGGCTATTCTCTCGAGTTATACTTATCATATATATAAAATCCCAGCGTTGTCTGTCTGTCAGTAACGCTTTGAAATGTTTCATCGAAAAGTTTCGTTGAGCACTACAACAGCAATATTAGAGCACTACAACAGTACATTTTAAGATTAGATCATTACAAGTGCAAATTGCGGAGTACTACAATAGCTCTTTGGCAGAATATTCTGGAGTTTTCTGGAACTTTGTTCATTCCAATTCGTAGAATATTCTCGAACATTTCATCATTGTCGTCTGTTTCGGAATTTGGTTGGTGATCAAAACGTCAATAAATCAACTTCAAGCAAATTGCAGTTCAGTTGAACTTGAATCGGGTGTGAGTTGAAAATGTGAAACGTTTTTCCAGTTCCATCTCAGGTTCAAAAACGAGTTCGACATATGCAAAAGCAGGATAAACATAAATGAGATGATTGTGCGCCAAACATTCGAGTTTTATTAATTTACATTGAAACCTCCAAGAGTCGATGCTCAATGACTCAATATCGACTCATGGATGCAAGCTTAATACAAAATTTCATGCTTACTATGATGATTGCTTAAAACATTCCTGTTCCATGACATGGTAGAGTGCAGAACCACTTTGGCACTTCCAAGATTCACTTTGGCATGGGGGGTTTTTCTCAGCCGAATTTTCTGAAATTTTGTAATAAGAAGCGCTTTAGTACCATACACATTGAGCTCTGTAGCTTTTAAAAAAAACCCACTGCCGAAGTGAATTAAAAGTGCCAAGAATAAGGTCAGTTTTCACAACTGTAATTTTGAAAAATGACAATGAATCTTACTACACTACAGCAGCTATTTGGGAGGATATGCTAGATTTTTTGGTACGATTCTACTCTTCAATTCATAGAATCTCTTGGAACTTTTGGAATATTTCACAACACAAGAAACACTACAACAGCATATAAGGCTATAATTATTTCAGATTAGAACACTACAGCAGTATTGAGGCCACGTGCTCGATGGAGTATTGCCTGAGCATAAATTTAAGCGATTTTTAGGTATTCAGTATCATGCGATTTCAAAGGTTATAGGGCGCCGTCCACAAATTATGTAACGCTCTAGGGGGAAGGGGGGAGTAGGCTCAAGTGTTACGGCTCATACCAAAATTTGAAATTTTTTATACAAAAAGCGTTACGGACGGGGGGAGGGAGTCCAAAAATTGTCAACTTTAGCGTTACGTAATAAATGGATGCTGCCTAGGTAGCTTTTCGCTTTAGGCTGTGAACCGTTTCACCAATTCGTTTAACTATTAGTTAAAATTTGACACTTCGATAGTTATTTTCCCTCAAACGGTTAAATTGAACTTCGCGGTCAACCCATTTGAGCTTTGATAGTCGAGTAGTTATTTCTGAACAAAGTTGACACAGGTTTAGTTATTCTCAAATTCTCGGGAGCGGAAAATAACTTTCGAACTGTCAAGTTTAATCATGCTTCAGAGCAGGGTTACTTTCAACCGGAGGGGAAATAACTATCGAACTGTCAAATTTTAAATAAATGTTGAACGAATCGGTGAAACGGCCCTTAAGATATCGTTGCAACGTGGCTAGCCACGTCGGGTAGGCTAGCATATATATATCATCATATATATAAAATCCCAGAGTTGTCTGTCTGTCAGTAACGCTTTGAAATGTTTCATCGAAAAGTTTCATTGAGCGCTACAACAGCAATTTTAGAGCACTACAACAGTCAATCTGAATACTAGAACTCTACAACTGCTTATTTAGATCACAACAACAACTATATGATAGAATATTCTGGAGTTTTCTGGAATATTATTCTTTTAGTTTAGTCGAATTTAATTCGGGAATCGGTTGAATATTTGATTAACTAGCTTACCCAGCGTGGCTAGCCACGCTCGCACAACATTTGAAAGCAGAAAGCTATGCATAATCCTTCAAAGATTGATAATGTGTGTTTAACTGCAAAATGACAATATGAACTAACTAGCTTACCCAGCGTGGCTAGCCACGCTCGCACAACATTTGAAAGCAGAAAGCTATGCATAATCCTTCAAAGATTGATAATGTTTGTTTAACTGCAAAATGACAATATGAACTAATGAATATCTCTGTTCATAACTGTGAAAGTGCTCTATAAATAATAGGCTGAGAAATACACTCCGTCCCAGTTGAGCTGTAACCCGACATTAACATGCATGATACTAATGACCGCAAAATCGCCTAAATTTATACTCTGACCACAATCTATTGTGCATGTAACCTTAATGCTGTTGTAATGTTCTTCTTTGGAATAATTACAGCTGTAATCTGTTGTAGTGTTTCTTCAGCTGTGAAACATTTCGAAAATTCCAGAACATTCTATGAATGAGAGAAAATAACATTCTTGAATATTCTACTGAATAGCTGTTGCAGAGTTCCATAATATATTGTTGTCTTTCAAAATCATAGTTGTTTGAAAATATCGACTCATAGAACAGGAATGCTTTAGAAAGCTGTTATGGGGGACCATCATAGTAACCATGAAATTTTGTTTTAGTTTGTTTTTAGTTTCACTGTAAATAGAATAAGAACTCGATTTGGCGAACAATAATCTGATTCATGTGTATATTGCTTTCCCACATGCCAAACTCGTGTTTTAAAGTTGGAACTGTTGAAACCCCTTTTGAATCACATATTTAACCCCAACCCAATCCAAGTTCGATCGAACTACATTTTGCTTAAAGGTGGCTAATTTACGATTTGATCACCGAACAACACGTTTAATCGAAGCTTTTCTATGCAACATATTTTGACGTTGGATAACGTCTTACGGCAACATACTGGAGTACAATTTCGAAAAACGAAAAACCTCTCGCGTCACGAAAAGTGGTTAGATTTTGACTCTTAATAACTTACTAACGCCCGGATAGATTTTCAAGATTCTTGTACCAATCGATTGGAAATCTTTCTACGAATCTACTCCAATAATGAAAACTATTGATTTTCATGACTAAACTATTGAAAAATTGGGAAATATCGAGGTATGTCTTATTTTTCATAGGAAAGCACATTTTTCTTGCTGTTATAAGGTTTTGACGTTATAAAGTTTACATGTGGACGCAACTTTAACCCATATCCGCCCAGCGTCCTAAAAATAGGACAGAAGCCCCGAACGCCCAGCGTCCTATAAATAGGACAGTATTTGTAGAGCAAATATCTTGAAAATAAAGAGGTTTAGGAGAAAACTGTCTTCTGCAAAGTTGATCACAGGACTGCTGACTTCCACTTGGTAACTATTTTAATTCAGAACTAACTCACCAGGTGGCGCACAGACGCCAACAAATGGCGCATATATAAGCAACATATGAAATAACTTTCCAGCGTACAAATATTTGCTTCGTTTATATCTCAGTCCAGCGATGAGATACAAAATTGGTGTCTTCGACAAAGTTCAACAACTAAAAAATACCTATTCGCATAGAACCTTACAAATTCGAAAAAAAGTAAGAGGTTGTTTCCGAGATACGACCGCCAAGTTGACGTTGGATAACGTTAGCTTCTTCTATTTGCTGGCTTGAGACAGTCACAAACTTATGAAACATTTCTTTTGCTAAAAATCCAATTAATTTTCACACTATTTGTTGCATGTCAATTCTGATTTATTATAGACATTGTGTGTTATTATTTTGTGTTAATACAAAATAATCACTTTACATGTATTCAGAAGCTTGGGAGATTATATTGAAGAATTGTTTTTCAAATGTATTAATTCAAAATAACTCTTTTCATTGATTTTGTGGCCCTGAAAAGGGGAAATTAGGGAATATTACACAATCAACTCTTTAAAACACATTTGTTGGCTCTCAAAAGGGCCGATTGATGAATTGTTGAATTTGCGTAACACGGACACATTTTGACGGCGCACTGGTTTCAATCCTCGCCCGATGAGATTTGCGGTGCGGATGACGATGTGCGCTTCAACAAGCGGCTTTGGTCGATTTTCTTCAGCCATCTCGTACAACAGCTTGCCTCTGGTGGCGAGGAGCTGAGCAGGTTTGGAGGAGCTCTTACCAGCTCGAAAGCGAAAACAGAATGAAACCAGATTCAACGAAGGAGGAATGCTTTATACCCTTAGAATAGCAGATGATGCTCCTCCTTTCATATTCTTCGTTTTCTTATCTGGGAAATAGGCTATATGAAACTGATGTCTGGGTAAGGGATGTACAGATTAGCATTATGCTGTTATTGCAACCCGACGGCACTGCAGCAGCATCCTCGGAAACAGCTTCAAATTGCCGTATTGTCAATTATTCGTAATAAATCAATTATTGTATGATGCTATGAGATGAATTAAGAGATTATAGCAAGTATGTGGTAAACACATTAGGGAATATTATACAAATAACTCTTTAAAACACATTTGTTGGCTCTTAAAAGGGCCGATTGAGTTGTTGAATTTGCGTAACACGGACATATTTTGACGGTGCACTGGTTTCAATCCTTCTCGCCCGATGAGATTAGCGGTGCGGATGACGATGTGCGCTTCAACAAGCGGCTTTGGTCGATTTTCTTCAGCCATCTCGAACGAATTAGGGAATATTACACAATCAACTCTTTAAAACACATTTGTTGGCTCTCAAAAGGGCCGATTGAATTGTTGAATTTGCGTAACACGGACACATTTTGACGGCGCACTGGTTTCAATCCTCCTCGCCCGATGAGATTTGCGGTGCGGATGACGATGTGCGCTTCAACAAGCGGCTTTGGTCGATTTTCTTCAGCCATCTCGTACAACAGCTTGCCTCTGGTGGCGAGGAGCTGAGCAGATTTGGAGGAGCTCTTACCAGCTCGAAAGCGAAAACAGAATGAAACCAGATTCAACGAAGGAGGAATGCTTTATACCCTTAGAATAGCAGATGATGCTCCTCCTTTCATATTCTTCGTTTTCTTATCTGGGAAATAGGCTATATGAAACTGATGTCTGGGTAAGGGATGTACAGATTAGCATTATGCTGTTATTGCAACCCGACGGCACTGCAGCAGCATCCTCGGAAACAGCTCCAAATTGCCGTATTGTCAATTATTCGTAATAAATCAATTATTGTATGATGCTATGAGATGAATTAAGAGATTATAGCAAGTATGTGGTAAACACATTAGGGAATATTATACAAATAACTCTTTAAAACACATTTGTTGGCTCTCAAAAGGGCCGATTGAGTTGTTGAATTTGCGTAACACGGACATATTTTGACGGTGCACTGGTTTCAATCCTCCTCGCCCGATGAGATTAGCGGTGCGGATGACGATGTGCGCTTCAACAAGCGGCTTTGGTCGATTTTCTTCAGCCATCTCGAACAAATTAGGGAATATTACACGGACGGTGACGGCTGTGCCGCTCGATCTAATGAACCAGAATGACCGCGCTAGCCTCCCGCATGGCAATGACAGCGGAGCACTGGCTGGTAGCGACGATTTCTGGCCGAAAACGATTATGCTGGCTGGTGCACTCAAATGAGCGGCTTCAGTTGCTGCGGCTCCGAAATGCGTGGTTCTTCGGTTCTAATGCGTGTTGTATTCGCGTCCTATTGAAAACTGAACTGAGGACGCGAATGACTCTCGAAATTTGCTCGCCGACCGTGTTCACAGTCTGACGGCAAAAAGAAGAATGAGGGAAGAAGCAGGGTGCGGTGCGCTTTTATAGTGGGAAGCGGAACCGAAAAATGTGCTTGAACGTGATTGGTTAGATAAGAAAGGGGTCAACGTTTTACGATATTTCAATAGTTTGTTGCTAATAATCAATAGTGTCCTCCATTTGGATCGACGCGTAGATAAATTTCCAATCGATTCATGGATAAATATTGAAAATCTATCGATAAATGACTGAGTTATTAGCGGTCAAAACCTGACCATTTTTCGTTACATGCTCAATTTTTCGTTTTTCTGAATTGTACCCCCATATGTTGCCGTAAGACGTTATCCAACGTCAAAAAAAGAAGATAACTTTTGCGTCTGCTAAGAAGAAATTGCATCTGGCGGTACTGAGGAAAATTTTATCTTGGCTTTGGCAATGACGGCGCATCACAACGGAGATTGGAAAACATGCGAACGCAGTGACGACATCAGGCCTTATCGTTCAAATATATCGTTACGTCACAGGGGGAGGGAGAGGGTCTTCCATAGTGTTACAGCCCTTATGTAAGTTGCGCCACGTCGACCAGCGAACCCCACGCTTCCCCATCAACCATCACTGATGACAAGTCGATCGATGATTGCCGCTCCCACAGCACACGCGGAGGATCGGCTTGCAACGAAACATCAAAAAAGGGCAGTCATAAGTCACCTAAGTCACCTCAAAAACGATTTTGAGAGAAATTGTTTAGACGTATCACCAGAATTAGAGTTTATGCCACGACATTTATTCAATTAGAATTAGTTAAAAATTGAACCTTCATTTAATACGGTGAGAGTCCAACAGAATTATGCGATTCAGTTCACTAATCTAGTGTGGCCTTTAGGCTACTTGTCTTGCTTTACAGATTTCTAAGAAGAGCGTAAAAATCATTGCACTATAAATTTGGGAAACTATGTGGTTAGGTAAAATAATGAGTCACACTCATTCGATATGTGTAAATAATTTACATGAATGTAATCAACAGGTTCTTTAACTGAATAGCCCATCCCTACCCATTATAAGTTGTGATCGACTTGAGTTTGCTCGTGATTACTAAAGTAAGAAATCTTTAACTTAAACCTAAGATTGATAAAACATTAACTACTTTGTAATTTCACGCAGGTATTTTATAATTTACATCAATACGAACCGAATAAATTCATGAAATCATCAATTACGAGCATTGTCGGCCAACATTTATAAAATACTTTATCAAAGATGCCGCTAACAAGGAATGCACGTAACAAACCAGCTGCCGGTAGCGCTGGTGTAGCCGCCAATCTGAATGCTTCCTGTGATGCTTCCGCTGGTATTGAAGAGGACAATATTCGTACAGAAGATGCAATCTCCATGCCCTCTGGTACAACGGAACAGGACGGCGAGACACCCAGCCGTAAAACCGCTGTTGGAGAGATTAACGCCCCCCAGTTGAGTGGAACAATTCCGAAACCACCTAGAAAGTCCCCAAGTCCAGGTGTCTCAGAAATGATAAACAAATTAAACACTGCGAATCTGAACGTCGACCACATTCAGCTACGTCGGTCAAAACGGCATTATCACTGTTCGCTTTGTGACGAACGGGACAACAGTAGAATGGTCCAGTGTGATTCATGCGATAGCTGGTACCATTTCACATGCGCAAAGGTGACTGAAACGGTAGCGGAAGTGGATTGGAGTTGTCCGTTTTGTGGAGTTAGTAACCGCACCAACACTCTTCATCTAGGAGTCGTTCCGTCCTCGAATCAAGGAAACGATAATCGGCATCCAATGGTTCAGCAGCAGCAACAAGATTCAAAAGGTCAAGCACAGCCTGGTCCTGTCGATGACATTGCATCAGTGAGATCAGTAAGCACTCGTTCCAAAGCATCGTCCAACAGAAGCCGGACGAGAAGAGCGATGGAGCTGCAGCTACTCAAGCTAGAAGAAGACAGGGCTTTGCAGCAACGATATTTAGATCGTAAATTTGCCATATTACAAGCGTATGACAGTGACGGAGAGGAAGATGAGGTTGGATCAATCGTCGACAAAGTTTCACAAGTGGAGGACTGGATTCAGCGCACCGATAACATTGGTAAAACCGTGCCTGGTTTAACATTCAGAGAGACCACTGGACAGCCGCCGAGTAACTCGCAGTCTGTGGAGCACGCCGCTCGAGGTCACATGAGTCAACCTGCTATCGTTTACCAGACAAAGACATATCCAGCTCCAAATAACGTTCAACATCCACCAAATCACAGAGGATTTTCAACACGAAACCAGTCCAATCAATATCACGGCATTCTGAATTCTCATCCAACACTGTCGCAGCCAAATTTACTCAGCCAAAGAGCTACTTTGAGTGGCGTAGCTGATTTCGTTCCAAGACAGCGCTCTACACCTAACGCTCCACGACACCGATTTCAAAACGTGAATCAAGAAGTTGATTTTGTTGAAAATGGAGGCGCACCCGAGTTTCCGCCTACAGTAATGACTGCCCAACCGCCAAATTATTCACAGCCTGTAGAATACACCGCTCATGGTCAAGAACATCAAGCGACAGTATGTTTGTTGAATCAGAGTCAGCTGGCCGCACGTCATGCAGTACCAAAAGACCTCCCGGAATTCAGTGGTCGTGCAGATGACTGGCCATTGTTTCTAGCTATGTTTAACTCTTCAACACAAATGTGTGGTTTCTCTAACGAAGAGAATATGCTTAGGCTGCGCAAATGTTTAAAAGGCGAAGCGCTAAATCGGGTAAGATGTGAATTGTTACACCCGAACAATGTACCGAGTGTCATCTCCACACTTAAAATGCTGTATGGAAAGCCTGAAGCGATTATTCAAGCGGTAATACAAAAGGTGAGAGACTTACCAGCCCCTAGGATCGAAAAGTTAGAGACGCTAGTTGATTTTGCTCTATGCGTGAAAAACCTATGCGCCACAATCCAAGCATGCGAAATAGATGACTATCTATACAGCTCTTCGTTGCGGTACGAATTGGTGGAAAGATTGCCCCCGGCGCTGAAGATGGAATGGGCAAAGGCAACTCGAGGCAATCCTGTTCCCACTTTACTGCAATTCAGCACCTGGCTGTACGTGATGGCGGAAGATGCAAGCATGGTGATGGGAGTTCACAGCACCGTTCAAAAGAGCGACTCCAGAACTCGGGGCAGGAAAGAAAATTTGCTAAACGTTCACATTGAATCCGACGATGGACAAACGAGCATCCCCCTCAAGGATAAAAAGGACTCTTTGCAGCTTTGTTGCGTCTGTAAGAGCGATTGTTCTTCCTTAGCTAAATGCACGCGATTCTTGGAGTTCAGTTACGATTCTAGATGGGCCACGATAAGAGAGTTAAAACTGTGTCGCAAATGTCTTCGGCGGCATAACAGTTCCTGCAATCAGAGGAAACCATGTGGAGTTAACGGATGTACTTACTTGCATCATCCTCTTCTGCATAGCGTCAAACAGGTTGAACCAGAAAAAGTAGCTGCTGCTCCAAATCCTCGAGCGTCTATCGAAGATGCATTAGAAGGCAATGTAAACGTCCATCAAGAGAAAACCAGTGATGTATTATTCCGATTTGTTCCTGTCGTTTTGTACGGGCCGTCTAAAGAAGTGCATACATTTGCGTTTATTGACGATGGTTCGGAGATGACACTGTTAGAACAAGGCCTCGCTAACGAATTAGGAGTATCTGGGCAGACCACACCCCTATGCCTAAAATGGACAGGTGGCACGAAGCGAGTCGAATGCAATTCTCAAAGGGTCAATTTGCACATATCTGGAACAACGAACCACTCGAACAAATTCGCTATGTCAAACGTTCGAACAGTGGACAGATTGGAACTACGACCACAGACCATGATCATCGAAGACCTGCAAAAACAATTCCGTCATCTGTATGGGCTGCCAATTGAATCATATCGCGATATTGCTCCGCGAATCCTCATCGGTGTCGACCATGCCACACTCGGGCAGGTAAAGAAGAGTCGAGAGGGTAAGCCCAAACAGCCGATCGCTGTGAAGACGGTTCTAGGATGGTGTGTTTATGGGTGCATGGCAGCAAGTTCGTCCAGGGATAGCATCGTAAACCATCACGTACTAGATATATGTTCCTGTAATAATGAAAATGGGGACCATCTGCATAACGCCATGAAGGAATACTTCTCGCTGGACAGTATGGGTATAGTGCAACCAGGAAAATTGTTCATGTCCAAAGAAGATGAGAGGTCGCAGCTGTTGCTTGACACACTGACTCGGCGGAAAGGAGATCGATACGAAACTGGTCTTCTCTGGAGATATGAAGGAGTGCGGCTTCCTAATAGCAGATCTATGGCTTTGAAACGCTGGGAGTGCTTAGAACGTCGAATGCAGAACGATCCGGTATTGGGAGAAGCATTGGACATGAAGATAACGGATTATATATGCAAAGGATATATTCGGAAAATGACTGAAGCTGAGCTCGCGATTGAACATCCTAGGGTTTGGTACCTCCCAGTTTTTCCTGTCATGAACCCAAACAAGCCTACAAAAACAAGACTAGTCTGGGATGCCTCGGCGAAGGCTCACGATGTTTCGCTTAACTCCGTACTTCTCAAAGGTCCTGACTATCTCACGTCTCTATTAAGTGTGCTAATTCAATTCAGAGAACATCGGATCGCAGTGTGTGGGGACCTAAGAGAAATGTACCACCAAGTACTCATAAGAGAGGAGGATCAACATTGTCAACGGTTTTTCTGGGGACACAAGGAAAACTCTGCTGAGCCAAACGTCTACATAATGCAGGTAATGACGTTTGGTGCCTGCTGTTCGCCCAGTGCGGCCCAATACGTCAAAAACAAGCACGCTAAACTGTACGACAAAACACGACCGGCTGCTGTTCGGGCAATAATCGAGCATCATTATGTCGATGATATGCTTGTTAGTGTAGAGACAGAGGAAGAAGCAGTTTCTATAGCACAAGATGTAAAATGGATTCACGAAAAGGCCGGGTTTGAGATGAGAAACTGGTTGTCCAATTCTCCAGCAGTGTTGGCCCAATTGGAAGAACACCAAGTGATGGAGAAAGATCTGAACGTCAGCGACGGTATAGTAACTGAAAAAATCTTAGGGATGTGGTGGAATACGGAAAAGGACTACTTTACTTTCAAACTGTCCACCAGATGTGAGGAAGAACTGCTATCTGGACAACGTAGACCGACCAAGCGAGAAACTCTGCGAATGTTGATGCTGATGTACGATCCCTGTGGGTTTATTGCCCACTTTCTGATGTACCTAAAGGTGCTCCTTCAGGAAATCTGGCGATCAGGAATTAGCTGGAATGATAAAATTGAAGATAAAGAGTTCGAAAAGTGGTTGCTTTGGATTAAAGTTCTATCTAAAGTGCAAGACGTTGAAATAAAACGTTGCTTTAGAGACCAAACATCCGTTGACGCTGACATCCAACTACATACGTTCGTAGACGCTAGCGAAAATGGATTTGCAGCCGTGGTCTACCTTAGATTCCGAGAGGAATCTAGAATCGAATGCGCTCTTGTTGCTGCAAAAACTAGGGTGGCTCCCTTGCGATTCCTATCAATCCCTCGGGCTGAACTCCAAGCCGCTATTCTTGGAGTACGGCTTGCGAACACTGTTCAGCGATCGCTTAACATCAAGGTGAGTCAACGATTCTTTCACACTGACTCTAGAGATGTGTGTTGTTGGTTAAATTCGGATCACAGAAGGTATAGCCAATATGTTGCCTTCCGGGTCAGCGAAATCATTGAAAGCACCGAAGTTTCCGAATGGCATTGGATATCAACTAGACAAAATGTTGCCGATTTGGGCACAAAATGGAAAGGATTGCCGGACCTAAGCCCACAGAGTATCTGGTTTCGTGGGCCGTCGTTCTTGTGGGAACCCGAAGAAGAGTGGCCGACGACATCGCGACGATACGGAACCACTGATGAAGAGCTCCGGCCTAATGTACTGGTGCATTTGAATACACCCAAACCACTGTTCTCTCCGGATCAATTTTCAAGTTGGACAACGCTGGTGCAACGAACGGCGATGTTTGCCAGACAAGCATTGAACTGGAGACGAAGAGCGAGAAAGGAAAAACCGGTAAATGGACCCCTGACTCGTGAGGAACTCGTGTATGCTGAAAACTATCTGTATCGTACTGCTCAAGGAGACATATTTGCAGATGAAGTGGCTATCTTGAAGACAAACATGATCTCAGAAACGAAGAAGCGGATTCCGAAAAGCAGTACTATATACCGTGTATGCCCTATTTTGGACGAAGCGAATGTTCTCCGCGTTCAAGGTCGAACAGGTGCATGCAAGTACATCGATGTGGACGCTATTAATCCAATAATTCTTCCTCGAGAACACACCATTACGAAGCTTGTAGTGGCACATTTTCATCGAAGGTTTCATCATCAAAATCATGAAACTGTTGCAAACGAACTTCGTCAACATTACTACATCCCTCGTTTAAAAGCAGTATACCGAAAGGTGCGTAAAGATTGTCAACAGTGCAAGAACAACGATGCAGTACCTTCTCCTCCATTGATGGCTGACCTACCGTTGGCACGTCTAGACGCCTACACACGACCATTCACTCACACCGGCGTGGACTATTTTGGGCCAATCACAGTATCCATCGGTCGTCGCACGGAGAAGCGATGGGGAGTCATTGCCACATGCCTTACGACACGAGCGATCCATCTACAGGTTGCCTATTCACTGTCTACAGACTCTTGTATTATGGCTTTGCGAAACATCTTTAACCGAAGGGGAACTCCAGCTGTAATCTACAGTGATCGTGGGACCAACTTTCAAGGCGCTACAAAGGTACTTGAGGAAGCAGTCCGAAACATCGATCAAAATAGGGTGGTTGCTGAATTCACCTCCAAGCACACGGAATGGAGATTCAACCCTCCCGCGTCTCCTCACATGGGGGGAGCGTGGGAGCGTCTCATCAGAAGCGTGAAGCAAAATTTGAGCAAAGTTATGGCATCAAGGACGGTGACTCCCGAGGTGCTGGAAAACGCACTCAACGAAGTAGAGAATATAGTCAACTCGCGACCGCTGACAGCCATTCCTGTAGATGACGACCTTTCTCCAGTACTCACACCAAATCATTTTCTTCTCCAGTCATCCAACGGAATGAAGCCATTTGTCGCATTCGATGATACCTTCCGCGCCCTGAAGAACAACTACGAAGTCTCGCAGATTTTGGCTAACTGCTTTTGGCAACAATGGTTGCGTGCTTATTTGCCAACAATCACTAGACGATCCAAATGGTTCACCGCAACGAAACCCATCGAAGTCAACGATATCGTAATTGTAGTTGATCCAAGACTCCCACGCAACTGTTGGCCCAAGGGAAGAGTCATTGCAACGAAAATTTCATCGGATGGGCAGGTACGTTCAGCGACGGTGCAAACAACTAGCGGAGGGATCTACGAGAGACCAGCCATTAATATCGCGGTGCTCGACGTTGGCGTAGAAGGAAATACGTTTCGGACGTCACCTTCACGGATTACGGGGGGAATGTAAGTTGCGCCACGTCGACCAGCGAACCCCACGCTTCCCCATCAACCATCACTGATGACAAGTCGATCGATGATTGCCGCTCCCACAGCACACGCGGAGGATCGGCTTGCAACGAAACATCAAAAAAGGGCAGTCATAAGTCACCTAAGTCACCTCAAAAACGATTTTGAGAGAAATTGTTTAGACGTATCACCAGAATTAGAGTTTATGCCACGACATTTATTCAATTAGAATTAGTTAAAAATTGAACCTTCATTTAATACGGTGAGAGTCCAACAGAATTATGCGATTCAGTTCACTAATCTAGTGTGGCCTTTAGGCTACTTGTCTTGCTTTACAGATTTCTAAGAAGAGCGTAAAAATCATTGCACTATAAATTTGGGAAACTATGTGGTTAGGTAAAATAATGAGTCACACTCATTCGATATGTGTAAATAATTTACATGAATGTAATCAACAGGTTCTTTAACTGAATAGCCCATCCCTACCCATTATAAGTTGTGATCGACTTGAGTTTGCTCGTGATTACTAAAGTAAGAAATCTTTAACTTAAACCTAAGATTGATAAAACATTAACTACTTTGTAATTTCACGCAGGTATTTTATAATTTACATCAATACGAACCGAATAAATTCATGAAATCATCAATTACGAGCATTGTCGGCCAACACCTTATACACAATTTAAATCTTCCATACAAAAGTTGTTACGTGGGGAAGGAGGGGGTCTAGAACTGGCACATTTTGGGTTATGTAATATTTGAATCATTCCTTAACAATAGAAAATATATTTATTGCATTCCGACAGCACGACTCGGAAACATTCTCGATTTGTCGTTTTGTCAATTATTCATAACTAATCAGATATTGTATGATGCTACGAGATGAATAAATGTAAGAATATGGTAAACACATTAGCAAATATTACACAAATAACTCTTTAGGACACATTTGTTGGCACTGAAAAGGGCCGATTGAACTGTGAGAATCGAGTAACGCGGACACATTTTGCCAGCGAACAGGTTGAAATCCTCCTCGCCCGATAAGATTTGCGGTGGCGATGATGATGGGCGCTTGAACAAGCGGCTTGAGCTGATTTTCTTCAGCCATCTCGTAGCCAGCGATTTCACAAACCGGACACTGGATTTGCAGCAGCTTAAGGTGAAGATGAATCGAAGCCAAACCTCAAATTTTCAATACATACGTTTAAGCTGAAAACATAATCGATTGGTCACTCGCTGGTGGTGACCAATCGATTAAGTTTTCAGCTCAAACGGGTTTTCGGTTCTCCAGATCCGTGCTCTTGAAAATTTGAGGTTTGGCTTCGATTCTTCTTCACCTTAATGATTGTAAATTATTGATGCTGGTTTTCTTGTCCACACACTAAGGGTGAGTCACGAATTTCGATAATAACTCAGCAGCGGAACGTTCGGTAAACAAAATTTGTAGATATTGTTGGAATTTTACTGATTTTGGTAAAATGTTTACCGCAAATCACTAAAAATTTCACCAAAACTATTATTTTTGATTCACCGACAGTTCTGTTGCTGTGACTATTGCCAATAATGTTGCGTGAAATATTTTCGAAACTCTTTCCAAATTAAATTGTCGTCCTGAAAAGGACGGTTGGGTGAGGATATCGTCGATCGCCATTTCATGCTCAGGTTTTGTGAATTCAGTGGTAGTTTTGCTGTCGGTGATGGGGACGATTTAGCTTCCAAATCTGTACAGCGTATGGCCCTGCCACTTCAGAGCGTAGCCGACAGAATTCTGGATGACTTCAGCTCAGCACACCGCGGGTTTCCTCGTAGATGAGACCGGAGGTACGATTGACGTCGCCACGGCGAGCCAGACGGCGGATGGCGGGCTTGGTGATGATGCACTGGATGTTGTCACGCTTGGCGCTTCCTTTTCCGAGGCCGGTCTAACTTCGGCAACGATTGTAACAAAACTGATGCTCGGCCGCCGGCTCGGCTGCTTTTATGCGGTACGCGATGGATGAATTCTTCTTGCTCGCTCGCTGTTCACTGTTCGTCTCGCTCGCTCGCAAGAGAAGGTCATAAAAGGGACCGGCAGCCGCGCAAATTCAATCATTCGTTTGTTTCAATCCGTCCAGAGAACACTACTACGACGATGGCTGGAAAGTAGCCCCTCGCAAGCAGCCGGTCACGAAAGTCGCTCGCAAGAGCGCCCCAGCCACCGGAGGAGTCAAGAAGCCGTATCGCTATCGGCCAGGAACGGTCGCTCTGCGTGAGATCCGTCGCTACCAGAATTCTACGGAGCTGCTGATCGACAAGTTGTATTTCCAGCGCCTGGTCCGTGAAATCGCTCAGGACTTCAAGACCGATTTGCGATTACACAGCTTGGCGTCATGGCCCAGCAGGAAGCGAGCGAGGCCTATCTTTGAGGGTACTAACATGTGCGCGATCCACGCCAAGCGTGTCACCATCATGCCGAAGGCCTTCTAGCTGGCTCGTCGTATCCGTGGCGAACGAGTTTAAATTGAATTAGGACGCAATTTCAAGCAAAACGGCCCTTTTCAGAGCCACAACAATGTATTCCACGTAAAAGAGTTACGGCTTAAGATATTTCACCTATTATTAATTAATTAATTTATTTAATTACCAATTTAAATTTCGGATGATTAGTTTTTCAACGGCAAACAAAGTTTTAGCTAGGTTCCCGTCGGGCGGCGGTAGCATTTTTGCAGTTTTCTCTATGCGCTTATTTGGTTTCGATCGACAATTTCTTACCAAATCAAATCATCAACAAAGCTGTTGCTGATAAGTTTTAGCTTTCAATTCGACAAGTTTATACTGATTGCTTTGGCATGCATGTGGCAAATGACTGATCGAAATATGAATCCATCACATCCATTCACCAGTAATGTCGCTCTTCACGGTGTAAAATTCTCATAACTCTCTTTCAAAATTAAATTGTCGTCCTGATAAGGACGGTTGGTGGTAGTCACAATCCATCGAACTGGGTTTTCATTCCATTCTTAGACAGAAACACACCAAAAGATTACCGAAGACGATTGAATTAAAATGCGGTCGTGCGCGTGCGCGTGAAGTGGAATTTGATTGGCTTCGACTGAACACGAGATAATAAAGAGAAGTAAGAAGAAGACCGAAAGGGGCGTTTCCCTTCGAAAGACGAAAGTGGCTAAGATATCTCTCAATGATGTCTGTGTCAGGAATACACAGGAAAAATGTGCTTTTCTTCGAAAAATAAGACATGCTTCGATATTTCTCAATTTTTCAATAGTTTAGCCATGAGAATCAATAGTTTTCATTGTTGGAGTAGATTCGTAGAAAGATTTCCAATCGATTGGTGCAAGAATCTAGAAAATCTATCCGGGCATTAGTAAGTTATTAACAGTCAAAATCTAACCACTTTTCGTGACGCGAGCGATTTTTCGTTTTTCGAAATTGTACCCCAGTATGTTGCCGTAAGACGTTATCCAACGTCAAAAAGAAGATAACTTTTGCGTCTGCTAAGAAGAAATTGCATCTGGCGGTACTGAGGAAAATTTTATCTTGGCTTTGGCAATGACGGCGCATCACAACGGAGATTGGAAAACATGCGAACGCAGTGACGACATCAGGCCTTATCGTTCAAATATATCGTTACGTCACAGGGGGAGGGAGAGGGTCTTCCATAGTGTTACAGCCCTTATACACAATTTAAATCTTCCATACAAAAGTTGTTACGTGGGGAAGGAGGGGGTCTAGAACTGGCACATTTTGGGTTATGTAATATTTGAATCATTCCTTAACAATAGAAAATATATTTATTGCATTCCGACAGCACGACTCGGAAACATTCTCGATTTGTCGTTTT
Source organism: Aedes aegypti (assembly GCF_002204515.2). NCBI lineage: Eukaryota > Metazoa > Arthropoda > Insecta > Diptera > Culicidae > Aedes > Aedes aegypti. The sequence continues at coordinate 346,034,035 of NC_035108.1, read as the reverse complement.
GTCAATTATTCATAACTAATCAGATATTGTATGATGCTACGAGATGAATAAATGTAAGAATATGGTAAACACATTAGCAAATATTACACAAATAACTCTTTAGGACACATTTGTTGGCACTGAAAAGGGCCGATTGAACTGTGAGAATCGAGTAACGCGGACACATTTTGCCAGCGAACAGGTTGAAATCCTCCTCGCCCGATAAGATTTGCGGTGGCGATGATGATGGGCGCTTGAACAAGCGGCTTGAGCTGATTTTCTTCTGCCATCTCGTAGCCAGCGATTTCACAAACCGGACACTGGATTTGCAGCAGCTTAAGGTGAAGATGAATCGAAGCCAAACCTCAAATTTTCAATACATACGTTTAAGCTGAAAACATAATCGATTGGTCACTCGCTGGTGGTGACCAATCGATTAAGTTTTCAGCTCAAACGGGTTTTCGGTTCTCCAGATCCGTGCTCTTGAAAATTTGAGGTTTGGCTTCGATTCTTCTTCACCTTAATGATTGTAAATTATTGATGCTGGTTTTCTTGTCCACACACTAAGGGTGAGTCACGAATTTCGATAATAACTCAGCAGCGGAACGTTCGGTAAACAAAATTTGTAGATATTGTTGGAATTTTACTGATTTTGGTAAAATGTTTACCGCAAATCACTAAAAATTTCACCAAAACTATTATTTTTGATTCACCGACAGTTCTGTTGCTGTGACTATTGCCAATAATGTTGCGTGAAATATTTTCGAAACTCTTTCCAAATTAAATTGTCGTCCTGAAAAGGACGGTTGGGTGAGGATATCGTCGATCGCCATTTCATGCTCAGGTTTTGTGAATTCAGTGGTAGTTTTGCTGTCGGTGATGGGGACGATTTAGCTTCCAAATCTGTACAGCGTATGGCCCTGCCACTTCAGAGCGTAGCCGACAGAATTCTGGATGACTTCAGCTCAGCACACCGCGGGTTTCCTCGTAGATGAGACCGGAGGTACGATTGACGTCGCCACGGCGAGCCAGACGGCGGATGGCGGGCTTGGTGATGATGCACTGGATGTTGTCACGCTTGGCGCTTCCTTTTCCGAGGCCGGTCTAACTTCGGCAACGATTGTAACAAAACTGATGCTCGGCCGCCGGCTCGGCTGCTTTTATGCGGTACGCGATGGATGAATTCTTCTTGCTCGCTCGCTGTTCACTGTTCGTCTCGCTCGCTCGCAAGAGAAGGTCATAAAAGGGACCGGCAGCCGCGCAAATTCAATCATTCGTTTGTTTCAATCCGTCCAGAGAACACTACTACGACGATGGCTGGAAAGTAGCCCCTCGCAAGCAGCCGGTCACGAAAGTCGCTCGCAAGAGCGCCCCAGCCACCGGAGGAGTCAAGAAGCCGTATCGCTATCGGCCAGGAACGGTCGCTCTGCGTGAGATCCGTCGCTACCAGAATTCTACGGAGCTGCTGATCGACAAGTTGTATTTCCAGCGCCTGGTCCGTGAAATCGCTCAGGACTTCAAGACCGATTTGCGATTACACAGCTTGGCGTCATGGCCCAGCAGGAAGCGAGCGAGGCCTATCTTTGAGGGTACTAACATGTGCGCGATCCACGCCAAGCGTGTCACCATCATGCCGAAGGCCTTCTAGCTGGCTCGTCGTATCCGTGGCGAACGAGTTTAAATTGAATTAGGACGCAATTTCAAGCAAAACGGCCCTTTTCAGAGCCACAACAATGTATTCCACGTAAAAGAGTTACGGCTTAAGATATTTCACCTATTATTAATTAATTAATTTATTTAATTACCAATTTAAATTTCGGATGATTAGTTTTTCAACGGCAAACAAAGTTTTAGCTAGGTTCCCGTCGGGCGGCGGTAGCATTTTTGCAGTTTTCTCTATGCGCTTATTTGGTTTCGATCGACAATTTCTTACCAAATCAAATCATCAACAAAGCTGTTGCTGATAAGTTTTAGCTTTCAATTCGACAAGTTTATACTGATTGCTTTGGCATGCATGTGGCAAATGACTGATCGAAATATGAATCCATCACATCCATTCACCAGTAATGTCGCTCTTCACGGTGTAAAATTCTCATAACTCTCTTTCAAAATTAAATTGTCGTCCTGATAAGGACGGTTGGTGGTAGTCACAATCCATCGAACTGGGTTTTCATTCCATTCTTAGACAGAAACACACCAAAAGATTACCGAAGACGATTGAATTAAAATGCGGTCGTGCGCGTGCGCGTGAAGTGGAATTTGATTGGCTTCGACTGAACACGAGATAATAAAGAGAAGTAAGAAGAAGACCGAAAGGGGCGTTTCCCTTCGAAAGACGAAAGTGGCTAAGATATCTCTCAATGATGTCTGTGTCAGGAATACACAGGAAAAATGTGCTTTTCTTCGAAAAATAAGACATGCTTCGATATTTCTCAATTTTTCAATAGTTTAGCCATGAGAATCAATAGTTTTCATTGTTGGAGTAGATTCGTAGAAAGATTTCCAATCGATTGGTGCAAGAATCTAGAAAATCTATCCGGGCATTAGTAAGTTATTAACAGTCAAAATCTAACCACTTTTCGTGACGCGAGCGATTTTTCGTTTTTCGAAATTGTACCCCAGTATGTTGCCGTAAGACGTTATCCAACGTCAAAACAGTGTCAAGATGGCGCTAGTGAGCAATAACTTTATTTGCTTATATCTTAGCCCAGTTATAAGATACAAAAATGGTGTCTTCGACAAAGTTGAACAACTAAATATCACCTATTCGCATAGAACCTTATAAATTCGGAAAACATTCCCAAGATGGCGCTAGTGAGCCAAAACTTTATTTGCTTGTATCTTAGCCCAGTTATGGGATACAAAAACGGTGTCTTCGACAAAGTTGAACAACTAAATAATACCTATTCGCATAGAACCTTATAAATTCGGAAAACACTCCCAAGATGGCGCTAGTGAGCCAAAACTTTATTTGCTTATATCTTAGTCCAGTTATGAGATACAAAATTGGTGTCTTCGTTAAAGTTGATCAACTAAATGAGAACTATTCACCTTAAATCTTATTTGTTCGGAAAACACTCAAAAGATGGCGCTAATGGTCGAACATTTTGATTGCTTATATCTCAGTTCAGTGATGATATACAACATTGGTGTCTTGGACAAATGTGTTTAACTGAATGAGATCTAGTCACCCGAAAACTTATTAGTTGGGAAAACTCTCACTATATGGCGCTAGTGAGCAGATATTTTATTTGCTTGTATTAGTCCAGTTATTAGATACAAAATTGATGTCTTCGACATAGTTGATCAACTTAATGAGAAATATTCGCCTAAAACATTTTTAGTTCGGAATACACTCAAAAGATGGCGCTAGCGATCGAACATTTTGATTGTTTATATATTAGTTCAGTGATGAGATACAACATTGGTGTCTTCGACAAATGTGTTCAACTTAATGAGATCTATTCGCCCGAAATTTTATTAGTTCGAAAAACATTCACTAGATTGCGCTAGTGGGCAAATATTGTATTTACTTGCATCTCAGTTCTGTTATGAGATACAAAATTGTTGTCTTCGAAAATGTTGAACAACTGAATGATACTTAGTCACATAAAACCTTATAACACTCACAAGATGGCGCAAGTGGGCAAAGATTTTATTAGCGAATATCTTAGTCAAGTGATTAGATACAAAGTTTGTGTCATGGACAATGTTGAACAACTAAACCCTTTTCGCCTTAAACCATATTAGTTCGGAAAACACTCACAAGGTGGCGCTAGTGGTCAAATATTTATTTTTTTATATCAGTCCAGCGATGAAACTGAAAAAAATCTAACTCTCGAATTTGGTATCTTCGTCAAAAGTTTTCAGCTGAATGGGATCTATTCGCCCAGAAACATAGTAGTTTGGAAAATTATCCCAAGGTGCCACAAGTAGACAAATACATTATTTGCTTTTATCTCAATCTAGAGATTGGATACAAAGTTAGTGTTTTTGACAAAGTTGGAGAACTGAATGAGACCAAATAGCCTGGAAACTTATTACAGTGAAACCTCCATGAGTCGATGTTCCATTACTCGAAATCGACTCATGGAACCATACTGAAAACAAAATTTCATGGTTACTATGATGGTCCCCACAAACAGCTTTCCAAGGATTTTGTTTCCACGACTCGATATTTCCATGAGTCGATGGTCCCTTCAGATATCGACTCATGGAGGTTTGACTGTACTTTGGAAATCACCTAAATGTCACTACTGGGCATACATTTTTTTCGCTTATATATCAGTCCACTGATTAAATGCAAAGAAAGCTATTCGCCTAAAACCTTCTTAGTTCGGAAATCATTCTCATGATTGAAGTCCAGTGATGAAAAATTTGGTATCTTCGAAAACGATGATCAACTAAAGGAGATATTTTCGCAAAAAAAACATATAAGCTGGGAATTGCTTTTATGTGCGAAACATCAAGGAAACAACCTATAAGAAATTGGTCTGCCTAGATCAAAACAATGGATACTTACTATCGATTCTAGCAACAATCGCTTATTGCGGATGCAATGCTCCTTACATTTTTAGATGAACCTTGACACCATTTAGATCCTTTGATCTTTTGAAGGGCGTGAAGAACGAAAAAAACGACAAATTTACTTATTCATCTATGAACTGAACTCCAATGGTGAATGGCGGCTGTCAAATGAGAGTAAAATTGAATAGCCGCCAACCTAAGTCCAGAACCAGTTTTATGACTTAAACGTGGAAAAGTTAAAATTATTATTCGCAAAATTACAGGTAATAAATGCGCTTGAAAGATATTGTTTGCAAGCAGTTATTTACTACGCGCTACTGCAGTGCGTTGTTGCCAATTTAATCAGAAAATTCTACTTAATTCCCAAAATGAATGTTTTCGAGAAAGTTGATTACGCCTCCGCCATTGTTTGGTCGTAGTTTTGTATGGCTGTTTACCTTTTAGAACCAGCGACGCGTTGAAGTAGCAGTAAAGAGCCTTCCTTGCTGAACTCACTCGGTCCAAAAATTGTGACATTTGAGCGGGCACGCTTCCGTATGCTCCCCAGGTATTCTGGCCAGCTCTAGTGTCAAAAATCTTGGACCGCATGGATTCGGCTCTATCGGTGAATAAGATTATATGCATCAGTGATACTTAAACGTTATAGCCGAATAATGTTGGCTTCAAATATTCACAAATAGCCGACTGTCATTGGACTGAAGGACTAGCTTTTGATCAGCACTAACGAGATTCTGATATTGCCCAATATAAATTTCGATCACTGTCAGATCAGAGTCACATTGTATACTAATAACTTGAACCAGAAAAAATATTTTGATAATTATGTTCCCATTTTCAGCTGGCAAGTTTTATATAATCTTTTTGAAGACTATTCTGAAACATCTGTAGGTTTTTTTCTAAATCAAAATATTTGATGTAAGATTTTATTTTGTTTTTGGTATAAAGTGTGCATTATTGTACATGTACATGTGTGAAAATGTTTGTATGTCTGTATCTTACTTACGTGGTAGAGCAGGAAAATTGAATTGAAGTCACTAAATGATTTAGTTCTGGCATGCACCTTTCGCCTCTGGAATTTTTATCTTTATGTTGCAATTTCTTTATCAGGGTACGCCCATAAATTATGTCACGCAAAGTTTTGCCATATTCATCCTCCTCAATTTTCCTCTGTATCACACTTTTTGTATGGATTCCAATTTTTATATGGGTAGTCACGTTTCATTGTAACCCTCTCCTTCCTCTTCTGTACGTGACGTAATATATGAATTACCCCTCACCAGCAGTTTTTTCCAACTTGTTTACATTGTAATGGGTCGAACTGCATGAAAATATATTTGATTAATCTCGAAAATAAACTTATAGAACAGCTAGATATGGACGACACACTTTCAAGAATTTGTTTGGATCCCCACCATAGACTTGAAATTTTTTGGTGAAATAAGGTTTAATTTATGGGAATACGACTATGAGTAACAAAATCGGAGCTGAATTCCAATTGTGAGATACCTTGGGCGTTAACGGGTTAACATCGATTTCAGCAAAGAGGAGAACATAGGGTTCGCAGTTCATGGAGAAGTATCTCAACCTCAAACTGGCTTCGAAACTCACTAAAGCAACCAAACTTAGTGGATCATGCGTGGACCTAACGTTCAACTGGAATCTTTGTTTAGGGAGCAAGAGTTACCGCTCATGCTTCTTTTTCCATCGACCGATTCTATCGGTGTTGAAGTGGTAACCGAACCAACCAAATAATAACACGCAATGTCTATAACGCACACATGCAACAAATAGTACGAAAATTGATTGGATTTTTATAAGTAGAAATCTTTCATAAGTTCGTGACGGTCTCAAGCCAGGAAATAGAAGAAGCTAACGTTATCCAACGTCAACTTGGCGGTCGTATCTCGGAAACAACCTCTTACTTTTTGACGTTGGATAACGTCTTACGGCAACATATACTGGGGTACAATTTTGAAAAACGAAAAATCGCTCGCGTCACGAAAAGTGGTTAGATTTTGACTGTTAATAACTTACTAACGCCCGGATAGATTTTCCAGATTTTTGCACCAATAGATTGGAAATCTTTCTACGAATCTACTCCAACAATGAAAACTATTGATTTGATGACTGAACTATTGAAAAATTGGGAAGTATCGAGGGATGTCTTATTTTTCATAGAAAAGCACATTTTTCTTGCTGTTGTAAGGTTTTGACGTTTTGAAGTTAACATGTACACGCAACTTTAACATCGATTTGAGCAAAGAGGAGAACATAGAGTTCGCGGTTCATGGAGAAGTATCACACCCTCAAACTGGCTTCGAAACTCACTAAAGCAACCAATCTTAGTGGATCATGCGTGGACCTAACGTTCAACCGGAATCTTTGTTTAGGGAGCAAGAGTTAGGGGGACTGGGGGTAGTTTGTGCATGTTAAGGAAAGCAGCGATTTTAGATGTGAAAAACATTATTTTATGCTCTTTGTTAATGATGGACGGATAAACAAACATGTTTTCTATCAAATAGGGTAACGGTCGTATTTTGGACCCCCTAAGAAAGTGATTTTAGCTGTTTGCCCCAATCAATTAATTGCAAAGCGTAACCAAGTCTAAGAACATGCCAAAATGTAGAGAAAAACTTCATCTACGAGACAAAACTGCCCTTACGGTCATGTAGGATCCAAAAACCGTCGAAAATAATTAAATTGTGAAGCACGGTTTTTCATTATTTTGGACACACCAATACATTTTGGACCCTCATAGTATATATTTTGGCCCCTCGGCATTTTTTATCGTTTGGCGACAAAGTCCACAACACTTTTTGTATAATATGCTTGCCTCTAGTCTAATCATTTGATTGACAATGGAAAACCGAAGAAATTCTACGCTTTTAGTTCAGAAATTAGAAAAAAGTTCTTGTTTACATTTGAAAAATTTCTGACGGCTTCAATTTCTGTGTGTAACGTGTTGTAACGGTTGCATGAATGTACTAATTAAATTAAATTAATTTCAGATAAAACAAACACATTTTCTATGTACAAACGGTTGATGCAAATGCGGAATAGTCCTATCTTTCCAAATGGCATGCATATTGAGTTGGTCTCTCGATTTAAACTGGGAAATTTGCAGGAAAATGGTCCAGGGGGTCCAAAATATATAGGGGTCCAAAATATATTGGTTACCCTAGTGGAAACAGCTATCCATTTTAACTTTTCTGGGTTTCAAAAAACATTTTTTTTAAATGCTTGCTTAACTGCATATGTATTGTTTTGCGGGGTAAGAGGCCCCGCTTGAGTTCGGTGTTACTTGTGCTGTAAACGTACCCACACAATCACGCCTGCTTATATGCTGCATACAACCGGGCGTTTGTTCAGATGTTATTGTTCAATAATAGTATACATGCTGATGCGAAAAATATACATTTGTAAGGTTCCACATTGCGCGTAACTTCAATATGGCATTACGTTTTGTACGTTTGGTAATATTTGAATTCAAACGGCTGTTTTGATGTTATGAACTAGGGGTGGGCGTTTTTCCCCACGAGTTGATTAAAGTTTAGGTCCTTCAATAAGCTTTTTAAGGACAAATGATACAAACTATGTTAGTGCACAAGTTGGCTCTCGGCGATAGTTTCAGAAATTTATTTATTTATCGACCTAAAATATGACCTTGATAATCGCATAAAATTGCAAAGAAAACAGCGAAAAACGTTTTCACGATTTTCTTGAGAAAAACACATAAAAATATATTAAGAGAAGCATTTTTATCAATTTTCTATAACCTAGGGTGAATAGGGGAACATGGTCCAAGACGCACTGATGGGGTAAAATGGCTCACCTCATTAAATCATTCCTAGAACGTTTCAATTAGTATTCTTTGTCAAACGATGTTAAAATATGTTTACCCAAGAATTGCCGCCACAACCCTTGGACATAAACTCGTAGATTTTTACTTGATTTTCCGGTGAAATTCAACAGTTTTCCCTTTTTTGCCTAAATATTAAGGTTTTCCGATGATTTCATTAAGGAATATGCGTTTCCAACTCATGGAGAAACATGGTTGCAAACTACTAGTTCTCCATACTAAATGGCATTCTGCACCATCCATTTGGTCATTTTGAACCACTCCCATTTTTCAATCAACTTTCCTACACGATTTACACCCGTTAAAAAACTCAAATTGGGAAAATGTTTTCATGATGGTTGCTAGCAAATATTGTATAGTTACTGTTAAGACTTCGAACGGCGGTAAAGTGTGGATCTCATTAGGAGAAAACGACGCAAATCCATAAAGTGGCATTTTGGACCATTTGACCCTACTTTTTCTAAAACACATCGTTCGTCCAAAACGAGGGTGGCGCGTTTTGCCCCCTATGGGTATTTCCCCTACCGCTCATGCTTCTTCTTCCATCGACCGATTCTATCGGTGTTGAAGTGGTAACCGAACCAACCAAATAATAACACACAATGCCCATAATACGTCAGAATTAACATGCAACAAATAGTATGGAAATTGATTGG